>NC_133622.1:63693209-64051542 GCF_048593235.1 Sminthopsis crassicaudata | reverse complement strand
CTCCCTAATGATACCAGACAAAAATGGAAGTACTCTTCCTAGAACACTATGGTGACAATGTGGGGGATTTGCTCACCAGAGATTTCTTGAAGAAATTCATTGGACCATTTTTCCAATATCAGGCTTGTTCAGACCTCCAAAATAGCTATTTTCTTTTTCACTAAAGTCACACAAGAGTTTTATGTTTGCAAAGCCACAAGTAAAAGGGTTTCTATGACCCCACAGAGACCCTAGGGTCTTTAGATGGAGATGATGAGAAATTGCTTCTGCCAAGAACTGCAGATAGAAAAATTCTGCTTAACTGCCTCTCAGCAGTGTACCTTAGGAGAGGGCAAAAGAAGGTACTGTATTAGCCTAAACTTTCTTATCCCTTGTTTAAATGCCTCATGGCCATTGAGTCTCCTTGAATGGTACCAGTAATCCTGTTTATCATTATATATCTGGAGGAAAACTTAGTGAGACAAAAGTAATCCAAGGGAGGAAGGGAGAACTACCTGTATTTGATTTTTGAAAGAAAAGAAAGGGAAGGAAAGAAGGAAGAAAGGAAGGAAGGAAGGAAGGAAGGAAGGAAGGAAGGAAGGAAGGAAGGAAGGAAGGAAGGAAGGAAGGAAGGAGGAGAAGGAAGGAAGGAAGGAGGAGAAGGAAGGAAGGAAGGAGGAGAAGGAAGGAAGGAAGGAAGGAAGGAGGAGAGGGAAGGAAGGAAGGAAGGAGGAGAAGGAAGGAAGGAAGGACGGACGGAAGGAAGGAAGGAAGGAAGGAAGGAAGGAAGGAGGAGAAGGAAGGAAGGAAGGAAGGAAGGAAGGAAGGAAGGAAGGAAGGAAGGAAGGAAGGAAGGAAGGAAGGAAGGAAGGAGGAGAGGGAAGGAAGGAAGGAAGGAAGGAGGAGAGGGAAGGAAGGAAGGAAGGAAGGAAGGAAGGAAGGAAGGAAGGAAGGAAGGAAGGAAGGAAGGAAGGAAGGAAGGAAGGAAGGAAGGAGGAGAAGGAAGGAAGGAGGAGAGGGAAGGAAGGAAGGAAGGAGGAGAGGGAAGGAAGGAAGGAAGGAGGAGAGGGAAGGAGGGAGGGAGGAAGGAAAAAAAGGAAGGAAGAGAGGGAAGGAAGAAAGAGAGGGAGGGAAGGAAGGAGGGAGGGAGAAAGAAAAGTTTAAGAAAAAAAGAAGGGAGGGAAGGGAAGGGACTTTGTCAAGTTTGTCAAGCACTCCAACTACCTAATGCAACATGTTGCTTCATCTTAAATGAGTTCAGTAAGTTATAGAAAGATCACTATGACTAAAAACAAAACAAAAACCACCAACTTTGCCTCTACCTTTAGAATATTTCCCCTTTTAGGGAAGAAATGAATTTTGTCTTTCTTGACATCTCTAAACACACTGTGGCATACTTCATAAAAATTTCTCTGAACTGATCTAAATTAATCTTAATTCAGCAGATCATAAAGTAGAGTACTGGGCATGTAGTCTGGAAGATCTTCATTAAAATCTTAGCTCATTAACAATTGTATGATCCTGAACAAATCACTTAATATCTATTTACTTCAGTTTCCTCAACTGTAGAATGAAGATAATAATAGCACCTATTTCCCCAGGATTTTAATAAAGAACAAATGAAATAATATTTGGAAAATATTTATTGCAGTGCTGATAGTAATCAATCAATCAATGCTTATTCCTTTCCCCCTGTTTCTTGGTTATTTCTGCTAGAAAAGATTCCTGCATTTATAGAAAAGGTACACCATGGAGAGCAAACCTAACTCAAGAACTCATTCACTCTCATGAGGAAAAGGTCCTAAGAGAGTTAGAAAAACTTCTCAAGTTATTCAGTACTGAGATAGTATTTTCTCTGATGAATTTTTAAAAAGGAAAATTACAATGGAGCATTTTCAAAACTAAATTTTTTAAAAGCTGGGAGAAATGATTCAGAACACTTCAGGTTCATATGATATTATAAGACATTTCTCTGCCTGCAAATTTGTCATTTTTAATATCAGTCTCAAATAAAATGGCATTGAACCAGGGCTAGATTTTGCTATTTCTAGTCATTGTGGTTACTGCTATGCACTAAATAATACCCATCTAGCACCTCTCCCAAGAAAATGCATTACAGGTATCTAATTGCTTCTCACAACACTCCTGTGGGAAGAGACAGGAATTATTCTACTCTTTAGAGGCTGAGACCATGACATGTTAACTTAGTAGCCCAAGGACACAGAGTGGATTAGTAACAAATATAACAGTAAGAACCAGCCTCTCTGTATCTATATACTGCTCTACAATTTATCATAAATAGGCTCAACTTCTCATCAAATTATATAAGTTAGAAGATGTTGATCATTTCAATGACTAGTTTGTGTTTCTTAAAAGGAAAGGGTGGGGAAGTTACCTTGGCCAGAACCAGATTCAATCAGGTTTTACTAAGTTATAAATATAAATAGCATCATTTCAGTAGATTTGAAAAGGATCTTGAAGGCTAGAAAATTTTGTGTTCTGTGTATTTTGATATTGTGTGAGCAGGATCTACAGTGTTTTTTTTTTTTTTTTAAACTAATGAAGAAAATATATTCATCAAAATCTGCATTCACTTAGTAAACAAGTATTGAGCACTTGTAATGTGCAACCACCATGTCTGATAGAGTATAAATACCTTGAGAAATAAAACCTTTAGATCTGGAAGGGAACTTACCAGCCCATAAAACAATCTCCTCATTTATAGATGAGGAAATTAAGGTTGAGTTTAGTGCCTAGTAAGCGGCTGAGATGGGATTTGAATTCAAGTTTTCCAAATTCCAAACTTAGAGCTTTTATTTACTTTAACATATTAATGACCTCCAAGGCCATAAATTTTTTTCAATTATAACCTTTTATTCATTAATTTATTCATCCATTAATTCATTCAGTCATTCATTCATTTATTTATTTGTTGCCTTGCACAGTATGTGTGTATGTATATATATATATATATATATACACACACACAAACACATAAATGTATATATGTATGTATGTATTTTTTTTTTTTTTTTGGCTGAGGCAATTGGGGTTAAGTGACTTGCCCAGGGTCATACAGCTAGGAAGTGTTAAGTGTGTGAGACCAGATTTGAACTCAGGTCTTCCTAACATCAGGGTTGGTGTTCTAGTCACTATACCAATTAGCTGCCCCTATGTGTATGAATATTAAATATAACATATACATATATATTTAGAGCTACCAAGAATTTTAGGAAGGAGCATGCTGATAAATAATCTTTCTAAGAGGAAAAGGTAAGTAAGTATGGTACACATTTAAGTTTTATATGTATCATTAACATTTTCTCCATCACTTTCTTAACTACAATTAATAAAACAATAAATCAAGTCCTGATTTTATAATGTTTGCTTATAACAAGGTATAAAAACCTACACTGAGAATTTGAAAATCGGCTTTTCACAGTAGCTGACTCTAGCATACTCTTGTCTGGTGTTCTTAGGAATCATTGAGTCCTACTTCCTCATTTTATAGATGGGGAAATTGAGACCCAGAAAAATTAAATGGATTGCTCTAGGTCACAAAATAACTGTCTTATGTAGGACTGAGTAGCCACTTATTTATTCATTTTTTTGGATGAAAAGAAAAAAAGTTTATGTCCTCAAGGATCTTATATTGTTTTTTCTTTCCCTTCATTAGTAAAGTCATTCTCTAATTTCCTTTGACTGAATCACTTTACCAAAAAGATTTCCTATAAAAATCTTCTTGTATAGTTTTGTGAAGCACATTTTTCTGAGTGTTACTTCTCAGCCTAAATGTATTGCAGCCTGTTCTCTACCAGTTACTGTATCCTATCCTGCCCCACTTTGGATCTCTTGTCTATAAGTGACTATATGATAGAACTTAATATTGCACTCAGAATTTAATAAAAGCACCCATTATTTTTGTGTGAAGATTAACAGTTTGTAGCCTTTATTACACAAATCTTGTTTTATCCAGAAAATAACAATAGTTGATACAAATGCCTTCATCTGAATGATAAACATGACAAGTGTCAAAGAGGTAAACACACATTCTTATTTGTTAGAGATCACAGGGACAGAATCTCCAGCAGGAGTGTCAATACATGGTGTTGACATTCATATATTCACTGCATCATAGATTTAAAATGTGAAGAGATCAGAGAAGTCCCAGAGTCCAACCCTCCATATTACAGAAAAAAGACATTAAAATCCAGCACAAGTAAAACAATTTTTTGCAGGGCCAACATCTAGAAAATGTCTGAAGTAGGAGTCCTGCTGATCTGGGGTCCAATACTCCATCTAGTACCCTCAATAATAGAGTACATAGCAGCACTAATAACAGTTTTCATTGATTTCACATGACTAAGTCAAGAAGGATAGAAAATTGCTCTGAAGGGCAGGAAGGCAACAACTTTTAACAATAAATTTGGTAACTAATCTTTCTCTCTACCTAGAAGGTTGCATGGAGTCAGGCTATAAAGCAAATCTGAAGCATACTTATTAAACTTGCTTGCTCACCTCTGTTATTGTCAAAAGGGAGATTAGGTGAGTGTGGGGAACCCTCTTTTTAACAGAGTAAAACACTCAGGGGGATGGGAGTGGGAAATAATTAAAATAATATCCTGAAATTTCTTAGCAAACATTAGGGTGTTTTATACATATACAGATATGAGTGCATGTACATGTAAACATACATATATATGTGTATATACATATACATGCATGCATGTACAACCTATATATGCATTGTATGCAATTGAATGTATGCATGCAACATAATTATATGCATGTACATGTGTATGCATGCATATGTCATTGTTTGAAGGCACACCTATATATGCTTACATGTATGTGTATATATGTGCACTTGTATGAACTTGTATGATAACATTTTATACATGTGTGTACTTGTGTGTATTTATGTAACGGGTATATATATGTATACAAATATCCATGTGCAAAAGTATACATACATATTTTAATATATATGCATATATATATATATGTATATATATATAGTCACCTGTTGTTTCATGTTTTTTCCCAAGTACTTATGTCTGTGATTCTCCCTGCTTTGTGTATTCTGGAAGTCAGTTTCCCATCTTAACAAATAATTAAGGAACTGGAAAGTCATGAGTGACAGGTATGTCTTTGAACCTTATTTCTATTTTCTTGGGAAAATGTGTGTGAGAGTGATAAGATCCTGGTATTCAGTTCACAAAATCCTGCTATATTGTTCTTTGAGAATCTGTGGAATGATTTCCTCAAAAGAAACTTGAAAGTTGAAGGGTGCAAGTAATATTATTTCTATTCTACAGATAAGGAAACTGAGGTTCACATAATTTTGATGATTTGACCAAGGTTAAACAGAAATGTTGAGTCAGAAAATACCTTTTAAAGTTTTTAATAAAGGACTTATAATCAATTTTGTTATATTTAATGCAAACTTATCAAAAATAACATATTTTCTCCTAAAAAGGGAAATAGTTACTTCTCTTTTGGAAAACACATCACGTTTCAGTGAAGGATGATAGTTAAAGTTCAGGTGTCTTTGGCTGAGTTGAAATAAAGTAAATACATTACTAAGGTTTCATTAATTAAAATCTTGAGTAGAACATGAAACTGGGCTATGTTCATGAGGGGACCCACATATTAGAATTCCCTTTATGTGCCTGCCCAACAGAAGTAAAGTTACTTTCACATACATGGGGGTTCAAAGACTAGGGGATTTGAGGACAGGTCAGACTTGGATATAAAAGGCAGTAACCTAGAACAAAGGAGAAGCACTGCCAGTGAGCCCATCCTCTTATCCTCTGTTTTTGCCATTCTCCCACACCATTAATTTGCTGTATTGAAGCAGAGGATCTTGGGTGCAAAGCAGGTTTAAAGCTCTACTTCTACACAGCTTCTAAATTTCTTTGTCTGAGGGAAGTGATCTTGAAGGTTATAAGATCCTCATGGGGAGTTAAAAGGACTATAAAAATTAAAAAGACTCTCTAACTCCAAATCAAAGAGAAGCTTAAGACTAAAATGGTATACTGCTATAGGAGGAAGGTAGCTGAAAAGATGGAATATTATTTTGATGGGTATCTCTTTTAGAGGCTGATTATTTTTGTCTCTGCAGAGTAGACAAAGCAAGCCCAAAGACCTTTCTTTCCTCATGGAGAGAAAAATCACTTTTTCCTGGTCCAATGACTATGTTATGCCTTCCTAAAATAGTCTAAATTTGGTCTTTCTACTCCAATCTAAAAGAGAAAAAAAGAAGCTTCCTCTCATAGATAAGCATCTGGTAAGCATTGGTGAAGATGCCTTCCCTTACAGAGAACAGCAGTTTTGGATGAACTTGGAAGACGATGACTTTAGCTCTTTTAGTAATGGAGGAACTTCATTCCTTGACTGGACTAGAGAAAAATGATTTTATCTTCAGAATTAGAAAGAGGTCTATAAACTTCCAGAGTCTTAGTCCCTAGAAAGTCAAATTCTTTTGGAACCTAACTAAGTCCCAGTCATAGATCTTTTGAATTCCTTTCTTCCCTAAGGCTTTTTTTCCCCTAGTCAACTAAGTGCTACAGAATTCTTGTAGCTTTCATTAAATTCTTTATTGGGATTTGTTTAACCTACAGAACCATTTCAGGGGCCTTGCCTTCCCCCCTTCAACTCCCAAATCACATAGGCAGTATGAGGAACCTTAACTACAAAGTCAATTACTCTTCAGATCCTTCCTCCCCAAAGAACTAAATCAAATGTCCAGTGATTTTTCATATCTCATTATCCATGCTTGGGTTTTGTAGGACAAAAATAAAGAAGCAGAGATCCCTGCACCTGTGGAGACACCCTCAATTGCACATTTATACTTGCCTTTCTCCCAGATATAGACAAATATAATAATGTCCTTAGATAATCTGCTCATATTTAACCTGGGTTAAAAACCCTTCCTTCTGACATTCTCTCATATCCAAAGATTATTATCACCTTTTATTAAAAACTATATTGAATGACACAGCTTGTTATACAGTGCCCTATTCCTCTGCCTTTTTCTGTGCTTTTTTCATTCCAAAATAGATGGAAAGGAGTTTGGAGGTATATGAATCACATCTATTTTCTCAATATTTTAGTTTCATATTTTCATTTCTAGATAGAGATTATGGTAAAGTCAATGAATTGCCAAGATAATTGTAATCTAGATCTTTACAATGTCTCTTTTCTTTAAATCCTTCTCTATGTCCCCACCTGTCCTAGTTTTATTCTGGGTAGATTTTGCTCTAATGTTCCTTCCAGCAGGCAGCTAGGCACCCTGACTGTTATACCTGAGTCTGAAGTCAGGAGGACTGATTTTCCTGAGTTCAAAGCCATCCTTAGACACTTACTTATTGAGTAACCCTAAATAAGTTATTTCCTTCTGTTTACCTCAGTTTCCTCATTTGTAAAATAAGCTAGCGAAGGAAATGGCAAACCACTCCAGTGTCTTTGCCAAGAAAACTCCAAAATGGTATAATGAAGAATCAGACATGATTGAAATGACTGAACAACTACAAAATCTGCTTTGAGAAGTCCATTGTAGAGATTTCACAGATAAATTAGTCAGAATAGCAATCTGAAAAGCAGAAGGCCTTCAATTACTGGTGTGTTTAGCTCAAAGAAGGTAATACATGGAGCCTGTCTTAAGACATCAAGGAGCAGGAATAAGGAAAAAGAAAAGTTCAGAACAAACAAAATATATTTTCTAACTCTTTTCAATTTTATTTTATTTTTTTGGGGGGAGGAAAGGGGTGAATGGCACCAAGAAAGAATAACGTTAATAAAGGAAGCTATTTAAAGTAATTTAATATGCCTTTACTGAATTTTACTTAGCCTCTGACTCTAAATGGTTAGAAAAATCAAGAACAGAATTGCAAACAGAGCAAGGTAATTTGAAAAAGTGCATAAATTCATCCAGTCCATTTGAACTGACCTCAAATGTTTCAAATCATTTGTTTCAAAGCAAATACAAAGGAGTCAGCTTCTGATTTATTGATCTATTATTGACTAATTTATCGATCCATCTATCTGTCTAGAATAGCTAAAAGACAGATTGGAATTATATACTTCCAAAGTATTATTTCTCTATAAGGTAAACAAACATTTTAGAAAGGGAGTAAGGTGGGGGAGGTTACTCCTTAAAAAATGCAAAGAACATAAGTGGAAAGAAATAACTACATGTAATCCCTGTCCCAAGGCTTACTGGTGTGAGACTCTCTCCTTATAGGTCAAGATGAAGGCCTGAGCTAAGTGAAAGATGGAGTGAAGGTATTGAGAGCTCCAGCCTTCACAATCTCACTTTAGGACTCTTTAAACAAGTGACTTCTTCTGGCAAACATCTAGATAGTTAGCTTCTAGCTTTGAGAAAAAAGATAGGAAAAAAAAAACTCTCTCTTTCAGATTGCTGAAAGAAAAGACCCTGAGAAAACATGAAAGGAGCAATCTCCAATATGTCTATATCCATTTTGCTAGTCTAGAGACTTTGGGAAGTTTCTCCTTGGCTGAGATCCAGGACTCTCTCTTCCTTGAGCTGAATTACCTTGTTCTCAATGAACAAAATCTTTCATTCCATATTTTCTGGTAAATGTTCTCCTATATATATGTCCTCTAATTTCTGTTTTCCTATGATTCAGATAAATGAGTTTCATAATTGCTATGTGTTCTTTATGGAACTGGCATTAGGTGAGAAAGGGACCAAGTCTTAGAGAAAAATGTTGGGGTCCCTTTTCCCTCCAAAATGACACAATATCAATATGTCCTAGATGAATAATAATTAATGAAGCAGATACTGACTCAGTACTTCCTTCTCTATGAGTATAGAACAATTTTAGGCTCCGACCTCCTGGTTCTCTTCCTGAAAAGAATGATAGTCTTTCTTAAAGAAGGGCCTTAAAGAAGGCCTATTTTGCCTCCCTTTCAACCCTATGTAAAGACTGGCCCTTGAACAGCTGGACCTTCCTTAGGCTCTCTCTTCCCTCATGTACTGAAAAGTCTAGCAATATGCAGGGGATCAAAGTATAGTTACAGATAAAAGAGATAAATATGCTATGAAAGCAAGTAATTTTCTTCAAAAAGTAAATAGCAATTGTTATTTGCACAGAAATAAAAGAATCATTTTTGAAAAACAAATTCTTTTTGGATAAGAAATTATCCGTTCAATTCTCAAAAAGTTAATAACATAAATTTATCTTTATGATCATAATTGGTAATGACTAGAGTTAGGGTAACATGGCCATAAAAAGATATTTGTAATGAAATGCTCCTTGCCACTATTCATACAAAGATAGTGGGCTTCTGTCTGTTATTTTACAGTGGAATAAGAAATTTTCTACTTTGATTTACTAAATAAAATAATTTTATCCTAAATTTAGGGGAGGAAGGGAAGAGGCAAATTAAAAATGTCTATTTCTACTATTTTCCCTCAAATTAACAATGGTTTTTTAAACTGATGTGATTATTCTCTTTTGTGATGCATATTGTAACCCAGTCATGCCTGCTCCTCCTACATAATTCTCATTTATACCCTCCTGGAAAGTCACATGGAGATAAACCCAATATGCTGGTTTTCTTTTCATTCAGAGAAATTTAATATTCTTTGAAGGAATCTTACTTGGCTTCTTCTTGATCTAAGTGTATAGAAAGTTCCTTTCCCTTAATGCCAAAACAAAACAGAAAGAATTGAGTTTTTCCTCCATTCTATAAAATGTCATAAACTTAAGAGTCCTTATATCAAACGTTGATTAAAATTCCATTCTCATATTATTGAAGGACATTTGTTGAGCATCCCTTGTCAATCAAAAATCTTGCCAACACAAATGTAGTTTGGGATGAAGAAAGGAACTCTGACAAACATCTCCTCACAGAAACACAGTCCTAGTAAAAATTTAGACATGACTAATGAGTGAGCTAGCTAGCCTTTGGTGTGTGACAGTCCAATAGTGAAATCCCTGAAAGACAGTGAATGTGAAATGAATCCAGAAGAGGAATTTAGGGGAAAAAGTAAAGAAAATAAGAAAGCACAAATTAGTTCTCAAGTATTCTAGGAAGAGTATAGAACTGATTAAGTGGTAGAAGAAGATCTGAAAGTTGGATAAAATGAGATGGGTCCTGAAAACACAAGGTTTTCAACAGGGAAAGAAAAAAAAAAGGCAAAACATTTATCATTAGGAAAAGAAGGGGGAAACATGAATGATTAATGAGATGTTTTTTCTAGGTACCTTTTTCTCTTTAATTTTTAAATCATTGTGGATTTTGAAAACATCCTAGTCATATTAATTGTAAGTCCTACCTAGTATTTTGAGTGCACCAGCAATCCCCAAAGTGTCTTTTCTTTGAACCCCTGTCATGCTTGGACAAGAATCAGAGAATCAGTGAATTCTAAGATTAGCAAAGTGAGGTTTAGTTTTAAACTATGAACTTGTAAAATTAAAAATTCAGTAAAACAACATCTTTTAACTTAGTAACTGTCTCTCTTACTATCTCTGTAATTTTTCTCTCTCCTTTTCCTTTCAGTCTCTGTTGTCTGTCCCTAACTCTCCTCCCCCTCACGTCCTTTTTGTCCAACTAATATCATAGAAAATTTCATCATTTTGTTCTTGTAACTATTTTATGACAATTTGCTTAATAAATTCAAACAAAACTCATACTACCATGTTCAAAATAGAACCATTTCTACTATTAGGTGCTTTTAATTTAACTTCAGCAGCTGGGGTCAGTGGCCTTTCCTTTGTGGCCCAGAGTGACCTGCCTGGAGGCATGTACCTACTAGAAAAGATCCTGAGAGCACTGCCTGTCTTTAGGGAAAGATTCCCAAAGTAGTGCCTCATGTAAAGGTAATAGACCATATCAGAAAAATACATATTTGTAGACTTTGAAAATTGACAGATATGCAAATTTTTGCAGTATTTAGATAGAAAGTTTTAAAAATGAGTATTTTGACCCAGGCCATCTGGGTAAATCTTGTAAATGTGTACATAGATCATTTTTAAAATGCATATTTTGCATTTGTAATGATAGGTAGAAACATTTCCAGCAGGAAAAGTCTTCACAAGTACACAGTCTGCTTCCCTTAAGCACTACCAGCTTAATTTGCATTTAAGTTGCTTATGTGCAGTCTTGAGTGTGAGCTCCTAAAACCTACAAAACATTGATGGATTGAAATTGGAAATAGCTTGAAAGAGATCACTGAGAGCTGCCGTTTTCTTGCTGTGCCAGATTCTTTGGGATGTTTGAGCTCATTTCTGAGTCTTTCTCTTGCTCTGATGAAGAGAGGCAAATGACTTCAAGATAATACTCTGTCTCCTCAATGACAATAGTAGAGGATGTTGCTCCTTATGGAATGATTACTTTTCCTTCAAATTAATCAAAAAGCAGAACCATAAAGAAATTGAGGTAACTAGAGCTTTGTCAATACTTAATGTAGAGGGAGCTGAAAACACTTATAGTCTTCCTCATGGTAGAAACAATGAATCTTACCCCTTAGCAAAAAATAATTAGACAAACTACAAAGTCATTAGACGAATGAATAGAATAAGCTCCCACAGATTGCTGACCTCCCCAACAATGACTTTGTAACTCTGACCTGAAATCTTTGTCTTTCCCCCATAGAGTGGTATCTTCCCCAAATAAAGACACACATGGACATTTTCCCCCTACAGAACAAATGTTCCTGGTTTGAGCTCTTACTAAAACCAACTTCTGAAAGTTAAGACATTAAAAAAATAATCAACACTTTATCTTCTATGTCTTGCTATGGCCATAGTTTAAGATCCATTTTTAAGGCTGTCACTTGTGAATTCCAGACTCCTGCAGAAAAGCAAAAGCCTGAGAATGAGCATTCATCCTACAGTATTGTTAATAGCCGTTTCAAAGCAGTTCCTTCCATCACTTTTAAACAAAACTGTCACTTTGCGAAATTAGATTATTAATTTCCACAAGGCATGAATCTCAACCTTTGTGGTGTTTCCCCCCCACTATAATCACTAAGAAAAAGCTTATGAATACTTAATGACAAAGCAGACATTTGCATCATATAAATACCTTCTACCTCCTCCTCTGTATGCACTGGCTGTACTACCATCTGGCAAAGGATTCAGTTGACTGACACTGAAGCAATAAATTAATACAGTAAAAGATGCTACCAACAGTTTTAAGCCAATTAAAATGCTCTCTGCATGTTAACACGCTATGTCATGCTCCTGCCAAACAGCCAAGCACCAAAGCATAATGAACCATCCTTAGTTGAAGGAAAGTTTGTTGGAACAGTGGGATAGTTCGTCGTGGGCTCCCACTGAGTAGCAGAGTATGACCACTGAGAGAAGTCTATGTGGTAGAAAGAGATCAATTTAAAATCTCAGAACTGTCCCTCAGATTCCCCACTCTGCCACTGTATGTTGTTTAGTCATTTTTAAATCATGTTTAACTCTTGTGACCCCATGAGGTATTTTCTTGGCAAAAATACTGTAGTAATTTGCCATTTTCTTCTCCAGCTCATTTTACGGATGAGGAAACTGAGGCAGACAGGGTTAAGTGACGTGCTCAGGGTCACCAAACTAATACCTGAAGTAGGATTTAAAGTCAGTTCTTCCTGACTCTAAATCTTGCACTGTACCCAATGTGCCACCTAGATGCCCCATTATATTATAAAGTAAGCTTCTAAGAAAAGCAATTGAACACTTAAAAAATAAGATTTACTGAGTGTATCATTCTTCTGAATACATATATATATATATATGTTTTAAATAAAGATGTCCATTATCATCATTTTGGTTCAATATTGTACTTGAAATCTTAGCTTTAGGAATAAGAGCAGAAAAAGAAATTGTAGGAATTAGAATAGACAATGAAGCAACACTATCACTCTTTTCTGATAATGTGGTAATACTTAGATTTAGAAAATTACTTGAAACAATTAACAACTATAGCAAAGTTGCAGGATATAAAATAAATTCACATAAATCATTGACATCTCTGAATATTACCAGCAAATCCCAGCAACAAGAGATAGAAAAAGAAATTCAATTTAAAATATCTATAGACAATATAAAGATTTGGGAGACTATCTGCCAAGATGAACTTGGGAAGTATAAGAACAAAATTACAAAACACTTTTCACACAAAGTCAGATCTAAAGAACTGGAAAAATATCAATTGTTCATTGGAAGACTGAGCTAATATAATAAAAATTAAATTCTACTAAGTTAATTTACTTATGCAATTCCATACTAATCAAACTACCAAAAATCATTTTTATACAACTGAAGGAAAATAACAAAATTTATCTGGAAGGAAAAAATGGTTCAAGAATATTAAGGGAATTAATGAAAAAAATGCAAAGGAAGAGAATTAGTAAGCCTAAATTTTAAAATGAATGTTAAAATATCATATATGTACTTGGGAAATGTTTAACAAAATAAATGAAAACATATTTTAATAAAAAGAAAGTGAAAGAAGGGAAAGTGATACCATATCTTGTAGACAGTCTTTTTGAGAAGTTTTTCTTCCAAGGACAGAAAAAGACAATAAATATAGGACAATAGTAACCTAGGATGGAAAGATCAAGCGAGTTTTTTTTTTTCTTTTTTTTTCAAGATGTGAGAGATATTGGCATGTTTATATTCAATAGGGAATGGAGGAACCAATAAAAGAGACAAAAAAAATGAAGTGATAATATAGAAATGAGAGAGGGAACATTCTGTTGGAGGAAAGAAGATAATAGAAGGTTCAGCATTCTAGGGTCTCATCATGTGAGACAAGAGTAGAAGATGGATGACTGATAAGATGAAGAAAGGAAAAGGAACTCTAGACAAATAACCTTATTTTTATTCCTACATGATGGGAACCTAGTTGGAGCCTGGGGAGTTATGGGAGGTCTGAGGAAGAATAAGATTTGGAAGAATCTCAGTGGAAAGTAGGATGGTGTCTTGATAAGACAGGTATAGATGGACTATTTAGCAACAGGAGAAACCCAATTGAGGTGCTGTCATATAAATGTGTAATGAGCCTCTTGATTTTCTGCACCTTTCCTCAGAAGCACTTGTATAGGAATGAAGACAATTGATGGTGAGAATGAACCAAGATTAAGTATTGGCAGGGCTTAATTAGCAAGATAATAACAGGGGTAGGAACTCAAGTGAGGAAGACAATCTAGAGTTAATTTGGTTCATCAAGAGTTGAAATAGGGAAAAGAGGAAAAATTGGCTAGAACAGGGGAGAGGACCTGATAGAGAATTGAGGGGTCATAGGATTGAAGGTCATGGGTACTGATTGAGAAGTAGTGTTCTGTAAGAGAAGGCCAAAAAAAAAAAATATAGAAAGCCAATTAGTATGATGTAATAAGGCAATTTTAGAATTATTGACTCTGGAAGAGGTTATACTTGTGGTTGATGGCACAATCAAGAATGTAATCTTTTTTTGCACGCAGTTGAGGTAGGCTGGAAGAATAGCTCATGAGATATGAATAAGTTGAAGAACTGATAGGTTAGGATGTTTGAAGAAGAGTCAATTTGAATTTTGAAGTCTACTAATATAAGGGCAATAATTTGGGAGGAGACAAAAAATTGGGAGTCAGACATAAAACTCATTGAAAAAAGAAGGGTAGTAACCTGGGGATTTGTGGACAACAGTGACCAGGATTTCAATTGGCTGGTAGCTATGAATAGCATGAACCTCAAAGGAAAAGAATTTACTTGATTAATGTCGATAATTACAGAATCATAAACTATGATCTCCAGTAATAGAATGTTAGCAGTAGAAGGCACTTCTGAATTCACTTTAACTCACACCTGAATTAGATCCCCTTTACAATTCCCTTAACAAATAATCTTCCTGCCTCCATTTAAACATCTAATGATGAAAAGTCATTATCTGCCAAGGCAGTTTGTTCCACCTTTGATTATATCTAACTGCAAGAAAGGCTTTTTAATTTTATTTCCACTACCAAGACAAAATCTTACTGTCTGTGACTTCATTGCATCTAGTCCTTTGTATTTTCTGAGTAACAAGCCTAATACCTTTATACAAGACTATTTTTTTTCAAATATTTGACAAAAGCTGTCATGTTGCCTCTAATTCTTCTTACTTGAGGCAAAATATCTCAGGTTCCTTTAATTGATATTTGAATAACAGTTTCTGGTCCTCTATCTCTCCTGGTCATTCTTCTCTTAATGTTCTCCAGTTTATTAATGCCTTTCCTAGTGTATGATACTTAGGACTGAGTACATATCATTCATATACCTAAAAGAAAATAATATAACACAATTGGGATAAACAACCCTTGTTCTAGGATAGAGGGTCTACCTTCAAATTTTGCATCTGGCCATAACCTTAACTCTTTACAATTTACTTTCAGACCTCATTTTTCAAGTGAATTTTCTCTCTTCAAAGTAATTGATGATTTCTTAATTTTCAAATAAGTAGTGGACTTTTCTAAATCCTCATTCATTCTTTTAAAACTCTCTATAGTCCATGGAACTACCCATTATTATTGTCTTCTTTATGCTCTCTTCTCTCTAGGTTTTCATGAAACTATTTTTTTTCCCTCCTGAGGCTGGGGTTAAGTGACTTGCCCAGGGTCACACAGCTAGAAAGTGTTAAGTGTCTGATACCAGATTTGAACTCTCGGGTCCTCCTGAATTCAAGGCTGGTGCTCTATCTACTGCACCACCTAGCTGCCCCCTACATGAAACTATTCTATCCTGGTATTTGTCTTACCTATATTGACCACTCATTCTTGGTCTCCCTTGGTGAATCTTCATCTACATCATACCCATTAACAACAAGGGTCTCTTGAACTGCTGTCCTAACCCCCCTTCTTTTCTTATTCTATATTATTTTGTTGGGTGATCTCATTAACTCCCTGTGGATTCATTTATCATTGACTCCTCCTCTTGACTATCTGAACTAACTTCAATCCCAGATAATCTCCTACCTTCTTATAGAAGTTGTAGGACATTGGAAATCTTCCACACAATAAACCAATATATGTGTATGTGTGTGTATATAATATATATTTATTTTATATACATACACCCGAACATATAATACATTCTCCTATTAATTTAAGTACTTCCTTTTGATACCTCAGATCTCAGTTTTTAAAATGTTTAATTCTAATCTTTATTAATTATTTTTCTATCACTTTCACTAATGATTTTACTACTTCCCTTTTCCATCCAAGGAGCCTTTATAAGAAGGTTTTTAAAAGAATGAAACAGTTCAACAAAACCAACTAACACATCAAACATATCTGATTGCAAAAAAGAGAGAGAAGTATAGTTCCTCAAATCTCACCAAGAACCAAACTTGAGGAACTTTAGAGGCAGAGTCAAGATGGTGGAGAGGACTTTATTTTTGACCTTCTACAACCCTCAGACTAATAAGCAAATCCAGCCTCTGAATTAACTCTGGACCAGCAGAATCCACAAATATTGGAAATGCAACAAATTACCAGCATAAGATAATTTCAAAGATTGCCAGAAAAGGTCTGTTTCAATTGGAAACTGGAGGGAGGCAGCCAGCATAAGCAGGTTGAACACAGACACCAGCTCAGACAGTGCAGAGTATTGTGGCAGTGCAGACTCCATGTGGCAGAAAATCTATGGGAGGGAATCTAGAGCAGTTTTGAGTACTCTGTCCTGATTGCAAGCCAGTAGATCAACAGAGAAGTTATAAAACATCCAACACAAACACAAAAGGTAAATAATGAACCTGAGATGCCAGAATCTCATGGAATCTGGCCACATCCACACAGCACCAGGAATGAGTCAGCACTGACCCAGCACAGCTGTAGTCATTTATAGAGGAACCCTCTGTTTGTAGAGGAAGTTTAAAAACTTCCCTTGCCCTAAAAGCAGACCTTAACTTAAAAAAAAAAAAAAAAAAAAGCAAAGAAAATTCTGACCATAGATAGTTTTTATTGTGAAAGAGAAGAACCAGTTTCAAATCCAGAGGAGAAAAAAAAGCAGATTATCTCCAGATTTCATCCCAAAAAGTGATATAACCTGGTCCCCATCACACAAGGCTCTCCTAGAAGAAATTTAAAAGGATCTTAAAAGAGAGCTAGAAGAAAAATGGGAAAAGGAAATGAAAACTTTGTAAGAGGATTTGGAAAAGGCATATAACTCATTAAAGGATAGATTTGATAAAATGGAAAAAGAAAATAACTCTCAGAAAAACAGAATTTGTGAAACTGAAAAAAAAATAACTTCTTAAAACAGAATTTGTAAAATGGAAAAAGAAAATAACTCCTTAAAAAACAGAATTTGTGAAATGGAAAAAAAAATTCCATAGAACAAAACAATTCATTTAAAAATTCAATTGGACAAATACAAAAAATTAGGAAAAAAAAGTAAATGAAGAAAATTGACTAAAATTCAGAACTGAACAACTGGAAATGAATGTCCCAAGAAGACAACAAGAATTAGCTAATCAAAACAAAAAAAATAATGAAAAAAATAGAAAAAATGTAAAATACCTAATTGGGAAAACAAATGACCTGGAAAATAGACCTAGAAGAGACAATCTAAGAATTATTGGACTCCCTGAAAACTATGATTAAAAAAAAAAAAGAGCCTAGACACTATTTTTCAAGAAATCATCAAAGAGAACTGCCTGGTTATCATAGAATCAAAAGCTAAAATAACCAATGAAAGAATTCACCAAACACCTCCTGAATAGGACCCCAAAATTAAAATCCCAAGGAATATTGTTGCTAAATTTCAGAACAATTGGACCAAGGAAAAATATTACAAGCAGCCAGAAAGAAATAATTTATACTGAGGAGCTACAATAAGGATTGCCCAGGACCTAGAAGATTCCATTTTTTAAAAATTAATTTTACAATCATAACTTTTTTTTGACAGTACATATGCATGGGTAATTTTTTTTTTACAACATTATCCCTTGTACTCCCTTCTGTTCCTAATTTCCCCCTCCTTCCCTCTACCCCCTCCCCTAGATGGCAGGCTTTTCCATATATATTAAATATGTTACAGTATATCCTAGATACAATATATGTGTGCAGAACAGATTTTTTTGTTGTTGTTGTTGCAAAGGAAGAATTGGATTCAGATGCTAAAAATAACCTGGGGAGAAAAACAAAAAATGCAAAGAGTTTACACTCATTTCCCAGTGTTCCTTCTCTGAGTGTAGCTGATTCTGTCCATCATTGATCAATTGGATCTGAGTTAGATCATCTCTTTGTTGAAGATATACACTTCCATCAGAATACATCCTCATACATTATTGCTGTTGAAGTGTATAATGATCTCCTGGTTCTGCTCATTTCACTCAGCATCAGTTCATGTAAAGCTCTCCAAACCTCTCTGTATTCATCCTGCTGGTCATTTCTTACAGAACAATAATATTCCATCACATTTGTATACCATAATTTACCTAACCATTCTCCAATTGATGGGCATCCATTCATTTTCCAGTTACTAGCCACTACAAAAAGGGCTGCCACAAACATTTTGGCACATACAGGTCCCTTTCTCTTATTTAGTATTTCTTTGGGATATAAGCCTAGTAGTAGCACTGCTGGATCAAAGGGTATACACAGTTTGATAACTTTTTGGGCATAATTCCAGATTGCTCTCCAGAATGGTTGAATTTTTTCACAACTCCACCAACAATAGCAGATTCCATTTTAAAGGATTGAAGGGCCTGGAATCTGATACTGCAAAAGGCAAAGGAACTTGGAATGCAGCCAAGAATAAATTACCCTGCTAAACTGAACATTTTCTTTCAGGGAAGAAGATGAACATTCAATGAAGCAGGTGAATTCCATTTGTTTCTGATGAAAACACCAGAGCTAAACAAAAAATTTGACTTCCCTTTAAAGATAGGACCCAAGAGAAGCATAAAAAGGTAAAAAGAAAAGAATTCTTGAGAACTGTATTTCTGTTATGGGTATACATAGAGAGTGCATGTATAATCTGATTTTACTGTTATAATATAAAAAAGAAACTAGAGGTAGAAAGAGGAATGTACTGGAAAAAAGGGAAAGTGAAGGTAAAATGAGGGAAATTACATCTCAGGAAGAGGCAAAGAAAATCTATTATAACTGAGGGAAAGAAGAGAGGGTGGTGAATACTGTGTGAATCTTACTGTCATCAGATTTGGCTCAAAGAAAGAATATTAGACATATTTGCTTTCACCAAGAAACTTCTCTCACATTATAAAAAAGTGGGAGAGGAAAGGGGGAAAGGGAAAGGGCAGGCTAAATAGAAGGCAAAACAGAAATAGTAGGGGAAAGGTATAAGAAAGGGGGTTGTCTAAAGTGGGAAGACTGCTTAAGGCAAATAGTGCTCATAAGTCAAATACTAAGGAGGAGGAGGGAAAGAGGTAAAGGAAAGAGATAAGTATAATTTGGGGTTAATAAGATGGCAGGAAATACAGAATCAGTAGTTTTAACCATAAATATGAATGGGATAAACTCTCCCATAAAGTATAAATAGATAGCAGACTGGATTAAAAGCCAGAATCTACAATGGGTTGTTTACATTTAAAGCAGAGCAATGCATATAGAGTAAAGGTAAAAGCCTGGAGGAGAATCTATTATGCTTCAGGTGAAGTTAAAAAAAAAAAAAAAGTCATCCTTATTTCAGATCAAACAATATCAATATTAAACATATATGCACCAAGGGGTGTAGAAGTTAAGAGATTTGCAAGAAGAAATAGACAGCAAAGCTATAATAGTGGGAGATCTCAACCTTGCACTCTCAGAACTAGATAAACCAAACCACAAAATAAATAAGAAAGAAGTTAAAGAGGTAAATAAAATACTAGAAAACTGAATGAAGACAGAAAGAAATACAATTTCTTTTCAGCAGTTCATGGAACCTATACAAAAATTGACTATATATTAGGATATAAAGACCTCATAATCAATTGCAGAAAGGCAGAAATAGTAAATGCATTTTTTTCAGATCACAATGCATTAAAAATCACCTCTAATAAAAGGCTAGGGGAAAATAGACCAAAAAGTAATTGGAAACTAAATAATCTCATTCTAAAGAATGCAAATCATAGACATAATCAATAATTTCATCCAAGAGAATGACAATAATGAGACAACATACCAAAATTTGTGGGATGCAGCCAAAGTGGTGATAAGGGGAAATTTTTATATCTCTAGATGCTTACTTGCAAAAATAGAGAAAGAGAAGATCAATGGATTGGGCTTGCAACTAAAAAAAGAAAGACAAAGAACAAATTAAAAACTCCCCAATCAAGTACCAAACTTATTCTAAAAACAAAAGGAGAGATCATTAAAATTGGAACTAAAATTCTATTGAATTACTAAATAAAACTAAGAGTTGGTTTTATGAAAAACCCAACAAAATAGATAAACCTTTAGTTAATTTGATTAGAAAAAGTAAAGAGGAAAATCAAATTGTTAGTCTCAAAAATGAAAAGTGAGAACTTTCCACCAATAAAGTGGAAACTAGAACAATAATTAGGAGTTACTTTGCCCAATTTTATGCCAATAAATTTAGCAAGCTAAGTGAAATGGAGGAATATCTATAAAAATATAGATTGCCCAGATTAACAAAAGAGGAACAAAATCACTTAAATAGTACCATTATATAAAAGGAAATAGAACAAGCTATAAATCAACTCCCTAAGAAAACATCCCCAGGACCAGATTGATTTACATATGAATTCTAAAAAATATTTAACTCCTATTACTATATAACTCCTATACTATATAAACTATTTGAAAAAAATAGGGACGAAGAACTTCTCCCAAATTCCTTTTATGACACAGACATGGTACTGATACCTAAACCAGCTAGGATGAAAACAGAGAAAGAAAATTATCTTCCTAATGAATATTGATGCAAAAATATTAGCAAAGTGATTACAAAAAATCATCCCCAGGATAATATGCCATGACCAAGTAGAATTTATACTAGGAATGGAGGGCTGGTTCAATATTAGGAAAACTATTAGCATAATTGACCATATTAATCACCATATTAACAAAATTAATATGATTATCTTAATAGATGCAGAAAAAGCATTTGATAAAATCCAACACCCATTCCTATTAAAAAACACTAGATTATAAAAATAAATGGACTTTTCCTTAAAATAGCATCTATTTTAAACCATTAGCAAACATCATATGTAATGGGGATAAACTGGAGCCATTCCCAATAAGTTCAGGAGTAAAACAACATTACCCACTATCACTATCACTATTCAATATTATATTAGAAATTCTAGCTTTGGCAATTAGGGAAGAAAAAGAGATTTAAGGAAATAGAGGAAGTAATAAGGAAACCAAATTATCACTCTTTGCAGATGATATGATGATATACTTAGGAAAACCTAGTGAATCAACTAAAAAGCTAGTAGAGTAATACACAACTTTAGGAAAATTGCAGTATACAAAAATATATCCATATAAATCCTCAGCATTTTTATACTGACTAATAAAATCCAACAGCAAGTGATACAAAGAGAAATTCAATTTAAAATAACTGTCAATAAGATAAAATATCTGAGGATCTATCTGCCAAGGGAGGGTCAGAAACAATGTGAGTAAAAGTATAAAACACTTTGTTTCCACACAAATAAAGTCAAATGTAAGCAATTGGAAAAATATCAAGTGCTCTTGAATAGGTTGAGTGAATATAATAAAGCTGACAATATTACCTAAACCAATCTGTTTATTTAGTGCTATACCAATCAAACTCCCAAGAAACGATTTAACTGGCCTAGAAAAGATAACAAAATTCATCTGGAAGAATAAAAAGTCAAGAATTTCAAGGGAATTAATGAAAAGTAAACAAATGAAGGTGGCTTAGCTGTACCAGATCTAAAAGTATATTAAAAAGCAGTGGTCACCAAAAGCATTTGGTATTGCCTAAGAAATAGACTAGTTGATTAGTGGAATAAGTTAGGTTCACAGAACAAAATAATCAATAACTTTAATAATCTAGTGTTTGACAAGCCCATAGACCCTACCTAGCTTTTGGGATAAGAATTCATTATTTGACAAAAACTGCTCGGAAAATTGGAAACTTGTTTGGCAGAAACTAGGCATACTCATACTTAACACCATATACCAAGATGAGGTTGAAATGGGTTCATGATCTAGACACTAAGAATGATATTATAAACAAATTATAAGAACATAGGATAGTTTACCTCTTAGAGCTGTGGAAGAGGAAGGAATTTGTGACCAAAGAAGAATTAGAGATCATTATTGATCACAAACTAGATAATTTTGATTATATTAAGTTAAAACCTTTTGTACAAAGAAAACAAATGCAGACAAATTAGGAGGGAAGCAATAAATTGGGAAAACTTTTTACATTCAAAGGTTCTGATAAAGGCCTCATTCCTAAAATATATAGAGAAGTGACTCAAATTTATAATAGTTCAAGCCATTCTCCCTTTGACAAATGGTCAAAGGAAATGAATAGACAATTTTCAGATGAAGAAATTGAAACTATTTCTAGTCATATGAAAAGGTGGTCCAAATCACTATTGATCAGAGATATGCAAATTAAGACAACTTTGAGATACCATTACACACCTCTCAGATTGGCTAAGATAACAGGAAATGTTAATGATCAATGTTGGAGGGGATGTGGGAAAACTGGGACACTGATACATTGTTGGTGGAACTGTGAACTGATCCATCCATTCTGGAGAGCAACTTGGAACCATGCTCAAAAATTTATCAAACTGTGCATATACTTTGATCCAGCAGTGTTACTACTGGGCTTATATCCCAAAGAGATCTTAAAGGAAGGAAAAGGACCCACATGTGCAAAAATGTTTGTGGCAGTCCTTGGCAAGAAACTAGAAACTGAATGGATGCCCATCAGTTGGAAAATGGCTAAATAAGTTATGGTATGGGAATTTTATGGAATACTATTGTTCTTAAGAAATGATCAATAGGATGATTCCAGAGAGGCCTGGAGAGACTTAAATGAATTGATGCTAAGTTTAATAAGCAGAACCAGGAGATCATTATACACAGCAACAGCAAGACTGAACAACTATCAATTCTGATGGAAGTGGCTTTCTTCAAAAATGAGATCATTCAAATCAGTGTCATTTGTTCAGTGATGAAGACAGTCTTTTATACCCAGAGAAGATTGTGGGAACTGAATGTGGACCACAACATAGCATTCTCACTCTCTCTGTTGTTGTTTTCTTGCATTTTGTTTTCTTTCTCAGTTATTTTTCTTCCTTCTTGATCTGATTTTTCTTGTGCAGCAAGATAACTGTATAAATATGTATATATATATATATATATATATATATATACATATTTGATTTAACAAATATTTTAACATAGTTAACATGTATTGCACCAACTGCAGGGAGTGGGGAGGGGTGGGGAAAAGGAGGGGGAAATTTGGAACAAAAGGTTTTTCAAGGTTCAGTGTTGAAAAATTATCTATGCATATGTTTTGTAAGTAAAAAAGCTTTAATAATAATAATAAAAGAACCAAACTTGGGCTCTAAAATTACACAATTTTCAGTTTTGATATTTTTTTCAAAAGGACTAAATCTAATACCTCTTCTACATGAATTCCCTATATTCAATTGAAAACAGTATTTCCATTCTTCTTGAATCTTTCCTTTTTTTTTTTTTTAAAGCCCAGGGCTTCAAATCACATGACTTTTAGCCCCTACATTATTCTGGTTACCTTTTCTGGTCATTCTAAAGATTGTTACCCCTTAATATCCTCTTCCAGACAACCTTGTCCTCTAATACTCTAGATGAGCTCTGAAAAGGACAAAAGGACATTTTGATTACAAATGTCAAAAGTACAAATTTTCTCATCAGTCCATTCTAATGTTACTAATAATATGCACTTACTTTCTTCCCCTGTCAGGAAGGAGTCCAACTGACTATTATCAGATGTAACCAGACTATACTGTTTGTCTAGAGTGATTGTGAGGAAGGAACTCTTTATCAACCTCCATTTTCTATCTCTCAACCTCTGTACATCTTTAAACAACCTTTGGAGATATTGATTAGCATATCATTAGAAAAGTATGAGATCTGGCATGCTAAGTATTCCCTCTGGCTCCTCTTTGATCCCCCCTCTGAGTTCTCTGACACTTCTCCCCCCTCTTTGATCGCTCCCTCTGAGTTCCCACCTTTACTTCCCAGGTTTCCCTGAGAAACCCTTAAGGCTGTATCTCCCCTATAAAAGATGCTAATGATGAAGATCTTTTCTAACTTCTTTCCTGGACTAAGCTCATTATGAGACATTCTCTCTCTCTCTCTCTCTCTCTCTGTGTCTCATAGTGTCTGCCCTCTGATGATATCTTTCTCCTTACTCTAGTTAACTCTGGGTTAGTCTGCTAAAACTTCTCTATGGATTTAACCTATCAGTCAATGGTTTACTCCCACCTCAGAGTATTTCCTTTCTCCTGGTTAATTATGAGTTCCCCTGAGGAACTTTTGATTGCTAACTCTATGTCCTCCCAATTTTATTTCACATTTGCCACTCCTGGTGCCTATTTTACCTTTTATTTTGTCTGTTACCTCTTCCCCTAAATAAAACTACTTTTTAGCAAACAGGATGGTGTGAATTTGTCCCATGTTATTTCAAAGTAGGAATTGTTACCTTGATCTCGTCATTAATGTTTCTAAGATCTCATTAGGCTACTGACATATTAAAGTTATAGACAATTAAATTAGAAGAGGAATTCTGGCCCTTTCTCACAAATGAGGAGGTCAAGTTGGGGCACTAAATTTTATGAAGAGGATTTATCAACTGATGATTAGGAAAGAGCTACTAGGCAGACTGTGTCTTTGGCACATGATATTTGAGTATCTTCTGAAGGAAGTGATGAGATTTTACCTGGGGAAGAGAAAATATGTAATAGGAGAGGGAAGCAGATGTGATAGCTGTCAAGTGTTTGAAGGTTGATAGTTTCAAAAAGAAATTAGACTGGGGGCAGCTAGGTGGCACAGTGGATAGACCACCAAACCTGACATCAGGAAGACCTGAGTCCAAATCTGGCCTCAGATACTTAATACTTTCTAGCTGTGTGACCCTGGGCAAGTCACTTAACTCCAATTGCCTAAGCAAATAAAAAAAAGAAAAGAAAAGAAAAAGGAAAAAGGAATTAGATTTCTTTGTTGTGTCCCTTTGGTACAAAAGTAGAGGCAGGAGGTAAAAGTTGTAAGGAAGCAAATTTAAATTTGTGCATATGCAGGAAATCTTTGTGACTATTAGGGACATTTTATTAGGTAAGAGGTTCCCACAATGGAGATACTTAAACAAAGACTGAAAATGTTTTCTCCATTATACAAATGATTCTTTGCTTAGTATGAAGGGGAGTAAATAGATAACCACACAGGTCCCTATCTGCTTGTAATTCTCTAAATCTTTTAGAACTTTTCATCTGAACCAGTTGCTGGCTATTCATAGTCAGTCAGATAATAAATATTATCTAAGCATTTATCTTCCAGGAACTGTGCTAAGTACTAGAAAGGCAAAAAAAGGAGTCTTGCTCAAGAATTTTAATTTAATGAAGGAGACAACTTGCAGACAGCTGTGTGCAAACAAGACATTTCCAGGATAAACTGAAAAAAAAAATAGGGATTAGAAAAGATTTGTTTTAGGAGGTAGAAATTTTGCTTATGTTTGAAGGAAGTCAGGAAAATCAAAGAAAGAGGTAGAGGGTTAGTTCTAGGCATGAGGAACTGCTACTAATAATGGCTAGATTGCAAGGATGACCACTTTTGTATAAAGAACAAGAGGCCTATTGGATAACAGATTACATTGTGACCATAAGGTATAAGAAAACTGGAATGATAGGGTTGAGGGGGTGAAGACTGATGATATTATAAAGGGCTTTGAACTTGATTTGGAAGCTATTATACTGATCGTGGATCAATAGGAAGCCATTGAATTTTATTGAGTAGGGGGAAATATGGTCAGACCTGCACTTTAGGAAGATCCCTTTGATAGGAGAGTGGAGAGTGGGCTATAAGAAACAATGTAGGAAGACTAAATAAAAGTGCCTGGCATTATCCATTATATGATGAAGACATATCAGGGTAGGGTAGTGTGAGTGAAAAGAGGCATATGAGTGAAGTATTTTTTAAAAGTAAAATTGATTTGGCAACAGATTAGATTTGGAGGGGTGAAAAAGAGTAAGGAGTTATGGTGGACATTTGAGTTTGCAAACCAGGATGGATAGATGTTGGTGTCCTTTATTATAATTTGAAATTAAGGAAGAGAAGAAGACTTAGGAGGAAAGATAATGAATTCGGTTTTCAATGTATTGAGTTTAACTTGCTGGCAAGACATCTGATTTGAGATGTCTAATAATTGAATGTAAGACTGTAGATCAGGAAAGAAATTAGGGCTATATAAAGAAATTTGAGAATCTCTGATATAGAGATAACTGAATCCTTTCCTTGGGAGCTAATTAGATGATCAAGTGAAATAATATAGAGAGGAATGAGAAGAAGGTCTAAAACAGAATTTGGAGGGATGTCCCAGGTTAATAGGTGTGATGGGAATGAAGATCAAGCAAAGGAGATTGAGGAAAGATTAGATAGGGAAGAGAAGAAACAGGATAGAATAGTGTCCAAAAAAACATAACAAAATAAAACCTAGAGAGAGGAAAATAGCAAGTTATAGAGGGTGATTAACAGGGCCAAAGACTGCAGAGTGGACAATAAAGATGAGGACTGAGAAAAAACCCATTTCCTTCTGAGAATGAGAGGCATCATACCTTTGGTGAGTTAGGGGGATGTCTACCCCAATGTGTGAAGACATCCCTGGGCAGGAGAGATTAAGAGCAATATGCTCAGAAGACCAAGAAGGTGGATGAAGTGGGAGTTATGGAGCATTTAGAGTTTGGTCATACAATGAAGGGGCCATGATCTTCCCCTGCATCCTGGGGCATCTGTTCTGACTTTTGTCTAGAGACAAGACAAAAGATTCATCTTCCTGAGTTCAAATCTGACCCCAGATATTTACTAGTTATATGAGCCTGGACAAATCACTTAACTTTATTTGCCTCAGTTTCCTCATCTGCAAAATGAGTTTGAGAAGGAAATGGCAAACCATTCTAGTATCTTTTCCAAGAAAATCCCAAATAGAATCACAAAGAATAGAATACAAATTAAAAAAAACCAACAACAACTGAACAATAATGAAGAGAATGGTGGAAGACAGAAGGCAAAGAGAAGAAGGAAAAAGATTTCAGACATAAAAGACAGCCAGTGAAAGTATGGAGTCTGACAATGGAAAGCCAGGATGGCTTAGTCATAAGAAGGCTGGAAAGGTAGGAAGAGAGCAGGTTATAAAGGCTTTTAAAAGGCAAACGAATTATATTCTAATAGTTTCAAAAGATTTTAATCATTGCTTTAGTAGGAATTTATTGCATATAATGAAGTTTTAAGTTGAACACATTGCTATCCAATTATTTTGCAATACAATCATCAAAATATTAAAAAAAATCATTCATCTGATCCCTGGTTAAGAAATATTGTATTACAGGTTGACAAAAATCTAATTTCATTAAAAATTTGAAATTAAGCTATTAGGGCATTGGCCTGAGTTAGAACTAATTTTCTCTATCTCTCGGTTTCGATCTTTGAATGGCATTTTCATTGTTTCTATACTTAGTCCCACTCTGATGTTTCTTGCCACCTGCTATCTCACTTTGCCTGGATGCCCTGGCAACATGTGGATTTCTGTTTGCTTCTTACTAAAGCTGACATTACACACAGCTGTAAGTTATGCCTTCCCCAGCCTCTCAGTCATACCCCTGCTGCCCCAACATGGCTCTCTGCTGGCTTCTAAAGATTGTGCCTGGCTGACCCTGGACCCGATTTAACCCTTTACATCCGGCCATAATGCCTCACAGCACTACACTCTAGGTAGCCTTCCTTGGTTTTGACCCACAGCATAACAGTATCTCGCAAATGGTTGTTTGTTTGGTTGTTGTCCTTCATTTTTGAAGAGGACAAAAATGACATTGCTATATGAGAGGCAAATTATAGTATGTCCAACTATGTTTGATCAACCTATATGAGCTCGAAATGCTCTACTACAAGTTGGGTACAGAGAGTCCACAGGAATATTTGGAGTGGAGTTGTCTCTAAATTTGCACAAGTCATGTTTCTATTGAACTACCATAATTCTGCTTTGCTCTTGGGCACAATATACTCCTTGCTGTGACATGTCATATTAGGTCCTTTGCAAGCATCTCTTATGGCATGCAATCAATTCCAAAGTTCTTCAGGGAGGTTTTGAGAATGTTTTGGTATCACTTCTTCTGATCATCATGTGAATGTCTTCCTTGTGTGAGTTCTCCATAAAATAGTCTTTTAGGCAATTATGCATTTGGGATTCACAATATGGCCAGTCCATTGGAGTTGCACTCTCTGTACTAGAGTTAAATGCTTGGCAGTTTAGTTGCAGAAAGGGCCTCAGTGTCTGGTACCTTATCCTGTCAGGTGATCTTTAGAATCTTCCTAAAATAATTCAAAAAGATGCTGTTCAGTTTCCTGGCATGGCACTGATAGACTGTCCAGGTTTCCCAGGCATACAACAATGAATCAGCATAATGATTCTGTAGATCTTCACTTCATTAATCAATTAATACCTCTTGTCATCTATATTTTCTTTTGGGACTTCCCAAACACTGAGCTAACTATAAATGTGAACATGTCAATCTCCTTATCCGTGTGTACATCCCTGGAAAATATCCTCCCAAGTTAAGTGAATTTATTCACAGAATCTCTCCATTTGCTTAAACAATGGTTCCATTTATGTATGTTAGAGAACCTGTGTTTCCTTGTTGTTATTAAGGACTAGTATTATTTGGCACATAGTAAATACTATAAAAATATCTGTTCCATTCTTTACTAATTGTTATCCCTTCCTTTTGCCACATGAACACAATGTGGCATAGGGGATTGAAAACTGACCTAAGAGTTAGGAAAATTAAGCTTCAAGTCTTACCTCTGACTGCTACTACCTGTGTGATCATGGACAATTTTCTCGATGACCATGGATAACTTTTCCCCATTTAGGTTTCATGTTCTCTTCTGTGCTTTTTCTATTTTTGTTTATCTTTATATAATTCATTGGGACCCTGACAAGAGTTTAATTGTGCTAAATTAATTCTCCTTGGTGGAGAAAACAATTGATTTATCTCCCCCTCAATCTATTGCTTTTGCCTTCTATTTGTTCTGCCCCAGCTTCCATTTTAATTCTTGAATTCCATCGGAATGACTAATAAGGATAGTTCAACAAACTTTCTTTAAATTATTTTCAACTAATTATTTCTGCTTTATGAGATCATACTGTTCATAATGACTCACTATTTTTTCTTTGTAAAGATTTTTAAATGAGTTTTTATTGTAATCTAATGTTGTCTTTAGTAGTCATCTCTCTATGGACAGTAAATCAGATATTTGCTGTTAAAAGCACTTTCTGGGATCTTTTGACCTTGATGAGGCAATTAATTTAGATTGTTTTTTGATGAAATTAGTATATTCAATGTCAATGACATTCCTCCTGTTCATTTCCTATTTTTATTTTTAACAACTTTTAAAAAATAGTCAAAGATTAAATCTTTTAAGATTCCTCCCTCCCTCTCTTCCTTCCTTCCTTCCTTCCTTCCTTCCTTCCTTCCTTCCTTCCTTCCTTCCTTCCTTCCTTCCTTCCTTCCTTCCTTCCTTCCTTCCTTCCTTCCTTCCTTCCTTCCTTCCTTCCTTCTTCCTTTCTCTTGCTCTTTTTTTATTAAAACAAATTCGGATCCTAGATTAGCTGAGTTGTACAGAGAGGTGACTCTGGAATAATTCCATATCAATATCAAGGTAGTTTCTACTTTTAAAAATGTCAGTTTCATTCTTTGTAATGTTATTTTTTTCTGTATTGAGAACCTTTTTTTTTTTTTTTTAAAGAAAATACTCTAAATATATAGGCTTAAAGTATTTATCAAGTATCTAAATTTGTGATTTTTTTTCTATTTCTCTCTCCTGAATCACATTTTACTATATATCTCTCTACCTTTTCCAACTTTTGTAATGAAGTCATGAAATATCAGGACATGTTTATTTGCTTTTTAGGACTTTATCAAGGTTTTTTTTGCAGAATTTCTGTACTATATTGTTCTTAAAAATTGATATTGGTGGGACAGCTGCAATTATTTTTCATCATGATCTTTTTTTCTCAAAAATTTTTCTTTAGGAAACAATGATATCCAAATGTCCCATAAAAGAATGATTCTTGTAGCCTATAGGCTTTGTGATGAAACCCATTCTGCCAAATCCTTTCTTTAACTCTCCAAGAATTACTGATGAGCAATTTAGCTGTAATTTCCTTATTTCTTCTAGCTTCATTTATAATGAATGTCAAGATTGATATGATTCAGCTACCACAGCAATATGTCTACTTGTTGTTCATTGGATGAGGACTTCACATTTATTGTACCAACAATCAAATTGAAGTTTGCATATAATCTAAAAATTAGTGTTCTAGCACTTTTCCATATCTTAGAAAAGATATCAGGATTCAGTCTCAGACAGAAACCAGTTGGAATCATTTACAGACCTGTTAACCAAATAAATTTTATAAGCAAGTTGTATTTTTAATAATATTAGAGAATAATAAATCCCAATGGGAGATTTTGGGTTTAAACAAAGCCATTTGTGTGTGTGTGTGTGTGTGTGTGTGTGTGTGTGTGTGTGTGTGTGTGGTGTGTGTGTGAATGAAGAACAAATACAGATTTGGGGACACTGTTACCCATAACAATTTCTTTAAGAAGAATTATAGGAATATGAAATGTTATCAGTGAATGGTAGGACAAATATTTTCTCTAATCTTCTCTGTGCTATAGTAACCTCTCCTTTCCTTGTGTATATGTTCCTCTGTCTGTTTCTGTCTCTGTCTCTGTCTCTGTCTCTGTCTCTGTCTCTGTCTCTGTCTCTCTGTGTGTGTGTGTGTGTGTGTGTGTGTGTGTGTGTGTGTGTATGTGTGTGTGTGTGTGTGTATGTGTTTACATCTCCTTATCATGGCTGAAAATGCAATGGTAACTTATTAACTAAATTCCAACAATACTTCTTAATGTGGGGATTTTGACTTGAACCAGTTTGTTCAAATTGAAGACCCTCAGAGTTCAGTGCTATATATAATTTGAGTCAAAAACCAGTATGACACCAAATGGTAGACAGTTTTGTTATGCATAAGATCAATAAAATAAAGTTACCTTCTAAACTACTTAGTAGGGAATGAAGAGCAGGGAAATAAGAATAAGTAGGAATAAGGAACAAAGAAAAAGAAAAGTTTATCCTAATGTAATGATATTATCATTTGTAATTCTGTATAAACTCCCTCCTTGGGTGACAATTCATCTCTGACTTTTTAATCAAAACCCAGAAAATTCCTTAGCAGAGAAAGATTAAGTTAAAATCTAGTGCCACAAATAAAGTTGGAACCCCTGTTTCTATTGACTGTATCACATTGCCCTGATTTTTGGATGCATGGTAGACTTCAAAGCACCAAATTGACAAATTGACAAATGCCCCAAATTGCCCCAGTTATATATATATATGTTCTTGATTGGTAAGACCCTGTCCTTAACAAACTATGTACATATATATATATTCTTGATTGGTAAGACCCTGTCCTTAACAAACTATGTACTTAAATAGCTCCGTAAATGTAAATCCCTCAGGATGAATGTTGAATCCAAACCCACTCCAATAAATATTTATCAAACTCCTATTATAGATCAGATATTATGCTAAGTGCTGGAGATATAATTAATAAAAAGAATAGACCCTGAAAAGTTTATAATCTAAAGGAAGAAGTAACATCCAAAATAAAAAAAATAAAATAAAATAAAGAAAAGGAATTGGGAGATGAGGACAGAGAATGGTCTGTAGAGTTAAAACCAAATAAAGCCATAGATGCAAAGTGAAGTGAGTTGAGCATTCAGATTCAGCCTTTTTTAAAGGAAGACAATGGGAAGAGTTTGGTACTCTTTCCTTCCAAGCTCTTTAATAAGAGGGGAGAAGAGGATAAAGGAAGTGATATCAATCAAGACTGGAATTCAGGAGAAAGGTGATGAGTTTAGTAGTGGTAGGCTGATTCTTGAAGGGCCATTTTGTTCCTTGAAATTAAAACGAAGCAGAGTAACAAATGAAAAGTACAATACTTCTTTAACTTAAGAAGCAGATGAATTTAGTGAGAAAGAATATCTTAATTCCCATCAGAACAAAAACAAACATGCCTTTGGAAGAAATTATATAAACTTTGCTTTTATTTTCTTTTGCTCAAATTTAAAAAAAATTATTTCTATTAGTCTTGGGACACTGTGTAGTTATCAGTAAATATTAAAGGCAGGACTTGAACTCCAGTCATTCTCAGATTGGTGCTGAGGCTGAGATTTTTTGCACTATGTCAAGCTATCTATTTCTCGTTGCAATAAATAATATTGTTACCCATTACACAACATTCAGCTAAGTAAGCAACAACCAATTCTCTATTCTCACTTCAATAACACATAATCCCACTGGAGATCATTTGTTCTATAGAGACTGAGGATATCTTAGGTGTGAAGTGCTGGTTAGTCATATTGATCTTTAAAACTCTTCAAGTCCTAAATCATGTTCTGTGTTTTACGGAACAGAATTTTAGGCTTCAAGTAAGGGTTAGAGCACTTTCCAATCTCCTTGAAAAAAGTTTTTGCCCAACCTGCAGGCAGTTCTGTCATCCTCCCTCTCTACAGAAGTGGGTGGCCCTCAGTCTGGGCAAGAATACAAGTCAGCCTTTTCCTAAACTTTCACAACAGAATGTCAACTCAGTCTCTCTGGTACCCAAAGCATATGGCTTCCTCTTTAATCAGCATGGAATGTTGGCACTCGAAGCTCTCATCAGAGACAAAGTGACTGTAATTCAGTATTTGCCAAGAACTTGCTAAAGACATCTGATGTTTGAAAGAGACATATTAACTATTCCTGCCTCCAGGTTCTCTGTGCTCCATCCATCTCTATATAAAGTTAACTCCTCAAAAAAGGAACATACCTGGGTAGCTTTATTTTAATTTTTTATAAAAATGTCTTCACTATCTTAAGATTTAATGATGGGCCTATAAGCTGACTTAGCAGGTCAATAAAAGGAAATGGGCCCTTGAGTTGAAGATTTTGTCCAAGTTGTCAACTAATTTTCCACATATAGAGATTTCCACATATATAATAAATTTCTCCTACAAACTGATAAACAAAAATTTCTTTCTTTAGATTAGTTTTTGTTATCCTTTTATCAAATACTATATAATGTAATCAGTTTCCATTTCGTGCCTTCCCTAACAAAATGAATTCAGTGTTTAATAGCAGTATTTATGCCTATTTCTTTATTGCTGTTAACTGCTATATTGGTTGTTGTTCTATTTGTCAACTTTAATAATCTATTGGATGCATTTTAGATTTATAAATTGGCTATAAGTTTATACCATATGTTACATCCATGTATCAAATAACTCTGACAGTTCTCCTAATTCTGCAAATTAATTAGTCAATCAAACAAGTATTTATAGTCTTTCTGTATCAGGTGCTATTCTAGGCACTGGTTATATAAATACAAGTGAAACCTCCCTCTTCTACTAGATGCTTATATTCTAATGTAGGAAGCAACACATGTGTATATAAATATATTCAAAATGAATATAAAGAGAATGAATTCAAATAAATATAAGGTAGCTTGGGGAGGAAATACACTAGTGATTGATAGGTCAAGAAATTTTTCATACAAAAAGAAATAGGCAATTTAGCTGTATTTTCAACAAAAGGGGATTCTGTGAGCCAGAGGTAAGAAAGGGCTACATTTCTGGTATAGTTAAGAAAGAATACAAAAGCTCTGAGTCATAAGAGGGAAGAATAGTTTGGCAAGATTGCAAATGGTTAGTAGGGCCAGGATATTAAAGGCTTTACAAGTTTAATGCAAGAATTTATATTTGATTCTATAGAGCCAGTACAATTAATGAGTTAAGTATTGCTTATTATTATTAACATTATTATTTATTACTAATAATCATTAATTATCACTATTAATAGTTTGATCATTATTAATTACTCTAATTATTAATAGTTAATTTGGGAGAGTGGTAATGTATCAGATATGTGCATTAGTGTGGATCATAGAAAAAATTTGAAAAGGCAAGGACACCAATAAGGAGACCATCATGATAATTTTAGTGAGATGGTAATGAGGATCTAAATTAGAGTAACAAAAATAATGATATTAATACTTATCAGGTGTACCACACTTCACAGAGTTTAACTTATTCTCATAATAAAATCATGAGATATAGGTATTAATATTTTCCTCATTTTAAAGAGAAAGAAATTAAGACAAATGGAGGCAAAGTGAGTTACTTCACTCAGGGTTACACAGCTAGTATTTAAACAGAATTTGAAATCAAGTCTTCCTGACTAGTTCTCTATCAACTTCCCCACTTAGGTACCCAATAAACCTGATTATTATAATGCTACAAGTTGTTTCTACTTTTTGTCACTGATCTTTATATTTTTCTTATTGTAATCTTTTTATATATTGTTTTCCTGATTGTTCTGATGTTACTCTGAATGCATTCCTAGAAAACTTTCCATTTTTTCTGAGTTCTTCATATCCATTGTTTTTCATAGTACAAAATCTCCCATTACATTCATGTACCATACATTGTTGAATATCCTCCTACATAATCAACTGTTTTTTGCCACCATAAAAGTGCTATTATGAACATTTCCATGGATACTGGAATTTTCTTTGTCACTTTGTTCTACTCAGTACTCAAGGGGATCTCTGTAGAAAAAGGATCTCATTTACAATAAAGAAATAAGTAATAATTTTTGTTTTAAAAAAATTCCTTTCATTTGCTCTATCTTCCTATGAGAAAACAGGAACTCTTTGGTATTTTGCAACTTTAATCAATCTGTGTCATTATCACTGAGGCTACCCTTCTAAGTGATACAGTCTGTGATTTACTCATCCATGCCTACCTGTATCTTGTGGTGTTTATGTCAGTCCTCTGTAAATCCTCCACAAGGGTTCAGCCTGTTATACTAAGGAATTTTCTTCTATATCTCTTGATATTACATTCACATCAACATTTGCTTTCATGAATAGACCCTCTTTGCTGGACCTAATTCTCTCTGATGATATTCTTTACTCTGTTTTTCTTTTAAAATGTTTTATTTGTAATACTTGAAGCCTGATTGCCCTCACTAGGAATTTTCCCATTGCCCTTTTGGTGACTATCAACTTTAATTTTTCAGAGATTAGAATTCTATATCTTGCTTTTAATAAAGCAACATAAGAATAAATTGTCTTGAAAATGGATGGAATTTAATCAAGAGGGAAATTTTTGAGGCTATACAAAATACTGCATAATTTTTTATAGGCAGTCCACCTTAATCACTTCTTCCTCTTCATTTTTGGGCTGAAATCATTATCATATTTGGGCTGTGTCTCTCCAAGATGTTTGTCCTGATGAAGCAGTTCTATGAACTTCAATGAAATGAATAATAACTAAAAAAATGACTAAAGGCATTCTTAATTCTTTTAGTTTTTTTCTTATTTGTCTGGATATGCCAAAATCATGATTATAGGTCTGTTTTTGCAGACCCCACAATGGTTTTGTGTTCTATGTAGACAATGGCAAACATCTTTGCCAAGCATCTATCTCCCTATTTTATCTCATATTTAATGTTGATATTTAAAAGATACCTGAACAGATTTTTCTATTATTATATCTTTCAAAGAATCTTCTATCATTTTGGCATATACTCTGGAGAAATATTTTTGGAACAGATCCTGAAGGTGACAATATTTTTCAGTAAGAAAACAAACTTTCAGGAAATATATAAATACATACTTATTATCTGTGGCATAAACAAAACAAATTACCCCTGCATGTGACAAATGGTGGACTAATGTTTTCCCCCAATGTGTGGATTAGTAGTTCAAATAGTTTAATCATGCCCATTTTGAGTGGGAAAATCAATAGTAAACAAGGTTTGTTTCAAGGGCAACTCTGCAGGTTTTGAATTTAATGAAATTTTAATTTAACAAATGCTGGGCATTCTTTGAAAAGTGACATTCTAAACAATATATCAAGAATACAGGTATCCTCATTTCAGACACATTTAACATAGCCATGACAACCTTTCAAGCTTCTTTTTCTTTTCTGAAGTACTTTCTTTATAAAACCTATAATTTATAGTGTCAAGTGAGGTTATGAGTCACAAAAAGGTTTCTTGAATTATATTCCTGAGCATTGTGTTGGGGGAAAAAAGACTATGATTCCTTGACAATGCAGAGATAAATGGCTACATCAGAAACAATTTTCTAGGGAAACTTATGACTCTTGGTTACCTTGAAGCAGTATGACAAAGCATTTTAAAACTGAGTGTCACAAGCTACCTAGAAAGTTAAGCTGGATCATGGTGATATTGGGGAAACCAAAAGCTTTATACTCCAATTAGGGGGTGGGAAGCTTTCTAGAAACAAAAATGGGAGGGTGAGTTAGGTGAGTGATAATAATTTAAATGAAAGGGGAGGGAATTCAAGACCAATGGAGAAAAGGTCAATGTTACTTTCAAGTGCATATATTCTCTTGTGAAATGTGAGAGTTAATGATAGAGAACACAACCTTTTTACAGATAAAACTCACTGTACTTTTTTATATTAGAATTTAAAAATCAATCCAAATAAAACTCAGAGGAGAAAAATGCTAAAGAATTTCAAGAAAGATGCAAGGGTGCTGTATCTCGTTTTTGTTTTTGTTTTTATTTTGGAGGGAAGGATTAAGCTTTCTGATTGTCTTTAGAATGGAATTAGTATGGAAACTCCCGAAACCACTGCAAATTGACAGCTCATGTTTAGTGTCTTTTACAAGAGTCTTGGATTGCTAAAAAGTTAAATAACTTCTCCATTAAATCACAGTTTTTATGGGTCAGAATTAACACCTGAATCCAAATCTTCCTTATTTTAAGTCCCCCTATCTAGATAATGGTCACCACTCTTAATGTCTTAATACTGAAATAATAATATGCTATATGTTCCAGTGTTAATGTGATAATATATCTATCTGTCCTTCCCCATTGTAACCCTAGAGGAATCTCTTTGTACTTTATGTGAATTACATATCAACAACTTAAATGTTGGTGCAATTATTTATCTCAATTAACTAGTCAGGCCTTAATTTCATTTATAAGCAAATGGTCTGAGAATTCAGGCAAGATTAGGAGGCATTGCTTTGCAAAAATTTTTATTGTAATTAGGAAATCATATTGAATCCAACAGATGCAACTGAATTGTTAATAAATATCCCTTAGGTATAAAGAAATGAGTTAGGTAACAAAAGGGCAGAGAGATAGTTCAGAATGCCACACTTGAAGTCAGGAAGACTCATTTTCCTGAATCAAATCTCAGATACTTAGTAGCTATGGAATCTTGGGCAAGTCATTTAATCCCATTTTTCATTGTTCCCCCCCTCTCTCCCCCAAGCTGGAAAATGAGCTGAAAAAGAAAATGACAAACCATTCTATTATCTTTGCCACAAAGGAGGAGTAAAACAGGACTGACTAATAATAAGAAAGTAACAAAAATGAAAAGACAAAAAGGAAACTCTGCCTCCCCTCAAGGAACGCTTCTAGTTTCTTTCAAATAAGAATCAGAATGGATTGTACAAACATTCCTAGAATATTGTGAGTTGGGTTAAAGATCTGAATATCTACAGTTGGAGAAATTAGAGACCAAGAGAAGAAGATAAAGTAGAAAAGGCAAATAATGCAGAGTGGTCTCTTAGAAATAAAAAAGAAAGAAAAAATCTTATTAAGCATTTTGTAACTGTCCTGCAATTACATTATGATCTTCCCTCTTTTCCTCCCCCATCCCTTCCCTTGGTTATTTCTGTTCATCTCTCATCACCTCAAATAAACTGGGAAAGCACTGCTTCATTGACAAGAACTGTTAGAAAATCTGGAAAGCAAAATGAAAAAAAAAAAAAAAAAAAACAATAATGATAATAATAGCTTTAGACCAACATGATATGTTTATTTACTATAAAAATTCAAAAGGATCATTAAAGATCTCATTACAATTACAATAGATATTTTTAAAAATGATTTGAGAAATTGAAAAGTATTTTCACGAACAAATCCAAAAGCAAGGACAAAAAGGGAAGCTATCAATTTGTGGTATGTCTGGGGGGGGGGGAAGAATTGCATCAAATATTTTTTGATATAGATCTGATAATCAACATAAATAAATAATTCCAAAAGCCATTGTGCAAAGAACAATTGAATGTAGTAAATGAACAGTTTTCAAACTTTTAACAATGCAAGATTTTTATAATCATTAATAATAATAAAATACAAAATAAAATAACTCTGGGGATTTTATTCATCCCTAGCAAGTTGATAAAGATAGCAAAAGATGGAACTGGTCAATGCTTAAAGACTTGTGGAAAACATACTTACAAATATTCTATTGAATGAGCTGTGAATTAGTTCAAACAATCTTGAAAGGAATTCTGAAATTTGCTGAGATAATGACAAAAATGTACATGCCCTTTAACCTAAAGACCCCACAATGATTCTGTCTCTCTCTATAGATTGAAAGATAGATAGACAGACAATGAAAAGGCACTGAGTCTAGTGGATTTTTATGTGCAATGAGCAGTAAAAAGACTAGCCCTGCTGAATCATAGCATATATGAATAAAAGTAAAATATACTAAGACTAGAAAGGCAGAAAGGAACCAAACAGAAGCCGAACACAAACCTTTGTACTGGGATCCTGGAGGCAATAGAGAATTAAAGTTTATTAAGCAGGCAAATGGAATGGTTAGATCTATGCTTTAGGAAAAATCATTTTAGCAGCTGTGCGGAAAATAGACTGAAATAGTGAAAGATAAGGTAAAAAAAATAGCAAAAAAGTTGAAATAATATTTTATAATTGTAATACCCAAACTTGGCTTTGAACAAAGAATACTAGAAAGTATCACCTCTTTACACAGGCAGGGAGATTACATATGAAGAATATAGCAAAGATAGCCTTTGCTATCTGACTTTCAATTTCTTCATGTAACTTAAACTGCTCTTTCCAAAGTTATCTTTGATTTTGTAATTGCTAAATACAATGAAGATTTTTTTAGTGATCCTAATTCTTCTTGATCTTCCTGTAACCTTTGAAAGTGTTGATCATCTTCTGCTCTATTATCCTGTGTCCTCTTTAAGTTTGTTGTTGTTTTACATAACTTTCTCATAGCTCTCCTCTTTCTGAGCTGATCTCTCTCTTTTTTCCCTTGAATCTTTTCCCAAATCACACATGCATTTACTGTATTTCTTCAAATAATGTTTTGGTATTCCTCTTCTTCCTTTTACTTGGTGATTTCTTCAGCTTCTTTTAGTTCAATTACCCATCTGTACAGATGATTCTTAAATCTATTTCTTTACCCCAATCTTCCTTTAGATCTTAGTTCTTGTATTTCAAATTGTCTCTTCGATATAGATATCTGGATGCTCCATAAATATCTTAAATTCAACCTTTCCAACAGTGAATCCATTATATTTTCCCCAAAAATCTTCTTCTTCCAAACTTTCCTTTTACCATCAAAAGTGCCAACATCTTTGCAACCCACTTAATTTACAACCTAGGTAATCAAACATGCCATCATTGTTCCAAACTCTCAATACTTCACTCTCACAATCCTCCCCCCTTCCCATATCCAATCTGCTACCAAGTCCAATAATTTCTTCTTTTACAATTTCTCTTTTATAAATCCCATTCTCTTTACTCCCAAAATGATCACTCTGATACAGAATTTCATCACCTTATAACTGATCTATTAAAGCAGTGTTATGATTTTACTCCTCACATCAAGTCTTTTCCCATTCTAATCCATTACTCACTCAACTGTCAAAGTAATCTTTCTAAAGGACAGGATAGGATTGTGTCAAACCCTTCACTCCATAAACACCACTGGCTCTTTACTAACTCTTGAATCAAGTATAAAATCCTCTGGATTTCAAAGTCCCTTCCTTCCTTTCTAATCTTTCTATACTTTATTCTAAGAACTGATTCAGTGACAGTGGATTTCTTGCTGCTACTTGCATATAGCACTCTGTCTTTTAAATTTATTCTGGGTCTTCCCTGTACTTAAAATGCTCTACCATATCATTTTTGCCTCCTGGATTTCATTGTTTTTTAATACTAAGTTTAAAACCCAGATTCTGCATAAGACTATCTCTTTTCTTCCCACTGTACCTTGCCTCAGAGATTGACTCACAGATTCACATTGAATTCATCTTATACCTACTTAGTTGATATCTGTATGTTATTTCCCAAATAAAATACAAGTTCCCTGAAGGTAGGGACTATTTTGCTGCTCTTTGTATACCCTGTGATTAATACAGTGCAGGCATGTAGCTTAGGAGTTAAAAGTTTGTTATCTTACAGGTTGCTTTTGAAGAATTAAAAACAAAACAAAACAGCTTTCTTTATAATTCCTATTATTTTTGTAAGGATGAAAATGATATATTGAAAAACAAAATAAAAATACAAAATATTTCAATAAAAGTCCCAACCCTACCACCATATTCCCTCTAATTATAGGTCTATCAGATATATATTTCCATTCTTCTCTAAACATACAACTTACTAAAAAAAAATGAATTGAAAACTATAATGGTCAGTTAAAAAACTATGCTAAATCATTTATTGTAAAAAAAAATACAATTAAAAAGAATTCAATACATAAGAAAGTATGCCAGACATTGTGTTAAGTCTTAGAGATATGAGGTAAGGTTAAAGCATAGTCCTTAATTTCAAAGCATTCACATTCTAATTGAGGACTTTTTAAAAAAAATAGTCAAAATATTCAAAATGAGATTAAAAATAAAGTAATTTCAGAGGGAAGATACTAACATGGAATGGGAAAAGGAAGATATTTGTCAAGTTCCCTTTTGAATTTGATTTTTGAGATTTCATCCCACTGCTTGCAATTTAGCATAACTAATAAAAAATGGGAATAAATTTCTGAGGACATGTGGGAAGTCAAGAATACTAACACACTGTAATCTGAACCGTGAATTTGGCAAGTCATTGAAGACAAAACAAAAGGCAAGTAAGGAAAGGGAGAACAAAAGAAGGGAAGGAAGAAATAAAGATGGAAGATAGTGAAAGAGAATGGAGGGAGGAGGGAAGAAAGAAAAAAATGAAAGAGGAAGAAAGGTTAGAGGGAAGGAAGAAAGTACAGAAAGGAGAAAAAAGAAAAAGAGAGAAAAAAGAAGGAAGGAAGGATGGAAGAAGAGAATAAAGGAAAGAAGGGAAGAAAAATGAGGAAAGGAAGGAGGGGAAGTAGAAAGTAGTGAATAAACATTTGGATAGGAAAGAGAGGAGGAAGGAAAAAAGAAAGAAAGAAGAGAGAGGGTGAGCAGGAAGTAAGTAGGGAAAAAAAGTAGGGAAAGAAGGAAAATTTAAGGAGAGAATGAAAAAGAAAAAGAAAGAATAAATAAGGAATGAGGGGAAGAGGGAAGGAAGGAAAGGAAGGAGAGAAGAAAAAAATGAAAGGAACAACAGAAGAAAAGGAAAGGAGGTAGGAAGGAAGATGGGAAACAAGGGAAGGAAAGAAAACAGAACGGAAGGCAAGAAGGAAGGACAGAAGGAAGGAAAAAAGGTGGGAAGGATGGAACAGAGGAAGAAAAATGCAGAATAGGGAAGTAAGGAGAAAATGAAAGAGGATAAAGAAGAGACAGAAAGGATAAATAGATGAAAGGAAGGGTGGGAGGAAAGAAGGTAAAAAGGCAGGAATGGAATTAGAATGTATCTAAAAATCTATGCATCTTGAGTCAGTACCATCTTGGTTAGAGCCAGCCAGTGCTGAAAGAATAATTGATTTAGGAAATATTTCCCTTCTTTTTGTCTCCTTTCAGAACCCTGTTTTTCCGCTGCTGTTTCTCAGTCTGCCCTCACATGCTCTGTCACATCTCAAAGAACTTGTGGAAGAAAGGTGCAAAGTGATTTTCTCAGTTTACTGAACTGCAGTCTGATTAGACAGTGTTGAGGTGCACTTTGGCTCTGTCATAGAGCCTGATGAAACTGGTGAAGCCTGAGATCCAATGGAGAGAAGTGTCAGTGAAAAAGTCTTAAATAAGAAAACAGCTGCCATTTTCCTCACTCTCCCTTTTTCCTTTTTCTCACTTATACTGATTCATGGAAAGGAGGGCAGGGCAGAGGATTAAGAATACATTATTATTTCTTGTTTCTGTTTTGTTTCCTAGATAGACAAATGGGATATTTTATAAGCATCTGATAATAAATCTTTCTCACATAATCTACCTTGCAACTTAATTCATATCACATTTTCTGTGAACAATTCCCATCTGATTCCATACTCTCTATTTTAGAATTCCTTTAAGTATTAACTTCCTTGTGATTAAAAAAAATTCAAAAGTGGCAGTAGCTGCTTAGATGATACTATCTTCAACTGTTGACACCCTTCAAGACTCACCTCAGTTATTTTCTTCTTCCCTGATTCCACCCTCTAATTCTTCCAAACATAATTTAACTTACCTTGAATATGTCTGTTGGACCTTATCTGCATGACTCATCCACTTTATTTGATTATAAATTTCTTTGGGGGAAAGGCAACTTTTTTTTCAATCTTTATGTAATAGGTGCTGAGATTTTTCTTCTTTTCCCATTTGACCTAACTGTACAAAATAATATGTGGTATTTTTTTTTTTAATTGAAGAACATGATTTGCAAAGTAATTGGTAGAGATAAGGAGAAAAAAAAGAAAATATGACATAGAGATGTGTTGGTTTGCAGATGATGAAGAGCACTCTAGAGGTTTTAAATATTATTTTGGACATGAGAGAGAATGATTGTAGAACACTAATAAATCATCTTTACTTGTTGAAAGGATTGGTGGACCACTGCAGAGAATGGAGAAAAGAAGTAAAAAGAAAGTAAAAAAAATATGTACTCCCTCCCTTTTACCCATGAAGCATCTAGAAAAGGCAGAAATTGTGGAAGAATTTTTGATGGAAGAATTCCCATTTTTACTATTGAATGTGATTCTGGGATGTATAGATATATTTGGAACTAAACACTATTCATTCTATGCTGCTTCTATTCCTCATCTCCCACAAATCTTTCATAAAATGTCTACTCAATGGGTTAGAAGGCCTTTGGTTTGGTTGAATATGATCCTTGAGGACAGAGATATTTTGTTTATGTCTGCAACCTACCTGAACATTAGCTCAGTAAGTTACCTGTAATAAATGTTTATGAAATGTTTAATTTTAATTTTGTATATTGGAAGAAGGAAAAATCTTTTTTTCCCCATTTTTCTGTATGTCTACCATACACACCTATCCACATTACTCTTTTGATTACTGAAATTTGATTTTATAAAGAGTGTGGCATTTGATTATTCATGGGAATATTAACATCATTGAAAGGATATTAAAGTTTTTTCAAGTGTCTTTTGTTTCAGGAAACACCTTGCAGTCTTTGAAAGAGCTTTTGAATACATTCTAGCCAAATTAGTTCCTTTTTTTCAAATAAAGACCCAAATAATTATTTATTTACAGTGTCTCTAAGTTAGAGACAGTGATGGAATATCAATAGTAAAGTCATATCATAATCTGGACAGTTTATATTATTCATCCACTTGTTTTTTCTTGTATGGATTGTTAGATCAAATGCTTTTAAAAGTATCTCTATTCCTAAAAAAAAAACAAAACAAACAAAAAAACCCTTTATTATTCTGGATCTTTACTCAATCAACTATAAATAATAATAAAAAAATCTCATTGCCTATAAGAAATCCTTTTTTTTAACTTTTTATTAATATTGGATATCAGTAAACACTTTTCTTAAGCATATTTCTCCCTGCTTATGTCTTGTGTGACATTGACAATCATTAAATAATGGCATCACTTTTGTTGCACTTATCCAGGAAAATTTTCCCATAAGAAAATAAGAATATTTTCAATTTATATTGAGAAAATTTGTTTAGAAGCATACAGATCAAATTCATTTTGTATAAAATATTTTTTACTTGAAAATTTGTATGTGTGGGTGGGTGTGATTATCTAACCTATATTTTATACTCAGATCAGAATAATTTTAAATTAATATTTGAATGTAGATTTTAAACAAAAATATAAACATTTTACCATGAAAGTATTGGAGGAAAATATTTTTAAAAGAAAGCTTACAAAAAGATAGAGTAGGAGGCTATATATAACTAGCTCTATGTGACTTCAAGCTTGTCTGTCACTTCTGCTTTGTAGGACTCAGTATCCTCCCCTGTAAAATGAGTGGGTTGGGATAAATGATATTGAAGATCCCTTCCATTTTAAGTGCCTATGATCCATAAAACTGACTAAGCACATAGCTTTCACTTTGATTCCATACTACCTGTAATTGCAAATCCTTTTGAAGACATGAAATAATGATTCTCAAGGTTCCTAGACTATCCTTTAATGGGTTAGCTATTGAAACAAATATAGCTCTTTCCACTTTGCTGCCTTCAAAGCTTTGTGCTATCAGTCCTGTGTTAAAAATGCAAAATGAATTTTTAAAAGAGCATTGACACTTGCATTGTTAATGTGCCTTCAGGCATGTAATTAGCTAAGAAGTTTAATCTTTTATATTCCATAGTTTGATCAGAATGCATAAGCTCAGAGGAGCTATAAAGTATTGACCAGTATCTTTGATAGGAAAGAAGTTCTAAGCACCACTTGAAGGTACTTTCCATAAACTAGAATACACCTCATTTGCTCTGTATAACTCTATTAAAGATGAGGTTAGGATGTGTTTTTCTTTTCTTTTTTTGTGAGTATCTTTTCTTTTAGAAAATCAACTCATGCCAAGAGGTCTACCTTTTTCCTCTCAACCTTCATTTTCAATGAGATTTATTTGCATTGCTGGTCATGGAAGGGACTTGAAAAGAGTCATCTGTAGCTGTCTGATAAATGAATGATTTATCCCATGGCTGATTCATCTCTTACAAAACAGATCAGCCACTATCCAAAACATTTCTGATGAGTGAGCATAGAAAATGGAATTAAAAGGTAAGACTGCATTTTTTCTCTAATAACACACTCTTGTAATATTTGTATGGTTATTTATGTAAGTTTTATGTTTGGACCTCAGCACATAATTGATAAATATTTGAGATTATGAATTAGCATTAAACTGCAAAAATTAGTATTAAACTGCAAAAACTAAGAGAGGAGAGTTCAGGGAAAGACAGTAAGTGACTTTTTCTAACCTTAACTCCTTCTTGTCCTTTTATGTTTTATCCAGATTGGATTATTCTCTCTCTCTTGTTATTTCCATGTCCTTTTCTACTTCTCCTTAAAAAAATACCAAAAAACCTTGTTTTTATTAACAAGTATTTATTTTCTTTCCCTCTCCTCTCCCCCATTCAGGGAAAAAGGAAAGGAAAACAAAACTCTGTTAAAACAGATTTTAACAGATCTGTATAGTGAAACAAAAGAATTCCAAAATTGGTCACATTTAAAGATGTGTCTCCATCATTTTTTTTTCCAGAAGGTTTGCAGTATTCTTCATAATCAGTCCCCTAGAACCATGGTCAGTCATCACACTGATCAGAATTTGTAAATCTTTCAAAATTATTAGTTGTAAAAATATTATTATATTATACATTTTTCTCCTTTTTTCTCCTTTTGCTCTGTATCAGTTCAAAAGAATCTTCCATAATTCTCTGAAGTCATTCCCTTTCCTCTCTTCCTTGGATAAACAAACTCTTCTTCAGGCATTTGCTCCTAATCCCCTAACTTACCAGGCAAAAACTTATCGGCCTTCAAGTTTTTTATAGCATTTTGCTTCAATTTAAGGCAAACAAACTTGCATTATTATTATTATTTTTTGTGCATATCTTTCTTCTTCCTTATTTGATTGTAAAACTTCTTCATACCAGGGTTTGTACTACGCAAACTTTTTTATTCCAATTCACATAAGATCTTTGCACATAGTCATTCAGTCAGTCAATAAGCTTTTCTTGAGTGACTACTATGTACAAAATCACTGTGATCAGCCCTGGAAATATAGTCACAGTCCACACCCTCAAAGACTTAAATTCTATATGGGGACAGACACTTCCGGTATAATTTAATTTATATAAGTAACTTTTAGGTAGGGAAACGTCCTCCACCAATGCAGGTCAGCATTTCCCCTAAAACTAATAGCCATAGAGAATTACCAAGAACACTAAAAAGTTATGTGACTTATTAACAGTCACACTCTAGTTTGTGTCAGAGATTGTATTGAATCCATGTCTTCCTGACTCTAATGTAACTTTTTTTACACTATATCCTGCCTATATTCTTTCACTAAAACTTCTTAAACTGTAGGTCATGATCCCATATGGAGTCATGTAACTGTATGTGAGGGTAATGAACTTAGGACTTATTCTCAGTAAATATTTGATTTGTATATTTATTTTATATACAAATATACCTATACATCCAGGGTTGTGAAAACCTTCTTGGGTAAAATGAGATTGTGAGTGGAGAAAATTCAAGCCTTACTTTATAGTATATATTTAATAAATGTTTTTGATATAAGTTGGAATATGGTACAGGGCTCAAACATTCTACAGCTATGGCAGCAATTGTGATTATTATAGGGAAGGAGAACATACTTTTAGTTTTGTGAATTTTGCTTTTATTATTTTTCTTCTTCTAGATGTCATCTGTATTTACAAACATCCTTTCATTAGACTTAGAACAAAATTCTACACAGAGTGGGTGTTGATTAGAAGAATTATAATGCGAAATATGATGGAAGTGTGAGGATTCAGGGGAGAGAAATTTGTAAAGAAAGGAACTGGGAAGGGTTGTTAGAGGAGTGGCTGAGGTGGAAAATACATGAAGTTTAAATTGGGTTGGCATTTAGCATTGGAAATATCCACTAAATCATGAGCTCCTTAAGGGTAGAAACTTATAATGTTTGCTTATTTTTCATTTATAAATCTCCAATACTTAACACAGTACTTGGCACATATTAGGCACTTAATAAATGATTGTTGGCTTGCTGTTGACTTGCAGAATTTGAAGCTGAGACAGAACACCATTCGATGGATTAACTATACATTAAAGAGAGATTTTAGTCCATCTACGATATAAGGATAGAAGGAGAAATTAGCTGAACTTGGATGAGAACAGTAAGGATATTAATAAGGGGAGAAATTGTGATATAGAATGAATATAACTCTAAATAAAAGGGGATAGAATAATGCAGTATAAAATGATTCAGCCAGTATTCATCTAACTTTTATTAATGGGTTTAAAGCAATGTATCTAATTCTAAAAGGAATTACAATATAGTCTTTATTCATATATAATGAATGGGGAGGGAAAGGGTAAAAAACACCACAGTCACATATATCATACTTCAACTGTGTATTCAAAAATGAAAAACTTCATAAAATATTAAATGTATTATTTTGACTTCAAGCTAATTTTTTGAAATCATTGGATACAATTTTCCACTGAAATATATTTTCTTACTCTTGTTGAGTCTGAACAATTCCCTTTTGCTCTTTCGTATTTTGTTTAAGATAGAAGGCTGCCAGTGACTGACCCCTTTTCTTCCACTGTATATAGAGATGGGACTAGAAGTGTTCCCAGGCGTAAGCGAGGGGAAAGGGATGACCTGTTTGGTCACAGATATTTCTTTTACAAGTTTCAATATTTAGAGCGATGGATTTGGGTTAATAAGGAACTCTATTAAAATATCCTCAGGATACTTAAAGCACTTTAATCATACAACTGGAATATTTGCTTCCTAACACCTTTCTGAGGCTGGCTTCTCTGAGGGAATGTGAGTTATGGAAAAGCCTTTATATTGTATAGTGGAACAAATAAAAGCATGCCTAGGGTGAAGTGATGAAATATTTTCATAGGGTATGTAAATTTAGAACACAATGATGGAACTCTCAGTTCTTCAAGTTTTTAGAAGCAATTGAGTTATACTCCTAGTCATCAAGAACAATTTTCTTTTAGATTTGTTGTGATTTCTCTTCCTCCTCAACTTTGATGACTATATCCTATGGAAATGCCTTCTCCCCTGCTTCCCTTGACACATCTTTTTCAATTAATTTTATCTATTAAAAAAAAAAAACTTTGAAGATATATTTAATGTCATTTGACCTATGGTGGAAAAAAAAAAAGTTAGCTATAGTTTTAGGACAAAACACTAGACGGGAAGAAAAAAAGACCTGGATTTGTTTTCTGGCGATCTTTCTGACAATGGACAAGGCATTTTCCCACTCTGAAATTCAGTTTAGTATACTCTCTAAAATAACAGATATGGGGGTGGGTATCTGACTCCATAATGACTAAGATCTCTTCCAACTCTAAAATTTGATGAAGTTCATTCTGTTTTTCCTCTTGTAAATAACTAGACAAAATACCAATTATGTCAGCCTAGACCTCTGTTAAAATCTTTGGTAGTCCATGATTTAAATCTTCCTAAATGTGGCTTAATTAATTTCAGATTCTGGGGCTCTGGATTTTTTCATCGCTGCTACCAAAGCCATGTCCTCATAAATGGAGGTGCTATTGTGATTCTTCTGGTGTATGACTTCTGCTTCTTGATCATTACACAATATATTAGAAACAAGGCTGTGGCTTCCCTGCTAAGATAGTAACTTCATTGTCATTGCTCAAGTTTTTGTAATGGATTTGACTGGGAATTAAACAAACTGTACCTGAGTGTAGTCATCATGCTGCATTAGAATTTTGCCATGCTGTGTGAGTGACACTTGTGGACAATGAGAAAGATTGCAATGTGGTATACTGGACTCAGCATGAACAGAATACAAAGGCATGGACTCCTAAACTTGTCATTTTTGTAAGAGATACATAGGCAAAAGCAAAAATATGGTGCACAAGAGACAGAAAGAATGATATTTGTTCAATAAATACGAGCACACAACTGGGGACTCTCTCACCTAACATTGTGAACTTGGGCTAGTCATTTTCTCTGAGCTTCAACTCTTTTTTTCTTTTTGAATATGAAAAATATGGGGATGGGATTATATGGTTTCTAAAGTTCCAACTAGTTTGAATTTCAAGAAAATAAAATAATACAGAAAACATTTATTAAGCACCTACTATAATAAACTTTGGGGGAGATAAAAAGTCAATATAAGAAAATGTATCCCAATTACAAAAGGTTTATAATATATAGAATATATATAGTATATAGTATAGCTGAATATATGATATCTTATAATAAATGTATTGCAATGTTACAAGATGAAATGCTATAAGAGGTCTGAAGGAAGAGGTCATTTCTAAAATCGATGGGAGGTCATAGGGAAAAAAGGTAAGGGTTCTTAAAGGAAGAGGAATTTAAATCCATTTTGAAAGAGAAGGTTGGAATGCAACATACAAAAAGAGAGAAAGTGGATTTTAAAGAGAATCTCAGAATTGTGAACTCTCTGAATAGGAAAGGATTTGTTTGTGGTTCATTCTTTATTTTCAAAGAGAACCAGTGACATCAAAAGAGTAATGTCTTGAGCTGCAATTAAATGAGATAGAGATGTGCAGAGACACCAGCCTCATTCTCTCCTTCAGAGTAACTGGAGTCCAATGGTAAAACATAGGTCAGCATGAAATGGTTGTGGGTGCTGTGGGGAACTTTGGCTTTTTTGAAGACAAGGTTTTCCCAGTTCTTAATTTGTCTGAGGCAGGAAAAGATATAAGGAATCATCCAATCCATTTCTGAATAAGAAGCTTCTATGTATCAAATGTATTAAGTGGAAATTCAGTCTTTAAATTAGCTGGTAAATGGTGAGGTAACAAAAGATAGAAAACTGGATCTAGAGTCAGGAATACATGAGTTCAAATCCAGTCTCAAACACTTACTAGCTCTGTGACTCTGAGGAAGTGACTTAACCCCTGTTTGCTTCAGTTTAGTCAATTATAAAATAGGAAGTATAAAATACTTCCTATGCCTATGAGAATCAAATGAGATAATATTTATGAAGTGCTCAGCATAATTCTTGACATATTCTAGGTACTAAATAATAACAATAATAAATAATTATAATAAATGATGTAAATATATGTATAAATATAATAAATAAATAAATAAATAAATAGATAGATAGATAAATAAATAAGTAAATAAATAAATAGATATCAGGTGCCTGTTTTCTTCCACTTGCTTACCTCTTTGTTTATTATTTTGAGACTAGGTCTACCTCTGTTTCCTACTTGTAGCCCTGATCCTGATTCTGATCAGCACAGAAGCTTTACTTTTCTGAACTAAACTGAAATTATCCTCTTTAGTAAGTCTGATGACCCTCTGCTCCAAGGAATTCACCATATTTATGCAGGACTTATGATGAATAATTGATCAATTTTTGAACCTGTTATAGTTCCAAATTCCTGAAGTCAACTGATTCATTAGCATTGGTCTTCTTCAGTACACTCAGGGATTAGAAGCTTCTGCCACAATACCAGGTATATGGTGCTCCATTTTATTAGATTTAGCTGTCAATATCTTTTTGAATCATGACATCATCCTTTAGGTATTAACCACCTCTCTCAGATTTTTGTCACCTGCTAATCAAATTAACATAGCCTCTAAATTTCCCATAGCAATTGATTGAACTGGTGAGAGACCTCCTTTTATGCTGAGATTGATTATTAACGGCTACTCTTCAGATCTAGCCATTCAACTTGTTGTACATTTGATTAATTTTAATATTATCTAGATAATATCTTTTCATTTTTGAAAAAAATGACAAATTTTGGCCTAATTATTTGCTAAAATCTACTTGAATTTAGGCCACAGCCATCTCTCTTCCATACACACAAACAAACACAACACAACACACACACACACACACACACACACACACACACACATACATGCATACATACTCAGGTGCACACACAACGACTTTCTGGTTTCCCTTGTCAAAAAAAGGAAATACATTTATTCTGTTATAACTTGAAAGATCTTCATATTACTTCTTCCTAGAACACAAATTACCTGTGTGATCCTGTGAATGTCACTTTACTTCTCTTGGACTCAATTTCTGCATTTGTAAAATGGGAATTATAGTACTACTCTAGTGTTACAAGAGTTGAATGAGATGAAACATAACAAACACTAAAAACTTAAATCTTAATTGCTTAATAAATATAATCATGCATAATAAATATAATCAATATAAAAATAAATTACAAAGTGATGTTATTTTATTATTGGTATTATTACAATTGTTACTGTTGATGAAATCATGCTTATTCTTCATGCTATCCATTTATTAGTGTAGTTATTTACTATGTTTAAAAGAAAGTATTCTAGGATTAGGCATTGGAGCAGATCCCCATTAGGTTGTGAGCCTGTGTGCTACTAATTAGATTGTGAACTTCTGAAAGGGAAAGGTTGTCTTTTGTCTTTCTTTGTATCCCCAATGTTTATCACAATGTCTAGCACATACTAGGTGCTTAATGAATGTTTGATGAATGACTGAGTGATGGAATTTGTTCTCTTTTGTTTTTGAGAATTGAGATAATATTTGTGCTTTTTATTCTACATGTCCTTTTCTCCATGATCTTTCCAAGTTTACTGACATTAACTCAATAATCATATTTTCTAATTTCTTTCATAACGAAGGAAAATTTAATTTGGTTCCTGATGACTACTGGTAAGATGCTAATCAAGGGTAATTAAATGTTTTCTGAAGACTGGTAACTTGTGCTTATCAAGGGTAACCAAATGTTTTCTTACTACTTTTTCTATCTAGTTTGAAAATCAATTTATTATTTTGAATTCAATATTGTCATATTATGAAGTGAGGTGAGAATGGTAGAGTTGTGCTATGTTGCAGAGGGCTTTGAGTGGGGAAGGAGGGTTAAAGGAGTTTAAACTTTACTTTGGAGGCCATAGGGAATATAGGGAACATTTATTTGTGTGTAAAGTTGTCTGATATTCTAGGAATTCCTAATACTTCAAGCTAGGAAACTAAGTTAAATTCTGCATCTCTTACTCAAGAGATAGTGGAATGCTTGTTTCTCACTTCTTAATTTTTTCAAGGTGAAGATTCCATGCTAAAGATAGACAGCATTATCTCTCAGATTGTTCTGAAGTGTCTATGTAGGAATATCTTTTATTTAAGATTTCTCTCTCTCTGTTCACAACTTAGTCAGAAGGAAAGGATAATGGTGGTGGGATAAGGGCAAGTGGGGTAAAGCTTTTTGATAGCTATTAACTTTTTTTCATTTAGTTTAATTTAATATTTACTGAAGAAGTAGTCTGGCATAACAGAAAGAACAATGCAAAGAGGATTGATTATTTCTCTGATAGCTACAATTTGGATGATGTGTGTTTGAGAAGCAGGTTGTGACAGGAAGTTCTCCTCTGCTCCAGACCACCCACCATTCAGATTCCACAAGACTCTAGAGGTTCTAGAAGGATCAAATATTAGCTTTCCATTCCTTTCTTCTTTCCTTTTCTCTATTCCCATAAAAAGACCAGCTTTGAGCTGGAGTGAAATCAGAGTTATTCCATTCCACTCTGACTCTTGGGCCTACTCCTTATTTTTCTCAATAGTCACAAATCAGGGAACTATTATTATGGAAGTGTGTTATGGGCTTGAAGCATAATAGTAAGAAACTATCAATAATAAAAAATAGTGCTACTTGTATTAACAACAAATAAAATAAGCAACAAAGTAGATGACAACATAAGAAGAAGGTATACAATAGGTGGAGGCAAAATGGCAAAATAAAAGGAAGCAATGCAATCAAGTTCTCATCTATAAAACTTTATAGACCTAGAAAATACATTAGACCTAATTCTGATAGGGAAATCTAACAGTTTCAATGAATCCTTTGTCTTGCCCAACTTGACATATGGAGACAAACAGAGCAAGAACATTCATTCTATCCCCAGAGTCTGTGCATCAGGGCAAAAGGAAATTACAGACCCATGCTCAGTCATCCTCAGCCCTATACCAGCCACCCTGAGGAACATATATGATTTAGCAGCCGCCATCATCAAGGAATTAAAGCTTAAAACAGAACTAAGATTTTTAGGACATCATACACATAAATATGCATGTACATGTGCATTTATGGATATGTGTATTTATATTCCTCTGTGTCGGGGGAGCTAGACATTTAAAATTATGACAATTATTAGTCCATTTTCTTGATTTGAAAGAAACTAAGAATATAAGAAGTAACAACTCTCAATTCTATGTAAGTCAATTGTGAAATTAAATCCATTTCTGCCTTTTCAATATTCTAAGCTTATATTCGCAAAAAGATGCATTGTTTCATTGTCAATACAGATAAGTTTTATATGTGTATATATACCTACATATGTTGTTCTTAATTCTTCAGCTTTCCATTTCCTTTTGAGAATGATAATGTAGAAGTGATGTGATTCAGTCAAATCACACAAAAAATGAGAAACAAAATTAGAAACTCTAGGTTGTTCTGTTCTATTACTACTCTACTTATGTTTTTCTGTAGTCAATATCCATGCTTGTAACATATCTGTCTTTAAATTGACTTATGAGGAAGAATTAATTCAGATAGCATCTTCAGCTTGGAAAGATTTTGAAAGTGAGAATGTTGATGCATAGAAGTCATGCCCTACATTCAATATTGTGTGCTGGATCACAAGAAAATTCTAGAATTTGTAATCTTCAGCTCTAAATCTTACATTGAGTCTTTTAAATCACATAGTTATTCTGTCTCCCAGACACTGACTAGAAACTATGTGACTGATTCATATTTAAACAAAGCAGAGGTTAAAGAAATAATTTCTATTTTTATGAGACCGTCCAAAGTGAAAAGAATCAGTAAAAGAAACTAAAGGATCATTGAGTATAACCATTCCTTCTTATAGAATCTGAGCAACTTCTGTCACTAACATTAGTTCACAATTTTGTCATTATAATCATGTATCTCTTTCTTCTGAGGAGCCTGATGCTTCCCTAATGAAAATCTGATTTCACCGCATCATTTCCTCAATTTCCTAATCTTTTTTATTCTCCTCACAATGTTACAGAAATGAGCCTGAACTCATATTCCTTTGGATCAGTGCCATCTCATTTACATGGACATTCCATCCATTTGTAGTAATACCTTCCTCCTTGCTCCATTTTGTCATTTTATCATTCTAGTTCATGCTCTCCCATTGATCATTCCCAGACAGATCTTTCCACCATAGTAGAGGTCTTCCTCTCCCTCTATTTCATGGGTACAGCTATTGAATAGTGGTCACCTTTTGTCTTCTGGTTTCTTTTGTGTGTGTGTGTGTGTGTGTGTGTGTGTGTGTGTGTGTGATTATTGGTGAAGTTATGTTATTCTTGTAATTTGTCATATCCTAAAGCTTTATATAAAAATTTACTTAGTGTCACAATTAATGTTTATAGATAATCTAGCAACTTCTAATTCTTTTTGCCAATACTCTATGATTTTCACTACAGAAACAGACATTTGTCTTTCTTTTCTTTTTGTTTTTAAATGAGTTGTTATTTTGAAAGCATTTCTTATCTATGGTCAATCTACTGGTGGCAAATTTCTCCATATATAACTATATAAATGTGTTATTACTTGGACAGAAGAGTCAAATTAATTATTGGTACTATGCTCAAGGTCTTTCAACTTAAAAGAATTTTGCAGATCTTATATATTTTACTAGCATAACTCAGGAAAACTCAGAGTCACTTCAGTTCCACTGGATGTTATCTTAGTAGATCTTTGAAGTGGACAGTTCACACAAATAGGCCCATATAAAAAATGTTTTTTTTTTTTTTTCTGACTGTATTCCAAGTTCCTTAGGATGGTCAAAGCTTGTAGGAATGAATAACCAGAGTTGTACTTGCTAGATAAAGGGAATTTATGATCATAGAATCAAATATCTTGAGCTAAACCTAATATAGGGGAAAGAGGATCAAACTTTTCTTTTTTTTTTTTAATAGTAGCTTTTTTATTTTCAAAATATATGCAAAGATAGTTTTCAATATTCACACTTGCAAAACTTATTTCAAGTTTTCTCTCTTTCTTACACAGCAAATAATCCAATATATATTAAAATGTGCGATCCTTCTATACATATTTCCACATTTACCATGCTGAACAAGAAAAATCAGATCAAAAAGGGAAAAAATGGAAAAGAAATAAAAAAGCAAGCAAACAACAACAAAAAGAGTGAAAATACTATGTTATGATCCACATTCAGTATCCAAGTCCTCTTTTTGGATGCAGATGTCTCACTATCACAGTTCTATTGAAACTCACCCAAATAACCTTTGTTGAAAAGAGCCACATTCATCAGAATTGAACATCACATAATCTTGTTGTTGCCGTGTGCAATGATCTCCTGGTTCTGCTCATTTCACTTGGCATCAGCTCATGTAAGTCTCTCCAGGAGTCTCTAAAATCATCCCGCTGATCATTTCTTACAGAACTTAATATTCCATTACATTCATATACCATAACTTATTCAACTATTCCCCAACTGATGGACAGGAACAAACTTTTCAAACTCTATTTAACTCTAACATTTACTAACTTTGAAATGATGGCAAGTAACTTAAATTCCCCTGAGCCTCAGTTTCCTATTGTGTAAAATAGTTTTAAACATTACCTGTCTCTTAGGATTAAATAAAAAAAGGACAGTGAGCTTTAAATATTTTGTATTTACTAAAAAATATATATAGCAGAGTAGACAGAATGCTGTGTTTGGAGTCATGAAGACCTGAGTTTGAATCCTATCTGAGAAACTCAGTTACTATGTGAGACTGAGTAAGTCATTTGACAACTTGAATTTTCAGTTTTCTCATCTGTAAAAATATTACTAAAATTAGCAATCCACTGGACAAGATTGTCATAAGGATGTAATGAGATATTACCCATGACGAAAATTACAAAGTTTGAAACATCAGATAACATTAACAATAACAATAACAACAACAAAAATAATAACAGACATTTATATGGCACTTACTAGACTCCAGGCAATGTGATAAGTGCTTTTCAATTATTATCTCAATTTAATTTTCATAACAACCCTGCAAAGTAGGGGCTATTATTATTTCTATTTTACAGATGAGGAAACTGAAGTAAACAAAGGTTAAATAACTTGCCTCGATAATTAATTGAATTTAGGTATTCCTGACTCCATGCTAAGAACTCTTCTTCACCATCTAATTGCCCCTCACATGAATTTTATTGTAATTTTGATTATTATTACTTTTAATTATACTTTAAGATCACTGGTGCAGACGACATCTTCTTATTTCTCACAGTTTTAGTATATGTTCTTCCTTTAATCCTCCATAGGAAGCCTTCTTCTAGGACTTTTAGATTTCCTGATGACTAGTGAAGTAGATAAGCTATATAACTATTATTCCTCACCATCCTCCTAGACTTTTTATTATATAAGTTAATCAGATGGTATCTTTTCTCCCTTGCAACTTCTTAAATATAATACTTTTTTGTTACTATGCAGCAGGCAAATTATATCCACCATAAATACATCAATTGCTTGATTAGTCAACGGCAATTCTTCATATTTAGATATTGTGTTTTTCTACAATGCATAGCCATTCAGAAGAGACTACTACATTTCATATGGAGAACAAAATGAATAGAGAATGCTTGTTTTCCAGACTGAGTTAATCAATTAGATGGGCTGTACATTAAGTTAGTCCATTAGTACAAATGTTTTCTATAAGTACTGAAAATTAAAAATAAATAGGGCTTAGAAGTATATTTATGAAATTAGTATTTTCTGTGCATGAGGAGAAAACTTCCTTTAATGGTTCCCTGCTCAAAGAGAGTGAGATAAGATTTGATATATTCTATATTTTTAAGGATTTCACAGATACCAAAAACAAGGAAACAAATAAATAAACCCAAACCAAGCATATAAAACATACAACAAAAACACCACCATCATACTTTTTCATACTAACATTCTTTCAGGAACAATCATATATTTACTGTACCACTGACATAGAACTAGAAGAAGCTTTTGAGGTCATTAAGTCCAATCTCATTTTATAGATTAGGTCCAAAGAGGATAAATGATTTGGACAGGAGCATGTGGGATCAGCTAGTGTTTGACACAAAATGTGGATCTAAATCTTTATAATCCATGTCCAGTACCAAATAGAATATGTCATACTTCCAATGGCATATAAGCAATAGGCCATCACAATCTCTCAGAACTCAAATTTGCAGGTAAGTATTCAAATGCTTTATAAATTTAAGTTGTATTACTTCTCTAATTTTCAACAATGATGTGTAAGGTCAGTACTTTTAAAGAGCAAACTCACTAGGCATAGTGCTCTCCCTTTCTTTCCTCCCCCTGCTTTATTTAAAGGAGCAAGTCTTATGTTTTTGTTACTTACAAAGGAAGCATACTTTTAGCTAAGAAATATGGGCATTTAGGTGTTGAAGTGGAAATAGCCCTGAACCTGGAGTCAGAAAAACTTCAAATCCATCAGCTATTTATTAGCTATGCATTACAGGGTAAATCCATTAATGTCTGTCTGCCTCATTTTCCTTATCAGTAAAAATGGGGATAATACTAGCATCTATCTCCAAGAGTAATTAGGAAGATTAAAATTAGGAAGACAGTATTTGTAAAGCACCTTGAAATCTGAAAACATTATATTCATTTTTCATACTGGAAGAGTATAAATAACAGCACAATATTGGGTTCAAGGTTCAGTATGTTTAGCTGTGACTTTTCAGACCAATGAGAGCTGAAAGGCTTTGCTGCAGGTCAGGCACAAATAACCTACATAAACAGTTGGGATGGAAAAGTCTTTAAATCTGTAAATCTCATGTTTCTTTTGAGCTATTGAGACTCTATTTTGATCATAGAGCACAGCACCTTTTTTGATGTAAGAGTGCCATGATGGTTAGTCCCGTGCTAATGTCTTCCTTATTAAATATATTAAAAATCTTCAGAGACAACTTGGGAATATTTTGTATCACTTCTTCTGACCACCGTGTAAGCACTTGCTTTGTATGACTTCTCAGTAAAATAAATCATTTGTCTAAAAGACAAACTTATGTTTGATATTCAAACAAAATGGCCAAACAATCAGAGTTGTGTTCTCTACAATAGAAGTTGAAAGGCAATTCAGCTTCAGAAAGGACTTCAGCATCAGGTAGCTTATCTTGCCAGGTGATCTTCAGCGTCTTCCTAAGACAATTCAAGTGGAAGTGATTCAATTTCCTGATGGTGCTGGTATTCTGTTCAGGTTTCACAGGCTATAATAGTGAGATCAGCACGACAGCTCTGTAGACCCTCAGTTTGGTAGGCAGTCAAATATCTTTTCTCCTGAATTTTCTTTCAACGCTTCCCAAAAACTAAGCCATCTGACAATTCATGAATCAATCTCATCATCTATGTGGACATCCTAGAAAGTACACTGCCAAGGTAAATTAACTGATTTCACCACATTCATTTTTGCATTTCAACCACAGGATGGAATCCCTTTTTCTTGTCAAGCAGGCCAGCACTGGGTGAGACACAAAGTTTTGGGGCACCTTTTCTAGCCCCTTCTTTACATAAGGAGATGAGCACTGTTTTTTTTTTTTTTTAAATAGCAAATCAGACATCCACAGGGCTGCCAAGAACCACTGTTGCTTCAGTCCAGTGAGAAGACAACTTTAAGATCTGGACTGCCAGTGTGCAAAATTGAGACTATAACTCTCATTGTTCTGTGACTGCCCTTTCATCATTTTTTTATTGCAAAGTACTTCAAGGTAGGTAAGATAGGAAAATTATAACAGCAAAATAATAAAATAGTTAAATACTAAAATGCAAAGTATAATTTCTATTCAAATGGGAATTGGATTTAAGTACTTAAAGTTGTCAGCCTTACTCTTTCTTCCTTACTCACAGAAATCTAGTAGCAAGACAAAAGCCAAGACAACTAATTATGGTCCCGAAATGCTAGCCCAAACATCTGGCTATATACAAAGAAGTCTGACCAAGCTCTGAGTTTTCCACAGCGTCTGCTTTTGCTATCTTCATGTGTTGGAGAAAAAATACATTTCACTGGGAGAAGTTTCCTATTCTTGGGACAAAACTCTCCCTAACTCATAGACCATTTTGAAGCCCATTGGTTACCCTCAATCTGGTTTGGTCTGTGTGAAGAAATGGTTCTGTGGGAGCCAATATGCTTTTTCATATATTACAGCTCCTTTGATATTCAAGTGAGTTAAGTGTAGGATGAGCAGAATGGGAAGTGGCTCAGCAAGCTCTCACACCAGAAGTACTAGTCCTCCCTGAACACCCCCATATGACCCAGCAGCTGTCTCCCCAAGGTTGAAGATAAAATAGTTGTAAGTCATTTTGCAAATCTTAAAGCATTATATAAATGCTAGCTATCATCATCATCAATATCACAGCTACTACTACTACTTACTACGATGATAACTGCTAATGCTAAGATGACTATTACTACTCTTGCTGCTGCTGCTACTACTACTTTACTACTCCTGCTACTGCTAACACTCTAATATATATTATTACCATTATTATTATTACTACCATTCCTGTTTCACTACTCCTGCTGCTGCTACTTTACTATATATTACTATTATTATTACTATTACTAGTATTCCTATTCTACTACTCCTGTTGCTGCTGCCACTCTATTATATATTATTACTATTACTCCTATTCCTATTCCTGCTGCTATCACTCTACTATACACTACTACTATTATTACTATTACTATTAGTACTACTCCTATTCCTCTACTTCTGCTGCTGCTGCCACTCTACTATACACTACTACTATTATTACTATTACTACTACTTCTATTCCACTACTTCTACAGCTGCTAACACTCTACTATATACTATTACTATTACTACTACTTCTATTCCATTACGTCTGCTGCTGCTGCCACTCTACTATACACTACTACTATTATTACTATTACTATTACTACTACTCCTATTCCTCTACTTCTGCTGCTGCTGCCACTCTACTATACACTACTACTATTATTACTATTACTATTACTACTACTCCTATTCCTCTACTTCTGCTGCTGCTGCCACTCTACTATACACTACTACTATTATTATATTACTATTACTACTACTTCTATTGCTGCTGCCACTCTACTATATACTATTACTATTTCTCCTCCTCCTATTCCACTATTCTTGTCACTGCTTCTAGTATTACTTTACTACTCCTGCTCCTGTTGCCATTATATTATATATTATTACTACTTCTGCTGATGTTGCTGTTATTACTCTTAGTCCTTCTACTATTCTCTAGGTGGTGAAGTTCTTAATTGATAGCTACACCTTTGTGTTTCAGGAACAGAATTGAATTTGTTGTCCCATTTTCTCATTATGTTGTTTTCCCATTTGCTCTTGGAATTAACCATTAAGTCTGTCTGGTCTGGGATATAAAAAGATTGTGTCTGGCTCCTATTGCCCGAAGGCCAACTTTGTTATGTTATTTATTCCTCTCTAAGAGCACTTCAATACCCCCCTTAGGGATCTGGGGTATCTTGACTCTGCAAATGACTTTAGCTCCTACCAAGGTTTAATTGTAGAAGGTGGTTTCCTACACTTTAGCTCCATTTAGCAATAAAGACAGATTACCTTTTATATATATATATATATATATATATATATACATGTGTATATATATTTATTTTAAGAGGCACACTCATACAATTTATTTCCCCAAGTATTGTCCTAACTCCCCCATTACTGATTTTTGGGAGGAATAATCCTTCTCTCCCCCTTCCAACCCTAATCTTTTCACCTGTCTCTGGGGGAGTTGGTTCACAGGTTAGCTCAATTCCTATAGAAATCCCTGTTCCAATTCCAATTCCCAAACTACATTTTAGCCTTAAGTCCTTGACGTCCAGGATTCTCAAGAACTTCCAGGTTGACAGGCTATATACCCTTCTGCTTGAAATCCTCATTCCAAAGTTGCCATGGTTCAAATTATCCAAGCCTGTGAAGTATGCCTCGGGTCCCTGAAATTGAGAAACGCAACAGACACAAACAAACACTTCCAGACCTATTTCTCTGAGGTGGTATAAAAGAAGGACCAAGAAAAAAGATGTCCTTACCAGTAGAGCTCCTAGTGCCCAAACTATGGATGAACTGGTATCTTCACTCTCTGCACCAAAAAGAAGGGACAAGAGACAGACCATCTTAAGTCTCACCACTTTTAAAGATACAAGAAGCCAATTAAAGCCACCCATTTAGTGGGGGACACAAAAGCCTCCATGTTAGACAATCTGGACATGCTCCATCAATCCTTCAGGGGAGTTCCAAGTTAGGTGATCCAAGGATGTGGAGAAAAGCTCACATTATACTTGTAAAGAAGCAGTTTCCATCTTAGTAATTTTGGCATAGAAAAAGTAAATGTAAATAGTTTTTCAATTGAACTCAAATGAAAATTCATGAAATGATTTCAATAATTTAATTCAATAAGCATTTAAATCACCTACTATGAATTAGACTGAGAGCTAGGCACGGGACCTTACAAAAATTAAAAATGAACACAGACATTTTTCTCTAGAAATTTAAATTTTATACTGATAATTGTAAAAGTTGTCATATAGCATATTTTTAAAAAATTAAATTAATGATTTTTAAACATAAAACTCTTTGTGTGATTTTTATAATTCCAAACAGCACATCTCCTATAGCTACTTTGGTTGGAATTTTATAATGTGATTTTTAGAGATATTGTAAGCTTTTTATAACATTGATTCAGTGGGCCATGAGATTTCTAGTACTAAAGAACAGTGAAAAAAAAGACAATAGTGGAATGTACAAAATAATTTTATTTTTACTATTATAAATCTGCTTTTAACATATTCATCACAGCATAAATATATTTGCATGGAATGATTGATAATTCATAAAACATTAATGAAAAGCAGTGCTGTATAGTGGGTAAACTGCTGGCCTTGAAGTTAAAGGTGAAAGAATTAATGAATAGCATTTATTCAAATGCTTACCAGAACCAAACCCCTTCATAAGATATGGGGACTCCCTTTCCTCAGGGAACTTTATTTAAATAGGAGACCACATAAATATGGAAATAGCAGACATGGAAGGCATTTTGGTCAAGATATTTACAGAGATCATAAATAGACTCAGGGGAAATGAGTTGACAAAAATTACCCTCCCAAAAAAACAAACAAACAAAAACAAAACAAAACAAACAAACAAACAAAAAAACAAACTTGAAAGAGCAAGGAGTGGAATGATTAAAGATATGTGTATAAGCTCAAAGCCAAAAAAGAGTAGTTGATGGAGTGAAACAGATCAATATTATCTAGAGAGGGTAACTTGAGTTTGCTGTCTCTCTTAACTGGACTTCTTGGCTCCAGGCTTGGAATTCAAGTGGAAATGAAGTAAATTCCCTAACATAGGATTTTGGAGATTTGGTCAGAGCTGGATGAATAGCACAATGGGTGTGGAGAGCAGTATAACCTGTTGTTCTAAGACTGCCTTAACATATATAGAGACACATTCTAGCTGTATGACTCTGAATAAGTCAATTTACTTCTTTGTACCCCAGGAAAATCTCAAAGATTCCAAGTTACTGATTGGTTGGTTTTTGGCCATGATGGAGAGGGTTTTTACATGAGAACTTCCCTCCACCAATTTAAGTATAAGTCCAGACAAAAATTAACAAGGCCACAAAAATCCTTTCACTTCTTACTTCACAATGGTTATTGCATGGAAACAAACCATAAAATACCATAGAAAAATGAGTGGATGGACATAATGAGAGTTGAACAATGATCCATTCTCCATTATTGCAAGATGGATAAGAACATTTTTTTTCTATTTAGCTTTCCATATTTTTGTGTGTGACTGTTATCAAGCATTCATTTAAACCTGGAAAGCTATATTCAGACATCCAAGCTTCACATCACACGTAACTAAAGGCATGTGTGGTACAAGTCAGCAGCAGTGCCAGGAAAAAAAAAAAAAAAAAAAAAAACAGGTACTTGAATCTTCAAACTAATCAGGGAAATAAGTGGGAATCCATATTTGAGGTCAACAAGCTCTAAGACTCATTACATAATCATATAGTACTGGTAAGTCTTGACTACTCAGGTGCTGATTATCCAGTCTGAGAATTTTCAAGTCCTTCATTTTTCCTGCTGTCTGTCTGGTCCTTTGCCTGTTTTACTTTTTATTTACTCCCTCATCTGAATGCAGGTGGGAAAAGGAAAAGAAAAAACAACAACAACAACAACAACAACAATAACATGGTAAGACCTGAAATTGAGATCTAAATAATCTGTGAATTTCAGTTTTCTGTGAGATGTCTTTCCCCTATGCCTCTCCCCACCAAAAGCCAAATTACTGTATCTCCAGTTATTCCTTGTAGGGATTTCTTTCACCCAAAGTGAAAAGGTCATGCTTTTCTCATAATTCAGCGGCTTTTAACTATCCTTTTATATCATGGTCCCCTTTGGCAATCTAGACAATCAATTGACAGACATATATTAAATGCCTATTATATGCTTGACACTAAGTTAAATTGTGAGGATATAAGAAAGATAAAAGATAGTTTAATGGTGAAGATAACATGCAAAAAACTATGCACAAATAAGCCATAAAGAGGATAATTTTGAAATTTAATCAACAGGGAATGATACTATAATTAAGAGTGATTGGGAATGGTTTTCAGCAAAAGGTAAAAGCCAGTTAGCCAGGAATGGGTGAGGAGGAAGAGTATTCCAGGCAGGGGGGACATCTAGTGAAAATAGAAATTGAATAAAGTCTGGTGGAGGCTATGATCCATCCCTCTCAGAATAATGAAAAATTGGATTACAAAAATCACTTTAAACATCCAATAGCATTTGGTCCACAGAGATATTCTCCTTTGATTATATTTCTTATTGAAGTCAAAGACTTCTCCTGATTATCCCAGCATGGCTATATCTTATTGAATCATCAGATTTTGTTATGGAGATAATCTTTTAGTTAATTTAAAATTGCTATAATCATATATCCTGGATTTTTCCAGTACCATCAAACTTCCTAAAAATTAAATTGTGCTTCAAATGAGAACTGGAAATAGGAAAATTATTTTTTCAAACCATGTATCAAACCTAGTAATTCACTGAGGATAAATTATATACTGGCAGGAGTAATCAACCTGGTTGATGTCCATGAACAACCTCTCCTCCTTTTCCTCTTCCTCTTTCTCCTCTTCCCTCCTTTTCCTTTTATTCCTCTTGCTCCTCCTCCTTCTTTTGTTCTTCGTCCTTCTCCTATTCCTTCTGCATCTCTTCCTCCTTCCTTCTTCATCTCTTCCTCCTTCCTTCTTCTCTTACCTCTACTTTTTCTCTGTTCCAGCCCCCCATTCAGTGCTTAGCACAGTACTTGGCATTTAGAATATTTTATATAGAGATCCAAGAAGCAGTAAGGTGACACAGTAGATAGAACATTTGATCTAGAGTCTGGAAGAGTTGTTTTTTGTTATGTTTTGTTTTGTCTTCCCTCTTGGATCAAGTGGAAAAAAATCTAATTTCCTTTCCATATAATAACTCTTCAAATAGTTGAAGACTGTTCCCAACTTATCCAAATTAAACAAGCCCAATTCTTCCATGGCAAAATCTCTACACTTGTGTCCTCCTGTTTGCTTTCTTCCATATTCTTGGAAGCTTGTGAATATCTTTCCCAAAATAGATAGTTTTCAAAAAAAAATAATTACATGCTATCAGTAATCATATTGTTCTAAATTACTAATAATTAGAAAATAAAACAAACTTGTGGTTTTACCTGATAGCAATTTGGCAACAAAGGTTGCAATCAGTCAAAGTTAGAGGGCAAAACTGACATTTTACTGGAAATGTAAATTGTTTTTATTTAGAATTAGGGGAAAAAAAAAAAAAGCAGTCAGCCAGCCAGTCAAGGAGTTTTTTTTTTTTTTGTTTCTGTTTTTGTTTTTGTTTTTTTAATTAATATTTTACTCTGTTGTTGCATTAAGTACTAATGATACAAAAAAGGCCCCAAAATAATTCCCATCCTGAAGGAGATCACATTTAAAGGAGGGACAACATACAACTACATGCTATTTATTAATGCGTATCTATAGATATCTTTTTCTCTTGTATATGTACTCATATACCAATGTACCTTATCTATAATCTAAATGTAAATACTCTCAGGGTAAATCACTAGGGTAGAGAAAAGGATGTACCCCATGAGAGTGGGACCAGAAAATGAATTTAAAAGGTGAGATTTGTTCTAAGTCTTGAAGGATGGATTCAAATACTAAGACAAGTATTGGAGGTGGAATATAATGTATAAGCAATAGCACATATGCCAGTGGAACTGAATTGTATAGTGGAAAACAATAAAATATAAGAAAACTGTAAAAATTGGGGCAGATAGAAAAAAGAAACTAAACTTATATTCTTTAACCTAGAAATCCCCCAGAGAATGTCTCAAAGAAATCAAAAGAGAGAAAGGTCTTATATTTACCATCTATACATATAACTAGAGAGGCAACTTGGTATAGTGGATAGAAGTCAAAAAGATATGGGTTCCAATTATACCTGAGAAAGAGCTGTGTGACATTGTACAAGTCACTTAATGTCTCTGAGCATGTTTCCTATCTGTCCCTTGTTCTAGATCAGTGATATCAGAAAGTTGAAATCTTGATTTGCATGTGAATTGGATTTAAGTGAAGCAGGGCTGTAAAAAGTCAACAGCTTTAGTCCCTCCTCAAGAGTTATCAGAGTTCAGTGGTAAGACATGGTGATTGCCCCTACAATCTATAAAATAAGGAGAGAAGTAGATTTGACATTCAAGGTACCTTTTATGATCAATTCCTGAGGTAGACAAAAATATATAAATTAAATTTGTGCCCATTGACTGGGAAAATGGTTGAGCAAACAGCAATATTTGAAAATTCGATTGTGCTTTGAGAAATGATAACTGGGTTCTTAGATTTATGGGGAAAGTTAAATGATACAGAAGGAAATATGAAGAACCAAAAATATCATATGCAAAATGGCTGTGATTGTGCAAAGGGAAATAAGGTGAACAATGTAGATACAATGACCAATCTTAGTTCAGAGAAACTAGAAGAAACATACACACTTTTTTTTTTTTTTTTTTTTTTTTTTTTTTTTTGGTGAGTTGGGAACCTGTTATATCTAATCCACAAGTATTTATTAGGTATCTTCCGTGTGACAAACTCTCTATTTGGCCCTGGAAATAAAAGACAAAAATGAAATTATCCCTGCCCTTCAGAAGCATGTATTTTATCATGGATGGGAAACTATATACATCTTTATAAATATAGGAAAAATAAATGCAACCTAAATACCATGTAATTTCTGTAGGGGAGGTGGGAAAGCAGTATTAATTGGATAGAACTAATAAGCCTTAGAAAATTCCAGGCATGGTATAAAAGGGCACAGAGATGGGAGATGGGATGCTGTGTGTGAGGAATAGAGAACTAAAGGATTCCACTGGACTCTATAGTTTGTGAGCAGTGAAGATATTATATAATAAGCCTTGGGAGGTCAGTTGACACATGATTGTGTAGGATTTGAAATGCCAAACAAAGGCCTTAGGGGCTCTGGGTATGGAATATCCTGACAGTATCCACTGTCAGATGCAGTCCCTGAGTGAATTGGTTTTGTTTGACTGCCTTTGTTATAAAAAGAAAGCTTACTAAGTGATCGTGGGGGATGTATAACATGAATTGACTGGGGCTTAAAAACAAAAGGCATCAATAAAACTTTAAAAGATGAAATAAAATGTACTGAACAAAACCCATCTAGAATACAGTTGTCCATAACTGAGCCTAATACCCAGATGAATTATAACCAAAGTACTATGCAATAAGACCATTGTCCTGTCCTGAATATATTTCATATTTGTGTCCTTTGGCTAAAGAGCACTTAATGCCATTGTTCTTTGGTTTAAAAAGCCAATGCTGATAGGTTCTAAGATATGTTGTCAAAAGGGACTTGAATATGAGTTTTAGGAAAAGTAAACAAAATTGGAGTTAAAGAGAAAAGGAAACTGAGCATAATAATAGCAATAGAGTCATAATCATAGAGAGAGACATAATAATGAATAATAATAATAGCTGACATTTATATAACACGTGTTCCAGACCCTGGGCAAAGTGCTTTTCAATGATCAACTCATTTGATCCTCATAACAAATCTGTGAGGTAAGTACCATTTATTATCCCCATTTAACAAACCAGGAAACTGAGGCAAACAGAAGTTATATAACTTCCCTAACCTTACATAGCTAGTAAGTATGTGAAGCTGGATTTCAATGCAAGATTTCATGACTATTCCAACCACTTTGCCCCCAGCTGAAAACAAAACAAAACAAAAATAAAACAAAAACTGAGTAAAAAAAAAAAAAAAAAAAAAGATGTAGCTTTCATTTTAAAACAGGATGTCATTGATTTCTTTTGGTCTCCCTGTCTCTCTGTCTCCCTCTGTCTCTATCTCTGTCTGTCTATCTCTCTCCCCATAGACAAGCTTGAAGAGTTCAGGCACATTAAATACAAAACAGGCAGTGTCCATTTATCATAACCATCGGCCCTGAGAGAAATCTTTACAACCCAGTGCAGGGGAATGTTTCAAATAAGCAAGGGACCAGGAAGTTCAAGCTAAGCTAGGTTTGTTGAAGTTTTAGCATCTCATTCCCTCCAATGAACTGATTACTTGCACTGGAATTGCATAAATGGATGCTCTGCCTCCTCATTTATGAAAAGAATGTTAATGTATTCTGCCTGCTAGAGCAACATCCAAACAACCCACAAAATGAACTATCAATCTATAATAAAGCAGTTTGAGACTTATTCTGAATTTTCCTAGAGAACATACATGCAAAATCATGCATTTTCTAGAAACTGTGGCAGAATGTCTTAAACTCTTACTCTGGATGCTTCCATCCAAAGTCATATCTAATCCATCCATGGATAGCTACTCTGTCCAAAGCTGAGATGACATATGGAAAATGTTTTTCAAACCTTAAAGTATTATGCAACTATTAATTAGTGCCAATTTATAGATTGATAAGTATTCCCAGTGTTTAAGGCACCTGGGAATGTAAAAAAAAATAAGTTCTGAATACAATCTTTTGGGCTATATTATTGGTCTAAAGGCAATATAACTTTTTTTTTCTATTATTTCATGAACAAAGAAATCATATGTGATTTTTGTTAATTTGGAAAGCCTGAGGACTGGACAAGTTAAGTTGCAAAGAAGGTATGACTTATTAGAAAAAAACTTGAAGAAGCTACTTGAGGCACATAGAATCTGAATGACTTTCCCTGTGTCATACAGCTAATGAATATTAGCAAACAATGGTCTTCCTGATTCCAAGCCCAGCTCTCTATCCATAAGCCAGGCTGCCTCTTTTAAATACTTGAAAATTAATTGGCCGACAATACTAATCATATAAATTGATGGGGTGTCATGTACTACAATTATAATCATAAAGAAGGGAGAGATATCCATAATATTATAGTAAACAACCCTGAGTCTAAACATAATTTAACAAGGCTGGGGGTTGTCCATGCTTTTCTTATTTTTAAAATATCAATGATCAAGAATATTTCCTGAGTTTTTCTAATGACAGTTTTTTTTTTTGCCTAGCCAGTGATAATCACAGTATTTGGCATACAGTAGAAAGTCCACATTTTGTGTAGACTAACATCTTCTCATGAGGCTCTGCCAAAGCATCATATCAATTCAATGCATAGAAAATAATACCCACATGATTAAATGTGATTTTGATTGAATCAATCAAATATTCCCACATTGGATAAAGACTAATAAAGAACAATGCTTTGCTTCAATGTGCATCAAATTTCTATGTTACTTTCAACATTTGTAATCCTTAAATGGATAGAAATAATTAACTCTAATTTCACTGAAATGACTGTAACAAATTATAAATTTTTTTTGTTAAAATTGAAAGTTTCCAGATCTTCATTCTTTCTCCTAATTTCATCCATTCTAGGAGTAACTTCAGAGTGTCCTGAGTTCTTTGGGCTTCTTGGTGTTTTTTTTCCTATAGGGTCTATATCTTTCCATCATGTGGTACTTTCCTGGGGATAGAGCTTTGAGTACCAAAGTCTAGGATCTCTATTATCCTCAACGGATTGCCCCAGGTAGATTTTGTGGTAGTTGCTCTAGATTCCATAATTTCCTCTTAAACCTCCAAATTGACTGGCCTAGGCTTAATGCCTCAGATAGTATCCTGAATATAATAAGTGTTCCATACTTGTTATAACCACATTTATTATATATATATATATATATATATATATATATATTGCCATAGAAAAAACTTTCACTTTATACTATGAAATACTTTAATTCCGTTAAGATGGTGCAGTTAAAAGAATGCCACAACATTAGGGAAAGAGGAAGAACTTTCTCTGCTTGACAGAGTAGAAATTATCATAATCACTGAATGCACACATTGCTCTCTGACAGATACTAAAGGGGATTTATCTGAACTGACACCAGTCAGAAGGTCACCTGGGATGTGACAATCACAAAACTATGTAGAAAATGTTTATTCTGACCTCTTTTTAAAAATCTGGTAAGAAACACTGAAAATACTACATGGCAAGTTTCAAGGAGCTTTCTCCAGAGCATTTTCAATGAGCTAGAGATGGCATGACAGTGATAAAAGACCCAGGCCAAGTGATTTCATTAGGCAAGACAGCACAAAAAAAAACTCTATTTCTATTAAGACCGAAGCTCAATTTAAAATGAAGTATAAATTAGTGCTGGGAATTTGAACAATATGGAACCTAGTTGAAGACAAGAGAAAATATTTCAGAAGTAGCCAACTGATTATCTTTTCAAATTGGTATCTAACAGTATGGCTTTTACTACAATTTGACTTATTTTTCCCCAATCTAAAAATAATCAAAATGTCATTGAATCTCAAATTTAGAGGTCTTCCTGCCTCTTATAGAGTTTAGAGATTTAAGCTCTAGAGATCATCTGGTCTAGATTTATTTTTTAGATTAGAAAAATGAGAATCAGAGTTATTAATTGACTCCCTCATTCATGTTCATCTATCTGTCATTCAAACTTTGGTTTCACACTACAGGCACAGGCTTCTTCCAAGTCCGTAATGCTAGGAGGTCAACTCATCCTACCTCAGGTGATATGTAATAATGCCTTCTACAACATCCTTTATAGCTGTTAACGACAGCTGACATTTATATAATATTTATGTAGCTTTTGCAAAGTTTTTTATAATTACCTCATTTCATCCTTACAGCAATCCCAGAAGGTAAATGTTCTTATTATCAGCCCCGATTTACAGTTGAGCAAACAGAAGAAGAGAGTGATTAAGTGCCTTACCCACATCACACAGTGAGGCAGTATTTGAACTCAGATTTCTGGACTTTAGCTAGACCTAATATTCTAACCATTGTGTCATCCATCTGACAAGGAACTCATTAAGCTTCTTGAAGATTTTTTTTTTCTTCCACCCCCCCTTCCCTTCCTTCCTTCCTTCCTTCCTTCCTTCCTTCCTTCCTTCCTTCCTTCCTTCCTTCCTTCCTTCCTTCCTTCCTTCCTTCCTTCCTTCCTTCCTTCCTTCCTCTTTTTCTCTGTTTCTCTTTCTCATACTGTCTCTGATTGTCTCTGTATCTTTCTGTCTGTTTGTCTGTCTCTGTCTTTGTCTCTGTCTCCCTGTCTCTGTCTTTCTGTCTCTCCCTGTCTCTCTGTCTCCTTGTCTCTGTTTATTTCTGTCTGTTTGGCTCTGTCTCTGTCTTTCTCTGTGTGTCTCTTTCTCTCACTTTCTGCTTCTCTCTCTCTTTCTGTGTCTCTGTGTGTCTCTGTCAGTCTCTCCATCTCACTCTCTGTCTCTCCCTCTGTGTCTCTCTGTCTCTATCTCTCTCTTTCCACTCTTTTTATTTCTTCTTCATGCTCTTATTGTATAGTTAAATAGACAATGTTGAATAGATGGATGTAAAGAATAGTTATGTCATTTATATATAGATGCCATTTTAAAAGTGGTGTTCCATAAAATATTTCTGAGATTTATGCTTGATTTTGTAGTGTTTTAAATGTATGTGTGTTTGCATGTGTGTGTGTGTGTTTGTGTATGAACATTTTATTAATATTATGAGGAAAGTCTTAGAGGGCATACTTAGAGGGCAGATAATACACACTTGGAAGGAAAAGGTAACACATGTTGATAAAGACAGTATCCAAAACATATCAACAATTTAGAAGATATTGCTTATCTAAAAAAATGAATTTAGTAGGGATAAAAATAAACTCTTACAACTTGCTTTAAAATTCATATGTATCAGGAGGGAAATAACCCACCTTCAAAGAGGTCTCAGGTTATGAAAGGACTTGAAGGTCAATGTGAAGCAAGTGAGTAATATGGATGCTACAAAGCATACTGCAATCTTAGACAATGAGGGAAGCAAAATATCCAAGAGTAAGATTATGATAATAATGGTGTATACTTCACTGAACAGATCACGTGTATAACTTTGTATTCCTATCTAAGTGTCACATTTTAGGAAAGGGATTGATAAACTGGAATATGCCATATGAAATTGGATTTCAGGAGTTGAAGATTTTTTTTTCCCTCGAGGCAAGAAGGTAGAATTGATGTGATAGATGTTTTTAAATATTTAAATTGTCTTTGTGTGTAGGAAGAAGTTGAAAAGAGACAAATATTGGCTAGGTGAAAAAGAGGAAAAAACCTTCCTAAAAATTATAACTATACTAAAATAGAATGTACTCCCTCAGGTCTTTTCTCCCTTTAGGTCTTTATGGAAATGCCATCTGCATCTTTGTTGGGTATATTGTAGAAGGCATTTTCCTTTTGGTACTGATTAGACTTGATGATACTTGATAGCACTTTGCAATGTACTACCACTATTTCAAGGGTTTTGTGATGATAAAATGGGTCAGTTGATGGCAAGGAACTTTGAAAATTGCAGAAGTCTCTTTCTGGTAATAGGAAAAATATGCCAGTCATAGTGTAGGAATAAATAAGTCATGTACAACAGAAAAGACTGTTACCCTTAAAGTTAGAGTATCTTATTTGAATCCAGTTCTGTTATCTGACTTCTTTATGACCTTCAGAAAATCACTTAATTTCTCAGGGTTTCAGTTTTCTCACATGCTAAATTAGGATATTAGATTAACTTGGAAATTCCATTACATTCTAAATATCTTACCTTTTATGTTAATGTCTGTAGATTCTGCACATAAGAACAGTTCCTCAGTATATCTAGCTACCATCCTCCAGTTACTATTGACTTCCAGTAGAGAATTCGCCTTATTAAAATAGCTATATTACCCCCATGTAAGAAAGAGAGATTACAGTGATCTATCTCAGGCAGAGAGGAAAGAAGAGGTTCACTCTGTTCACAATGCCTATTTAGATCTGTGCATAGCTATAAGAAGAGAGTTTTTGATATTTTCTTTCTTTTTCCTGCTCCAAAGGGACATGCGTATAGCCCCTGTACATCAGGCAGGCCTGTCAAAAGAATTACAGCTTCTGACTGATTACAATGGTCTGGACTGCATATTTGCAAAACTGCTCAAGTAGAGAGACACCTTTCCCAGTCACTGACCACCGAGAAGAAAAAAAAAGGGGATCTTTCCCTTTTCTCCCACTTTTGTATCAATCTCTTCTTCCTCCTTTTGCTCAGGATAATCAGACTAAATATAAATCTCCCAAACCATGCCATTGCTAGTCTCGTTTTATCCAGCTTAGTTCAGACATCTCATTTTTAATAGGTCAATGAGTTATAATACTTGGAAAGTAAAGCCTAAAGGTATAGGTTTCTTTTCACAAGGACCCAATTTAAAATATTTCATTGGAGAGAATTAATGCAACTGAACAGCTACATAAAAGTAGGACAGTCATTCATTCATGCTCTGATTCATCATTTCTTTGGTGATCACAATGAAAAAGATAATACTGGCAACAACTGTGGAAAAACCTAAAAGGATAATCATCCTTTTGACAATCCTACCTGAAGACTTTTAGGGCAGTTGATACCAATTATTTTCTGTCAAGAACTCATTTGACATCTGACTACATTGTCCAAGACTCCTTTCTTTGCTATTGCCAAGTTTCTTTCACTCCTTGTTTCACAAGACTCAGGTGTGGGCAGAGAGGGCATCTGGTTATTGTCTTGAATGACCTTGATGCATGGGAAAGTGCCTCAGAAATTTAAACTACAGACACAGCTATCTCAAAACTCTCAGTGCTCAAAAAAGAATTTTATTGAGAGACTGAGAAGGCGGGAAGAAGATTCTTCCCATGTTATTGTGTATGTGAAAAATTAAGAAAAGGAAATTATATGCATTCTTTATAAATACAATAGATAGCTTCTACATCTTTAAATTTTTAGTTAATTTTTCCCCTTAGACAATGCCTGAAAGACTCTTAGCTTAACTAGAGCAAGGGAAATAGACTTTTAAAGAAGGAGTAACTGAGTCTTTATGAGTAAATGTAAAATTAAACATGCTCCATGTAGAGGGGCATGAGATTAGAAAACAAGACAATAAAATTAGAAACCAAGGCTGCTGTGATGAAAATTCTCTCAATCCAAGTAACAGAGAAGTAAATATTTGCTTTTAACAACAGTGTTCCTGATACTGGAACTTTCTGATTGTTTGGAATTAATTTTTGCATTGGAAAATAGCAAATGCCTCTGATTTTGTCATCCATAAAGAATTCTTTCCACTGAGGTAGATTGCAACTTATAACAGGAAGTCATCTGAAGCAAAACTTGGTCTGGGGGGCACAGCTGGTCAGTGTCCAGATTCTAATCCCTACATTCCATCCATTAAACCAGATACTTCTATAAATCTTTGATGACTAGAACAAAAAAACAAATGTTCTTACTTAACATACTTGTGGATATCGGGTTCTCACTTTCAATTATCATATTATACAAAGCTTTGTATTTGAGTAAGCTCATTGGGAGGAAACAAGTAAATTATATATCTTCAGTTTTGTGGTTCTATTCAATGATATTCTAACCTAGGCAATGGCAAAACTCCATATCCAAATTAAACCTTTCTCTGAAAAGTACAATAAAGTAAAGGCAATCACTCTAAATTCTGTCTATCACTGGTCTGCAGGGGTAGAAGGTGATATTAGCTACAAAAGGAAAAAAAAAAAGAATCCATAATGTCCCTATGAGGGCAAAGCTGAGCAACCCTTTTCATTAACTTTTCCAGATTTCCCTCTTTTTCCAGGTAGCAAGAGTATAAGTGAATGGTGATGAATGCTGGACTTTGACACCTCCTGAACTACATAAGTTGTGCTGAGAATATAGAGATTTGCAAAACTTTTGCACAGTAGCTGCTGAATATATAACCAGATCTTTAAGCCATATTAACACAGAAACAAAAAAACAGAGACATTGATCAAGGGGAAGTATAGATAAGGACAACCTGGAGCAATTGACCTTGCTAAACTAATTGAAGGCACAAGAAAGGTAATTCACTTTGGATAAGTAGGTGTCTGAATATGAATTTGAAAAATTATTATCTAATTCAAGCCATATGGTCACAATTATGTTGGAATAGTTTATTATTTTTTGTTTTGCATGTGTAATGAAGCTGAGAAAGATATTAAGGAATAGCGGAACCCAGTCAAAAGTAGAATTGTTCATATTAGATAAAATAGAGAATAATTTTGGATAATATTGCTGACCTCTTTTGGTCATTGGGATATAATAGACAAATTGGTCATTAAGGCACTGGCAAATGGAGCTCAGGAATAGGCTCTGAATGAAAACTCCTTGTTGGAGGACAGAGAAACTAAGGGATATTGACAGGTATATTGTTTAGAATATTGGAGATGATATTTCCACTAAATGACTCTAACTCAATCAGCCTCAAACTGGAATTTCATGCTCAGTTCCAGCATGACATTTTAAGTTGGAATTTGATAAGCTAGAGTATGTTCAACATGTCATGAAAAATAATTCTGGACTGGAGTGTAAAACAGAAGAATTCAGGTCCTTGGTCTGACAACAACAGCTGTGCAACCTTGGGTAAACCCTTCATCCCTCTGCACCTCAGTTTCAACTAAGACTTGAAAAAGTTGAATTAAGTGAACTCTAGGGTCTGTTCTATCTCTACTTACTGTAATCCTATGACCAAATGAAGGGATTCCAGGATTTATTGATTAAATTAAGGATATTTGTTCTGGAGAAGTAAAACTTTAGAGTATATGTTGAAAGAATACAATAGCCCCTAACATCTCTAAAAGAAGAATTAGCTCAAAACCAAGGGAAGACCAACTCAATCTATTATAAAGTAAGTTCTGTACTAAAAACTCAAAGTCTCCTTTCATCCCCTGTTATGGAATTGAATAACAACTAGTCCAAAATTCCTTATGAATTTGCCCCATTCCCATTAGCATAAATCTACTAGCAGTTTCCAGGATTCCTTGGTTTATCCCAAAGCTTTGTCCAGTTAAATCAAAATAAGAACTCTATACAAAGCCATGGGATTTTACTCTGTGGGATGAGGCTGCTTTATTCTATCTAGGATCAAATTAGGAGTTTTAATTCCACTTGAGGATCTGATCTTGATTTTGCCTTGCTTTGCTTTCGTTAAGCATGTCAATATTTTCTTGTATGAAGCTTTGCTAATTCTTTTTTTCCTGAGGCATTGGAGTTAAGTGACTTGCCCAAGGTCACACAGCTAGGAAGTATCTGAGAACAAGTGTGAACTCAGGTCCTCCTGACTTCAGGTCTGATGCTCAATCTATTGTGCAACCTAGCTGCCCCCAACTTTGGTAATTCTTTAGCAAGCATGGGAACTTCCTAAATCTGTGCTAGGACAACATCATAGCTATTTTCAAATAGATGAAAGGTTGCTATGTTAAAGAGAAAATAAACTTGTTTTGGCATCCTGCAAAAAGCACAACTGGGTATGATAGGGGAAAATCCAAGAGACAGTGTGTTCTAGTAGAAAGAGGACTCATTGCAAAGATTCAGGTTTGGCTCTGATACTAAGTACTTATGTGAAGTTGGAGAAACCCCTTAATTTTCTTGAGCTTTGAGTTTGCTACCTATAAAATGAGGGGCTTCTAATAACCTTTGATTTCCTTTTTTAGCTCTCTATATAATATTAGGGAAAATTACTGAAAAGCAATCTGGTTTGCTCGACAAGATCATATACTAAAAAAATTACAGAAAGGCATACTGAAGTAAGCTATAAGGGATTATATACTAATGATAAGTCATTTGAAAGTAGAATAGGCTGTCACAAATTATAGTGTATGCTCTTTTGATGGAGATCTATAAGGATAGGATGAATATTTGTTTAAGATTATATAGAAGGGATTCTTATTTAAATAAAGATAAATTGGATAAATTTATTGGCCTCTAAAGTTGGAGAGAACCTGATTTTGTATTTTGAATTGCTTTACAAATAGACATACTTTTCCAGAGTTGAAATGTGGGTTTCTTTCCTACTTGAAATTATTCTGCTTGCTTAAAACATGGTCTGCATTTACTTTTCCCTAAGAGTTGTCTCTTTCTTTAAATCCATACAACTTCTATGTTAACAATTCCTTATTACCATTTTCTTGGACTCTTGGAAAAGTTTCCCCATTGGTCTCTCTTCTTATGGTCTTTCTTCTTCCCAATCTATTCTCATCACAGTTGCTGAACTGATATGACTAAAACACAGGTCTGACAGTTATCAACTCTCCATACACAAAAACTTGCTGTTTTGTTATACAAATAGTTGTATTTTGCCTAAAATAAAATAAAAGATTTACAATTTGGCATTTGAAATATGAGTCTCTTTCCTACTTGAAATTATTCTGCTTGCTTAAAACATGATCTGCATTTACTTTTCCCTAAGAGTTGTCTCTTTCTTTAAATTCATACAACTTCTATGTTAATTTAATTCCTCATTACCATTTTCTTGGACTCTTGGAAAAGTTTCCCCATTGGTCTCTCTTCTTATAGTTTTTCTTCCCAATCTATTCTCATCACAGTTCTGAATTGACATGACTAAAACACAGGTCTGACCATTATCAACTCCCCATACATAAAAACTCGCTGTTTTGTTATACAAATAGTTGTATTTTGCCTAAAATAAAATAAAAAGATTTATAATTTGGCATTTGGAATCCTTAAAGATCAGATTCTTGAAATGCTGGCTTTAGCAATAAGAAAAGAAAAAGAAATTAAAACAATTAGAATAGGCAATGAGGGAAAAAAAAAACTATCATTCTTTGCAGATGATATGATGATATATTTAGAGAATCATAGAAAATCATAGAAACAATTAACAGCTTTAGCAAAATTGCAGGATATAAAAGAAAGCCTCATAAATCATTAGCTATTCTATGTATTACTGACAAAGCCTATCAGCAGGAGATAGAAAAATTCCATTTAAAATTACTGTAAACAAAATAAAATACTTGTGAGTCTACCTGCCAAGACAAACCCAAGAACTATATGAACACAATTACCAAACACTTCTCACACAAATGAAGTCAGATCTAAACAATTGGAAAATATCAATTGTACATGGCTAGGCAGATCTAATATAATAAAAATTATAATTCTGCCTAAATTGATCTACTTGTTCAATGCCATTCCAATCAAACTCCTAAAAAGTGTTTTATATAACTAGAAAAAATAATAGCAAAATTCATCTGGAAGAACAAAAGATCAAGAATAATAAGGGAATTAATAAAAAAAATTACAAAGGATGGTGGTTTAGCAGTATCAAACCTAAAACTATATTACAAAGCAGTAGTCATCAGAACCATTCGGTACTATCTAAGGAATACATTGATCGATCAGTGGAATAAATTAGATACACATATACAACACAATAATCAAGGCCTATAGTAATCTAGTATATAATAAATCCCCAGCTTCTGGAATAAGAAATCATTATTTGACAAAAAATGCTGGGAAAGCTGGAAAACAATATGTCAGAAACTTGGCATTACAAGTTACACCCCATACCAAAAATAGGTCAAAATAGGTATATGATTTGAGCATAAAGAATGATAGCATAAACAAATTATAAGAACAACTGGTGATTTACCTATCAAATCTTCAGAGAAGAGAGGAATTCATGACTAAAGAAGAACTAGAGAACATTATGAAAAACAAAATGGACAACTTTGATTACATTAAATTTAAAAGTTTTTGCACAAACAAAACAAAACTAACAGAAACAAGATTAAAAGGGAAGGACAAAGCTTGAAAAAAATCTTTATAGCCTTTGTTTCTGATAAAGGTCTCATTTCTAAAATATATAAAGGACTCTGTCAAATTTATAAGAAAACAAGTCATTCCCCAATTGATAAAAGGTCCAAGAAAATGAACAGACAATTTTCAGATGATAAAATTATAGCCATCTATATTTATATGAAAAAAAATGCTTTAAAATGCTATTAATTAGAGAAATACAAATTAAAACAAGTCTGAGATACCACTTTAGACTCTCAGGGAAAGACAATGATAAATGTTGGAGGGGATGTGGGAAAACTGGGACACTAATGCATTGTTGGTGGAGATATGAAATGATTCAAGCATTCTGGAGAATAATTTGGAATTATGCCCAAAGGGATATAAAACTGTACATACTCTGACCCAACAGCGCCATTATTGAGTCCATATTCCAAGAAAGTAATAAAGGAGGGAAAAGACTCCACATGTGCAAAAATATTTGTAGTATCGTATCTCTTTGTGTGGTAGCAAAGAATTGGAAAATGAGTAGATGCCCATCAATTGGGGAATGTTCGAACAAACTGTGATACATGAAGGTAATGGAATATTATTATTCTACAAAAAATGATGAACAAGCTGATTATAGGAAGGCCTAGAAAGATTTACATGAACTAATGCTGAGAGAAACAAGCAGAACCATGAATGCATTGTACACAATAACAGCAAGAATATGTGATGATCAACTATGAAAGACTTGATTCTTTTCAGTAGTTCAATGATCCAAAGCAATCCCAGTAGACTTTGGATAGAAAATGCCATCTGCATCCAGAAAATGATATGAAAAGACTTAATATAAATCAATACATGCTATGTTCACTTTTTAAAATCTCTCCTATGTTGTTTTTTCTCTTTTACTCTCATCTTTCTCTTTCAACATGATTTATAAAGTAATGTGTATTAAAAATAAATACATTATTGATCAGAGAAATGCAAATTAAGACAACTCTGAGGTACCACTACACACCTTTCAAATTGGCTAAGATGACAGGAAAAGATAATGATGAATGTTGGAGGGGATGTGGGAAAACTGAGACACTGATGCATTGTTGGTGGAATTGTAAACAGATCCAGCCATTCTGGAGAGAAATTTGGAACTATGCCCAAAGGACTATCAAACTGTACATACCCTTTGATCCAACAGTGCTACTCTTGGGCTTATATCCCAAGGAGATTTTAAAGAAGGGAAAGGGACTTGTATGTGCAAGAATGTTTGTGGCAGCCCTTTTTGTAGTGGCAAGAAACTGGAAACTGAGTGGATGCCCATCAATTGGAAAATGGCTGAATAAATTGTCATATATGTATGTTATGGAATATCATTTCTCTGTAAGAAATGACCAGAAAGATGAATACAGAGAGGCCTGGAGAGACTTACATGAATTGATGCTAAGTGAAATAAACAGGATCAGGAGATCATTATACATGGCAACTACAAAATAAGATGATGATCAATTCTGATGGAAGTGGCTCTTTTTAACAATGAGATGATTCAAACTAGTTCCAATTGTTTAGCAATGAAGAGAGTCAGCTACACCTAGAGAGAGAACTATGGGAAATAAGTATTGACCACAATATAGCATTTCCACTTTTTCTGTTATGTTTGCTTGCATTTTTGTTTTCCTTCTCAAGTTTTCTTTCTTTCTTTCTAAACCCAATTTTTCTTGTGCAGCAAGATAACTGTATAAATATGTATAAATATATTGGATTTAACATATACTTTAATATATTTAATATATATTTGACTACCTGACATTTAGAGGAAGGAGTGGGAGGAAGAATGGGAAAATTTGGAACAGAAGGTTTTGCAAGGGTGAATTTTGAAAAATTACCCATGCATATGTTTTGTAAATAAAAAGATATAATAATAATAATAAAAAAAATACATTTACTAGAAAAAATAAAAAAGAATGACTATAAGCAGCAATATAGGTAGGTGAACCTTGAAGGCAGCTGAGATAAAGACAAGAGTAGCAGCACAATAGTTAAGGAGATTTCAGCCCAGAAAAGGTAAGGGGATTGGACAATAGGTCAGAAAGAGATCATAGGGCACCCTTTGCTGGCAGTGAGTGCAAGTTGAGCTGATTGAAGTCCACAAGCAATTTGGGATTGAAGTTCCAGGGTGAAAAGGAGTTTTTGTGGTCAATCACAATAGAGCAAGGGCCCTATTCCCTTCATGGCAGAAAGAAGAGTTAGCTAGCTTTTATGATTGCAGGTGAGTAGTGGCCCTTCTAACAAGGGGCTGTTATTAGGTCAGTATCCCAAAGAGATGAAAGAAAAAGGTAAAGAACCCATATTTACCAAAAATATTTATAGCATTTTTTTATGGTAGCAAAGAATTAGAAATCAAAGAAATGCTCATCATTTGGGAAATGGCTGAACAAATTCTGGCATATGATTATGATGAAATACTATTATAATATAAGAAGTGGTAAAGAAGATGATCTCTGAAAGAAATAAAACAAACACAGCAAGACTTGTAGGAACTGATACAAAGTGAAATAAAAAGAACTGGAAAATCATTATGCACAGTAACAGCAATGTTTTGATGATGAACAACTGTGAAAGACTTGGCTACTCTGATCAATATGATGAACCAAGACAATTCTGAAGAACTCAGGAGGAAAAAGTGTAATGCACCTCCAGAGAGAGAATTCATGAATTCTGTGCAAATTGAAGTATAGTTTTCTTGCTTTCTTCTTAATGATTTTGCAATATGGATAATATGGGAATATGATTTGTATGATTTTTTAAAAAATGAACTGACTCTCACCAATTCTTCTATACTTATTTCATTTTTATTCCCCCAACTCCACTCCTTCTGTCTTTCCATAGACACATTCCAGTACAGTCAAATTACCCTGCTAATCTCCCTGTGAATAATATTCCATCTTTTACCTCAGTGTATTTATTTATACAAGTATTCCCTCATGTTGAAAGTACACTCTCTTCACTTCACTTAGAATACCTAGCTTCCTTAAGGGCAACTCAAGTAACATCCAACAAGAGGCTTTACTAAATCCTCCTGGTTATTCACATTCACTTATTCTTGAAATCACTCTGTATGATTATAGTTAATTGCTAATGTACACGTTGTCCCATCTAGTTGACCAAAGTTCTTTGAAAGGAGAGAATGTTTCAATTTTTGTTTTTAAATCCATAGATCCTAGTATGCTATCTAGCTCATAATTATTTAATTGAATTTAATTGAATCCATAGCTAGAGATATACTGGATTAATTTTGCTTATTCCATTTTAACTGGTGTCAAAAGTTTCAATTATTGTATTAGGTGTATATGCAAAGTAAATTGAGGAGACAATTTAAATTTAGCTCAGAAATCTTTGATTCTTCTTTATTCCTTTACTTCTTTAGCATAAGTTCAATGTTGTTGACTATTTCTTCCTTGAGGGCACATCTGCTTTATTTTATCTTTGAATAATTAGTGCTAGCCTAATTTCTGAATATAGTTTAGCATGATAAATTGATGAAAGCTTATTTGGTTGAATTGAATGGTAAAATTAAGAAGAGTATAAGAATCAATGTTTACCACTCAGATAATCCAATAATTTCAAAAAAGGAAGTAGTAGTATATCAAAGAAAAAAAAAAAAAAAACACTCACTTTTTAATCCCTGCTAAAATCCCCAAAGGGAAAGAAATTCTTTGGTCTCTCCGAGGGAACCGGAATGATTCTTGAGTAAATCCTTAATGTGGTTGTTACTCAGCAATCAAGGGAAGTCTCTTATCTTTCATCAGTGTATTCTGCTAGTAATTGAGTCTTGTGATGTCTTTTCAAGTTTATTTTCATTTGTTTAATTGAACTTTCTGGTACCTTTTTTTTATTCTGAGAAAAAGGTCCTGACTGGACCTATCTTATTAGTGCTAGAAGTTATAAAAGTAGTAGACTTCCCAACTATACCCCTCCCTCCCTGAAGCACATGTTATAATCAGAAATTTTAGAAAAATCTGTCTACAATTATTACTTCCACTCTTACACCTCTCAACTAACTTATCAGTCCCTTGCAATCTGGCTTTCTTTCCCTGTACTGAACTAAAAGTATTCTTTGCAAGGTCAATAATCATCTCATTATGGTTAAACATTTGTTTCTCTTTGTTCATTCCTTCTGACCTCTCTTGAATATTTCATACAGTTGACCATCCCCACTTTCTTTCCTGTATTGTCAGGACACTGCTTTTGCTGATTTACTTCCACTTATTGGACCAATCCTGTCTCTTTGCAAGGATCATTATCATTTATATAATTTATATCTTTTCTCCCCAATCATCATCTTTACATGGGTTCAATCATAACCTTTACATGGATGCTTGTCAAATCTCCATATCCATTCTCTATTTCCCATGTGAGTACCTGCCCTACATCTATAATTGCTTATTGCACTTCTTCATATAGATATTCAATGGATAACTGAAACTCAGTGTGTTCAAAAATCTCCTGCCACTAAATGAAAATGTAAGGCAATCTTTCTATTCCCATCACCCTCAGTGCAGTTTCTGGCATATACATAATGTAGTATATGCTTTTAAAATGTTTGTTGAATTAATAGAACATTTTCAATTCGAAGTAGTTGGAATCAAACCTTTACTTGAAAACTTGCATTAACAGATAATGAAGATCACCAATCTAATCCTGTAGCTTATTTCAAATATTATTTTAATACTTCAAAGATCTCTCTATATTTTTTTCTATGTTGATCCTACATCAATCAAAACAGATGACAATTTTGGTGAACATAGTAGATGTTTTCTGAGACTTGCTTTGGGTAAAAAAATAAAAAATAAAAAAAAAATGTCCATACCTAAAATCCAATACAGTAAGTAGTCAATGAGAATTTATTAAATGCCTACTGTTTACCAAGCCCTAGTAGTGTTTATATATATTCAGACAAAAACAGACTGTGAACTTAGGCTCCATAATGCTTGAACAAACTATTTAAATACACTAGAGCTTCCTTCCCCCTCTCCCCCCACAAGGGAATCAGACAATGGAAAAGCACAACAGGCTATCAATCAATCAAGAGAACTTCTGATGCTAAAGGATGATTGACAGATCAACAGTCCCTTGTAGTGAAACCCAGCTGGAAGTCCATACCAGCTTTGAAATAGACCCTGAGACATTTAGTGGTTTATGGACTTTCAAAAGACATTACTATTTTCAAAGACTTTCCTATTTATAGGTTATGAGTATAGATACCACCTGTTTGTCTTGTGTTTGTGTTAGGATTACAAGGTGAGAACTCAGGTTGTCTAAACAATTTTCTAGCTCAGAATTCACACCTTTGGTTTGGGCCTTTAAAGGGAGTTTACACCTTTGGAATTCTGAGGGAGAGTTTACATGTTTAAAAGAAGTTTGCATCTTTAAGAAGCCTGAGTTAAAGAAGCCTTTAAGCCCCTGAGTTCTCACATGCCCCTTTAAAAGGAGCAAGTTCATTGGTTGAAGTATTTTCTCCAAGCCCCGTTGAGTTCTCACTACAATCTCTGCTAGGATAAAAGAGGAGGGTAGGAAGGCAAGGAGTTAGTTGAGTCTGGGACAGAGTTGGGACGGCAGGCTGGAAGGAGAGAGTCTGGCTGGAAGATTGAGTTGAGATGGCAGTCCCCAAGGATAACTAAAGAGACCTTTACGATTCAAGAATTTTACAATTTGGTGCCCAACATGGGGCACGAACCCACGACCCTGAGATTGAGTCTTATGCTCTACCGACTGTTTAGTTGTTTGTTTTTTGAGACAACAATATCTCCATGGACTCCCCTGACTTTGTTTAAAAGGCTCTTGGAATATCTTGATTTTTGAAACATCTCCTTATCAAACCTTGAACTATGGGCCCTTTATCATCAAGAATGCCCTTTGATTTGTGTATCAAAATACTTGTATTTCTCACATCCCTTGTTTCTTGGGACTTTCTTTATTGTATTCACTCAAATTTTCCCTCTTTTTCCTTTCTTTGTTCAATATTTGTATAAATATCTCACTATTTCCAACTGGACTTTGAACATGAAAGAAAAGATGCTATTTTAGTTCACAAACTTTTCTTTCTCTGGCAATAAGATAGTATTTTTTAATTATTATAAACTGTGATTGGACTCTGGTTCATTCTAGGTTCCCCTTTGTGGGGATAAGAGGTTAATAAGGATTCTTTCATTTAGCAATTCACAAGTCTTAAAAAAAAAAAAAAAAAACCCAAAATAGTTCCTACCTCTAAGGAATTTATGTCCTACTGCTGTGTGTGGAGGGAAGGAGATTGACATGTTCATAGATATATTAAGATAGGATATAAACAAAATAGTATAGAGTAATTGAGGAAGTACTAACAAGTGGCAAAATCAAAAAAGTCCTCTGGAAGTAAATATCACTTAATCTGAGAAGTAGGGATTTCCAGAAGATGAAGGGAGAGAGCATATCAGACATGGAGGACAAACTGTATCAAGGAAAAGAGGCAAAAGATGGAGTGTCAAATAATAGGAACTAAGTCAGATTCATTAAAAGGCAGAGTGTGAGAGAAAGTAAATAATACTATATATGTAATCAGGTTATAAAGAAGATAGATTGGAAACTAATTGTGAAAGTTTTTAAATGATCGAGCAAGGCATTTATTTGTGTTTTAATCTAGAAGTAAGATTAGGTCATCAAACTGCTGAAGAACCTTTCCAATATATGATCAGAGATTTAAATCTGCATGGAATGTAAGTTCTGATCTTCAGAAAACAGATACAGAATATCACAGAATTTATCTTTTATTTGCTCTGGGAACCCATTCCCCTGATACCCTAGTTTCCTCATTCTATAGTCTTTTGGATAACTATGTGCCAGTGACAAGGATAGTCACAAAGGGATAGGTTTTTATTCTTTCCATACTCACTTCTCACATATTACAGATTGTCTATTTTCTCTGTCTTTATATTGCATTAATCCAGGCTACTGTGGTGAAGTGAAGGGTCACAAAAAAACAGCAGTGCTAGTGTTGTCTTTGAACAAGGTGAAGAAACAATAGTTTGGGCACTGTCAATTAACTCTGGTTTCAGGATTTAGAATTTAATATAATTTAGCTTTCACTTTTCACCTCTGTCATTCCACAAACTTGAAAAGATGAGAGATTAAAAATAATAACGTTGCCCTGTTTAGCATTCTTTTATTCATGTAAGTTTTTGGTTGAATACAATTGGCTTTTGTGAACTCCCTCTGTCTGTATGATTTGCATAAATGTCTAAGTACTTAAATCCAAATTTTAGCATTCACCTTCTGTTCTCATCAATGGTCAATCTTCTCTGTATTTCCTTCTGGGCTTTCTTCTTCTTTTGAGAATGTCATATAGAAGCTAGATTCATTAGGTATCAGAATCAGAATGTGGGATGGACCCTCTTTTTTCCCCATTTTCTAAGTGAAAATTTCCTGTGATATAGGCAGGCTAATTTAGAACTGAATTTGCTATACCTTATTCCATTCAGTGGGCAGCTTATACCTATTATCTCATGACAAGAGCAGCAATATCTCATTACATAGGATCATAGATTTACAATGAGAAGAGACTTTATAGGGGATCACATACAAAGTCCTCATTTCATGAATGAGGAAACTGAGAGCCAAGGAGATTAACAAATTTGCCCAAAGTCAAACAGAGAGTAAATGTTAGATCCAGGATTACTTGTTCCTCTGATTCCCGTTATAAGAGCATGTTTTACACATCCATGTTCCCACTGTTAGATTCCAGATTTCAAGAAACTGAGTCACAGTCAAGCCCACCTTCATTTAATTACAGGCTTATTGATGATATACAAACTGATTTGGTGGGCTAACTCATTTATAAAAGGACACTTCCATCCAAAGTCCTTTTCTTGCCCTGATTAAGGAAAATGAAATCTAAATCCAGGCTACAGGTTAACTTCAGTCCATTAGCTTGTTTCTGGATGTTTTTCAAATGTGAGCGACTCATAAGCTTTTACAGGGAGAAAACAATAGAAACTGGATGCTCTAATATATTTTTGTTAATCACCTAGATTACTCTGATGAGAAGGTTAAACAAAACTAAAGGAAATGATCTGTAAAATTCCTCTAGAGTCAAGGACTACACATATGCATATTATTCACCAATATCTTTTTTTTAATCTGCATTTTTTTAGGATTATATGAAGGTCAGATCTGCATATTTCCTAGATTTTTCTTTCTTAGCGCACATAGCCCTGGGTTTGAAACAGCCATGATCCTTTTCTCCCACTCTCAACTTCCCCCTTTTCTCTCCAATCATTCCCTGAACTCCAGTATCATTATTTTATCTTCTTGGTAACCCTTTTTAATAATCATCTAGGGACGACCATGATCAGATATAGACAAGGCGCTCCTCCTGGACAACCATTTACCTCCTGGAACACAGCAGTATTATCAACAGTCTATACCAGACAGTGTTACTAACTAAAGTATTTCCACCCTACATTTGCATGCCAAGTGCAGACTATACCAGCCGGGTGCCCTTCTAATCACCCCCAAGTGGGAAGTGAAAAGACATTTTTATCACAGTGCAATTCTGCGGCTTCACTATGGAGAAGAGGAAGGAAGGGAGAAAGAAGAAGTGTTAAGTCATAAAATAAAAACTTGGCAGTCAGAGTGCTTGGCTTTGAAATCTATGGGAATAGAGATGAAGAATCAGAGCAATCAAATTTGGCCTGGATAGAGCTCTGCGTAATTAGTGCATTACACTTAATGATAATGATCTTGTATTTTATTTAATTTTATTTATTTATTTATAAATGACTACCACATTGCACCTGGGCACTTTACAATAATTAAAATAATTTTAAAAGTGCAAAATGAGTCTTAAATTTAAAAAGGCTCACCAATTCCCCTGCCTAACAAAATAAACTCAACTAATTAAAAGCATCTTGTACTTTGTTTGGAATTTTGTCTGATCCAGGCTCCATTCCTCATAAGTTGGAATGATTTCCAGAGACATAGGCCTCTTACCAGTAATGCTGTCTGAACACTCACAATTCTCAATTTCCTGGATGATTATAATTTTGAGCTACTGACTTGGGACCTGGGAAAGAAGATTTTGAGAAAAATATGTCCTTGATGAGTAAGTACTATTTATGAAACCTCACCAACAAGACATTATTCATTAAATACAAATTTATTTGGCTCCTACTAAGTGAATGACATTGTTCTAGATGCAGGGATAAACATAAAAGGACTTTTCTTTCCCACAATGTTCTTACAAACTAATAGTAGGATGAGATCCACATAAATTAACTATAATGCAAGTTATTAAATGTTTCTATACACAGGAAGGTCACAGTAGACTGACAAGTTCTGGGAATGTAGGAGTCACTTTTAGCTAGGAAAACTTAGAGAATTATAATTTCAGTATAGAGATGTAAAGGAAAGTACATGGTTGAGCCTATTCCATACAGGAGCAGTGTTGTACCCAAAGACAAGGAGGTACCATGGGTAATATGGTATTAGAAAATTGGAGAAATCTACTACATAGCATTTACAGAGAGAAGTAAAAAAAAGCTATCAAGTTCAGTTGGAGACAGACTTTTGAGGGACTTGAATGAGAGGGTCAGAATTCATATATCCTTTTATTTTTAACAATTGTGATTAATGACTTGCCCAGAGTCACAAAACTAATAAATGTCTGAGACCAGTTTTGAACTCAGGTCCTCCTGACTCCAGAGCTGGTGCTTTATGGACTGTGCTACTTATCTGCTCTTTATGTTTCACTCTTTAGGTAGTGGGGAGAAAATTATGTTATGGAGAATCATCTGAATTGTACTTTTGGAAGGTAACTTTGATAACACAATGAAGGCTTGGGGGGATAAGAGAGTTGGGGAGTCTGGTTTTTAAGTTGTTATAATCGATGTAAAATAGCTACAGCTTAGACAAGGGTGATGTCATCAAGGATACTTTTCCATAGGAAGATAGGATGCAAGAGATATTACAAAGGAAGAATTGACAGAACTTGACAATTGATGAGAAGTAGAGAATGAGGAAGAAGATTCAAAAATTACTCCAAAGGGCAGCTAGTGTTACAGTGGATAGAATACTGATGGAGTCAGTGCGACCTGAATACAAATGCATTTTTAGAAACTTACTGTGGGAAACTGGGCCATTCACTTAACCTTGTTTGCCTTTCCAAAAAAGTTCCTCCAAAGTTTCAAGTTTCAGTGACCTGAAGAAGTTATTGGAGAACAGGTTTGAATGATAGGTTATTTGTTCTTCTTTGGAGATATGTGTGTGAGGTGATGGTAGGACAACAAGATAGTGGTACTTATTAAGTAACTGGAAATAGAGCACTAGGACATAGGGGAGGAGTCCAAGATAGAGAAACACATTTGATGGCTCTTGGTGTGGAGTTGAATAATTGACAAGTGAAGTTGATAGTTGATAGTTGAAGACACAAAAATATGTGAAATCAAGATAGACAACATAGATGTGACAAGACAGCCAAGGATACTCGACAATGCCCATACTTAGCAGGCTGGAAGAGGATGGTAAACCAGTGAAGGTGAGCAAGCAGTAACAATTAGAGAAGAAGGAGAAGAACCAGGAGAGAACAGTATCACAGAAAGCAAAGAAAAAGAACCAAGCAGAATCTGGCCAGGGACTAATAGGCTCAGTAATTAGTAAATCACTGGTCACCTTGGAAAGGACCCAACAAAATTTTAGTACAGGAAAAAAGGAAAAAAAGAAGAAGGAGGAGGAGGAGGAGGAGGAGGAGGAGGAGGAGGAGGAGGAGGAGGAGGAGGAGGAGGAGGAGGAGGAAAAAGAAATAACCAGAAAGAAATAGAAAGAAGAAAAGAAAGAAAAGAAGAAGAAACTAAATTATGTTCTATCTTTCTAAATCCTGAAATCTTCATCTTCAGTAGAATATTGGCTCTGTAAGGAAAGACACTTCTACATTTTGTTTTTATATCCCCAGGATTCAAAACAGTGTTTTTCATGTTTTAAATTATTAATAAACATTTGTTATCCTGGATAGAATTGTCTGGGATTAGTATAAATGGGACTGGTTGGGCAATTGAATGGAAAGAAAATAGGAGTACCAAGTTAAACTGATCTTTTGTTTATCTGTCTAACTATCAGCACTTTAGAAGTAAAAGGGAAAAAATAATGTGATAGCTTGAGGGGGCAGCAGAGTCAAAGGAAAGAAATATTCAGATAAGAGATACAAAATTATTTGTAGGTAAAGGGGAAGGATTAAATAGCAAGGGGGAAATTGAAGTTAGAGTTGAAATGGGAATTGTTGCAAGGAGTCTTTTGTTGAAACTAGATGGAATAAGTGGTTTCTAATAGACACCATGAGTGTGATTTTGTGACTTTGTAAAGAAACAATGGATAACTTAGGGTAGAACAGAAAATTTGGATAAAGGTTATCCATAGTGAATACTTAATAAATACTTATTGACTGACTAATAGGATTGTGTGAAAATGAAATGAGATCATTTATCCACATATACATATATGTGCTTTGCAAATCCCAAACACTAGATATATTATTATTGTTGTTGTTATTCAGGAATGAAAGTCCCTATGAAAAGACAAAGAGTAGGTGGTTAAAGAGGGAGGATATTAAAAAATGGGAACCTTCTGGATATTCTGAAGAATTAGATGACAAGGCAAACGGAATTTCAAAATTCAAGATCTTGAGTGGTTTCAAGTGCTAGGGAAATAAAGATATGTTCACTTATAATGAAGCTGGACACCATCATGTGCCCATTTTAATCCATTCTCCACTATTGCTGGTATAAAAAAGTGCAAATCTATCCACATTACTCCTCACTCACAGAATTTATATGGTACAGGGAATACAGTGTTGATCTTGGAGCCAGGAAGATCATAATTGAAACCATGCCTTAGTGACTTACTGGCTGTGTGACCCTGGGTAATTCAGTGAACTGCTTTCTGCCTCAGTTTCCTTAACTGTAAAATGGGGCTAATAATAGCACCTACTTCAAATAGTTATGGTGAGGATCAAGTGAGAAAATATTTATAAAATGTTCAGGACATACTATGTACTTAATAAATGCCCGTTCCCTTTCCTTCCCTCATCTTCTCCTATTGGGGAATTCCTCTCCGTGTCTCCATTTTGGGGAGGAACCTAAGATGACCAACTTTCATTACTTTGCTGGCTATACTGAATTTCTGTACTTCACTGCTATTTACCAGGGTAGACACCTGATTCTCTGTTCTACCCCATTCTTTAACTCCTTCCCTCCCCACTTAAGCAAATTGGATGTATTCTTCCAATACAATATAAACCAATAAATGGCTTTCTTTTTGCACATAACTAAATGCAAATATTTTTTCTATATATTTATTAAATAAACTGTACAGGTTCTCCTATTTCCTTTATGTTTAACTTTTAAAGGCTATTACAAACTGCCCATGGCCTATTATTCTGGCTTACTGAACAATAGATATTATACTCAGCAATCCAATCAAATTGTTTCTCTGTTCCTCAACAGTTCCTCTCTGGGCTTTTCTATTCACTGGTTCCCCCATGCTCCCATACAAATGAAACATCCTTGCTTTCAAGGAACTTAAATCTTAATGGGGAGGAAAAGACATGTACACCCATTAGTACATACAAAATATTTTGTACAATCTTCCTATCATTCAACACTTAATTATTGAATTGTATAATCTGAGTGCCTTCTGAATATATTGCATAGAGGATAAACAAAACAGAAAATCAAGTCTTTTCTCTCTAGAGCCTACCATCTAAAATTAGGGAAAAGAGGCTAAAATTTGCATATTTAAACATAACATGGATTATGATTTACATCTTTGTGTGAAGAAATACACATTAGATACTAAATGATGTTTAATGTAGCTTCCAACTTTACCTTCCTTTTCAGAAGGCAATTTAGGATTATCATCCTTATGGAAGAAGTGGTTTTCTATGCTAAATGGTGTGGAGGATATTGGGATTAAATAAGAACTAGCCTCTCCCATCAAGAAGACTATGATCTAATTATAGGAATGAGAAAGGGGAACAAATAATTGTAATTCAAATTGTAAAATTATTAGCTACATCTCAAAAAGGATGCTGAGAGATTCAAGGAGGACTCATTGATAGATTCCTAACCTTTTCTCTCTTCCCAGAAAAGGGAATTAATCCTAGATCTTGTGCAAACATTAGGCAATTGTGTTTCTAGAAGAATAATTTCCTTTTTTTCTGGAAAGAAAAAAAAAGAGAAGAAAAAAGAAATGGAAAATATGGTGAAAGAGAAAATGCTGAAAGATTTAGAAATTTCAGAGGTATTTTTGGAGAGTCAAGCAGATTGTTGGTAGAATCCATTAATCATCAAGCATTCATTAAGCATCTCCTGTGTGGCAGGTTCTATGGAGACAGAAAGACCGAAAGTCTCTGTTCAAAAAAGAAGTTTCCTTTTATTTATTCGAGAAATTTTTAAGACTCTAGGCACATAAGTATAGAAAATAGGTGTACCAATCAAACATATAGTTTTTGATATTAAGATAAGATAATCATTATTTTGAAACTCTCACATTCAATTATGAAGCCCCTAGTGGAATTGCAGACCATAGTTTAAGAAGCTGGACAATATGCTGAGTAGATTCTCCTGCTTCTGGTGAAATTTCAGAGAAAACCAAGATTGTTTCTTGCCTTGTGATTTCTTCATAGTCCTGCCAGATGAAAGTAGTGAGGAAGGGGAATGCTTTATTTAAAATAAGACAGCTTCCTGCTGGGTCTCTCTGTTTGTTGTATCTCAACTCTTTGTCTCCAAAGATCTCCACTCTTAGAAAAGCAAGGCCAGACATCTTAATTGACTTGTCTATCTAGATATAGCCATATCAAATATAGATTTGAATGTGTCTTCTTATTCAAAACTGATTGTACTGATTATTGTACTGACTGATATGCCTTTCATAATTATTCAGGAAAACAAAATATTGCTCAAGCTTACCTGTATACATGATTCCATGATATACATGATTCCTGTATACATGATAGCTGTACATATTGATCGATCAATACATAAATTGATAGATGATCATGATATGTGTAACTAGATCTGTGATTTCACTGATCTCAGTGGGGATGAACTCCCTCTACCAATGTTGATTAGCTTTCTCTACAATTTACACTCTTAATGATTTCTTTGAGGCATTGAGAAGTTAAGCCCTAGAATCCCAAAATTTGTACATAGAAGGGAGAATTCTAAACTGAGATTTCCTTACTAGGGAGACTGCTCTCTCACTACTAAACCATACAATGATTAAAAAAAACAAACAAACAACAACAAAAAAAAATAAAAATAAAAAAATAAAAAACACCTTGAATTTAAAAAAAAATCATTATAATGTTACTCCTTCCACATTTTTAAACAATAGTTGCTCATTTTAGCATTGCATAGAAAAGTTGTATTAAACATGTGCTCACTATAAGACACCGGGTTAAGGATAGAACCAAGATTACAACACTGGTCTTCTATGTTGTAATTCTCTGACAGTATGTAAAAAGAATAGGCTGGAGCTCTCAGATGAAATGTACCGTCTAAATGATTTCAAAGTAAAAAATCTAATAACTTGCATAGTAAAATAACAAGCAATTATGTGATTTACATTTGTCAACCCAAAGCCTATGAAGAGAAATCATGGGGAGAGCTTATTGGATTTTGTGTTTAATGGGGGTATTTGTTTGCATTGGGGTGGGGGGATAAAATAGGGAGGCCCTATTTGTTTGTTAGTGGAACTATCCTCCTGGCAAGCAAGATGTCAGAAATTCATTATCCTAACAGCTGGAAATGTACTTAAATTGAAGTTTGTCCAGAGTAAACATTCTATTCAGCAGCAGCATACTCTTTTTCACCCAAGTATGAGATCAGAAGAGGATCCAAACATGGCTATTTCTAATACTTTGATTAAGGAAATTAAAAAGAAATTGAAAGTTCAATTAGTACATGAAACTTATTATTTTTTTCCAAATAAAAAGAGCAGCTACCCTATTGTTTTTAATTGTCCTGAAAAGGTAAACTTATTACTGGAAGACTCCATAAATTAATGAAAGTATGAATTTTAAATTTTTTAAAAGGAACCTTTTTTAGAGAGGGACAGGGAATGCAATGCAACAGTTTGATGATGCAAATGAAGCCCAAATTGATTAGGCTATTTGTCTATGTATTGTTACTATGTCTATAATTACTAATTATCAGAAGCAAGCATCCAGCAAGCTACTATACCAGAAAACTAGCAGGTACCTGCCCCTTTAACATAAAACTTATTTAATTAGAACTCAAAGGAACCAAGATTCTAAGATTTGTTTTCTGTGTCAAGCATCATTAGTTCCACTTGAGACTTGTATTTATTTATTTATAATACTTTAACCTGTGCAGTCTAACTGCCCTCCCCATCCCCAAATGAAGAAAGGATGTCATCATTTAAGGTCATCACTACTTTCCCCTTCCAATATCTTGGTTTAAGGAGCATAGTAGGCAATTTGCCTTGACCATGTCCTAGTTTATTTGTGTCCTAGTTTGAATTTGGAAATGAGTGAAGCTACTCTTACACAGCAAAATTTCCTATCATGGCAAGAAGTTCTTCAGTGAGCTAAGGTGACTTAATGAGATGCAAAAACAAGTCTCCCATTTTTTATGGTTTTCTTAGAAAGGAGAAAATTTCAATATGTTATTATTGATCAATTAATCAGCGATCATTTAATATATATTATATGCCAGGTATTGTACTAGATATTGGGGATATAAAATGAAAATAAAACAGAATTGACCATTTGCTAAGAATTTCTCCTTTTCCTCTCCTCTTCATCTCAAATCAAATAAATGCCTTCTACCACTATTTCTTCTCCCACCTCTGCTTTATACTAAGAGGTGGGTTTACTCTTTGCCAAGACAAACCCATTTGTTTGTATGATCCCATTCCATCTTGTCTTCTACAATAGATCATCCTCTTTATTATCTCTACTCTCTCACTTTTCTTCAATGTCTTTGTCTTTTGAATGCTTTTCTATCTTTTACAAAGTCCTTTACATCTCTTTCAACCTCAAAAGCCTCTCATTTGATCCTTCCATTCCTACTGATTGTATTGTATTTCTTTTGCCCTTTGGTCTACATTTTTGGAGAATGTCATCTACAATAAATTCTTCAACTTCTACTCTAATTCTCTTCTTGATTTTGTAAAATCTGGCTTCATCATCCAATCAAATGAGCTATCTTTAAAATCACTACTGATCTCTCAATTGCCCAATCCAATGACCTTTCCTCCAACTTCATCCTTCTTGATCTCTCTCTATTTTTGACACTTAATTAGCACCTTCTCCTTGATATTCTCTTCTCTAAGTTTTCTGATTCTCCTATCTATTGAGCTGCTCATTCTCAGTCTTCTTCATTGGATCTTCACTGAGGTCATGCCCATTAACTAGGAGCATTCCACAGAGCTCTGTCTCAGGATATCTTCTCTTCTTCTTCTTCTTCTTCTTCTTCTTCTTCTTCTTCTTCTTCTTCTTCTTCTTCTTCTTCTTCTTCTTCTTCTTCTTCTTCTTCTTCTTCTTCTTCTTCTTCTTCTTCTTCTTCTTCTTCTTCTTCTTCTTCTTCTTCTTCTTCTTCTTCTTCCTTTCTTCTTCTTCTTCTTCTTCTTCTTCTTCCTTTCTTCTTCTTCTTCTTGTTCTTCTTCTTTTTTTTTCTATACTATTTTACCTAGTGATCTCATCAGCTCCCATAGATTTAATTATTCTCAAATCTACTAATGGAGCTTTGACCTCTCTGCTAACCTCCAGTTTTATATTCCAACTGCCCTTTAGACATTTCAAATCAGATGTTTTATAAACATCCTAAATTCAAAATATTCAAAACTAAATTCATTATCGTTTCTTCAAAACTTTTTTTTTTAAAAATTCTATTACTTTTAAACTTCTCTATTTTAAAATTCTATTTTTAGAATTAAAATTACTACCAAGGGCACATCCAAGGTGCCATCTTCAACTCTTCACTTTCTCTCATCCACTATATCTAATTTGTTGGGAAAATACAGCAATTTTACTTTGGCAGCATCTCTTGAGTACATCCCTTCTCTCTGTTGAGCTGACACCATTTTGGTGAAGACCCTCATCTTTTCACTCTTAGATCACTGCAACAACATGTGAGCAATCACATGTCTCTTTCCATTCCTGTTCATTCTCTATTTTGACACAAAAGGGATTTTCACAAAGTCCAATTCTGATCAGGTCATTCCAATGTCTCTGTATCACCTCCAAAAGCAAATACAAATCATCTGTGTTGAGTTCAAGGCCCTTTGCAAATTTGATCTAATATACCCCTTTTTACTAAAGTACTCTTCCATTCAGTAACAATTGCCTTCTTGCTGCTCCTGGAATGAGCCTCAGCTTTAGGAATTTGCTCTGGCTGACCTCTAAATCTGACACATTTTCCATTCTTATCACTTCCTTTTATCTTCCCTGATTTGTTTCAAGTCCCAGGTAAAAATCTTTTCACCCAAAGTCCTTCCCAATCCCTTTTAATTCTAATGTTTTACCTCTATTGATGATTTCCTATTTATTCCATTGGCACCTTGTTTATAAAAGTTTTTTGCATGTTGTCTCCCCCCACACTTTCAATTGTAAGCTCATGCAGGACAATGACTATATTTTACTATTCTTTGTAACCAGTGCTTGGCACAGTGTCTAGCACATACTTGGAACTTAATAAATATTTGTAAAGTGGTTGTTGCAAATAAATTATTCTATTCTGAAAGATAGACCCTGATCATTACTCCTTTGCCTTCTATATTGCATTAGATTTTGAAGAACATGCTCCCTGCCCCCTATTACTTATACTGTAGTTGAGGTAAAAGAATATGTAATAAGTTTCTTTCATTTCAGTAAACTTTATGCCATTACATTCATATCTTTCCTGTGTGCACCTATCAAGCTATCCCTTGTAAAAAAAAATTTAAAAAGAAAACAAAAGCTATTGAGCAAAACCAATGAGCATATATACCATAGTTGAAATTATATACATTAACTCATACCCATAGGCTTCTACCTCTTCAATGAAGGGATGAAAGAATATTTTTTAAAACTTTTTTTTGATATTGAGAAGAGTTTGGTCATTTGGATTTCACTTCCCACCCCCTTTTCTATCTCTCTGTTTCTCTGTCTCTCCTGTCTCTGTTTCTCTGCGTGTGTGTGTGTGTTTCTTTCTCTTTCACTGTCTTGTGCTTCTCTCTGTATTTCTGTATCTCTCTGTGCTTCTATTTCTCTCTCTGTTTCTCTCTGTCTCTATTGCTGTTTCTCTCTCTGTATGTCTCTCTCTTTCACTGTTTCTATCTCTGTGTCTCTCTGTGCCTCTGTCTCTCTCTCCCTCTTTCCTCTTTCCCTCTCTCTGTGTGTATGTGTATGTGCATGCACAATTTCCTTCTGTCAATAAACATTTACAATAAAAGATAACTAAACTTGCTGAAAAAAAGACCTGGAAAAAAAACTATCCCAGCTATAAACTCTGTGACCCTGAACAAGTCATTTAATCTCTGTGTGCCTAAAGCAGTTTCCTAGGACTTATCTTGGAGAGAGCTATCCCACTGGAGATTCCTTGAACTGATGAAATCATATATTTTTCATTTATTATTATTTCATAAGTACCTGTGATGTACAAAGCTTTGTGCTAGATGCTGAGGGAGCTATGTAGAAGAATGAAATATGATTCCTGACCTCAGGGAGCTTAATAATTTAGTGGTTATAATAAGATTGTACATGAAACAGATATATGTACACTTCTCAATAATACAAAATAAAATAGTGAGTACATAAAACTACAACTACAGGGTTCAGAAAATAAATTTTAAAAATAACAATAACACCTTTTATACCTTTTCTCCCTTTTGATTCTCACAACAATCTTGCAAAGTGAATATTACATTATCTCCATTTTAAAGATTGAGAAATAAATAGAAGCACAAGGAAACTCAAAGATTTTGCTCAAGTCACAGATGTCTGAGATATTGGCTGTAAAATTCAAACCTATTTCTTTTGACCCAAGGTTCAATGTTTTCTCCAAAATGCTCCATGTTGGTTCAATGTTACCTCTGTACTTAGATTATATTGATATACACATATTATTATATGAAAGATTATAATAATAGAAAGTGAAGGGGAAAGAAGTAAAGAATCAAGCATTTATACAGCCTTTTGCTGTGTGCCAGATACTGTGCTAAGTACTTTTTTATAAATATTATCTCCTATGATCCTCATACTAAGTTTGCAAGGTAGGTGCTATTTAGAAAGACAAGTCTTCCTGACCCGGGGCAGGAACTCTAAGTTTAAGGTTTAAGGTATGTTTTAATGCAGCTTTCCATGTGCTTCTTCAATATTTATCATTAATACAAATACCTTTAAAGCCCAACATGGCATAATGAATAGAGAGCTAATCTTGAAGACCGAGATTCAAGTCTTGTGAGATTTTCAACAAATAATTTAATTTCTCAATGTCCTATACAATTACCTAAATAATAGAGGGATTTCCAAGTTGCAATGGTGAAAGGAATTTCCATGTGGGGGGCTAGTTTCATTTAAAAATCACAGGTTGATTGTAGAAATATGTATAGAAGAATTGCACATAGTTTAACATATATTGGATTACTTGCTATCTAGTCAAGGGGTTGTGGGAAAAGGAGGGAGAAAAATCTGGATTACAAGATTTTGCAAGGGTGAATGTCGAAAAGTATCTTTGCAGATATTTTGAAAATAAAAAGCTATTGTTAAAATAATAAAAATCACAGGTTAAGATGCCCAGCCTGCATACAAAAAACTCAAGAGTAGCTATCTTTGTCTCATAAATTACTTTAAAAAATAATAGAATGCTTCTCAGATTAAGCAGGACCAAATTAAAATGTGCCTTTGAAAGTAATATATCAATTGCAAAGGAGCCATAGGGTAAGGATGTCAGTCAAGCAGAGAAATCTTGATTTCAAAATGGTTTCCTTGAAGCTCCTTATTATTATTATTATTGTTTGTAATGGCAGTAAAGATATTCACCTTCAGCATCTCAGGATTTGTTATTCAACCTTGTGAAAATTTTTCTCAGGAATGTCATTGCCACAGTTAAGGAAAATCTTCATTTTCTTTTGTTTTCCTACTGTATGCAAAGTTATTCAGTAGCAGAGGTTTGATTGAATTGCTAACATAGAAGGGTGGCTAAATCAAACCTGAAAATGCTTGAAAGAAAAATGAAGCCTTCTAACTTGTAATAAAGTCACTTTGTTGTGTGAATGCTAATTTAAACCTAAAACTACTGTTTTTCCTTCTCTTTTTCCTGCTTTTCTTTTAACCTACCTTTTCACATTTGAAGTTAGTGGGTCTCAGATCTGACTCAATAATATAAAGTAAACTTACTGAAGGCAGGTATATTCATTTTTGTCTACGTACTCAAAACCTGACACAGTGCTTGATATTTAGTATTTCAACAGCGAATGAAGATCACTAAGTTATTCAACACTTTAGAAGGAACTGCAATTTTGTCAGTATGTATTCTTCCTCTGCTAAAGCAGATCACTAATGAACTCTCTGGCTTCCTTTAAGTTCCCAAATCCTACTTCTTGTAAGGATGCTTCATTTAATATTTCCCCACTCTTAATGACTTCCTATTGATCCTATATAGGCTTTATGCGTAAAGGCACACACACACACACATAGATAAATGTGTGTGTGTGTCTGTGTGTATATGTGCGCCTGTGTGTGTGTGTGTGTGTGTGTGTGTGTGTGTGTGAGATTTGCATCTCATCACCTCTATGAAATTGTAAATTTCTTGAGTTCAGGAACTGAATTTGGCCTGTTTTTTTTTTTTTTTTTTTTTTGTTGTTGTTGTTGTTGTTGTTGTTGTTGTTTTTTGGTATCCTCAGCCTTTAACACAATGCTAAGTACAAAAGATTAAAAACTATTTATTGAGTTGATTTCATCTGAATTCCTCTCCTTCTATCTAATCTATCCAATAAGATATTAGTGTGCCTTAAAAAATTAAGGCTAAAATATTGTCCTTCAGCCTGCCTGATATTGTGTCTCTCCCAACTTAGCTTGTCTGGTCCACAAAAAATAACTCATACTTGGGACTTGTGATTAAGATCTTTCTGGCCTGACCTTGGTCATGGGTGCCAAGTGGTTAAACATACCTTTCCTATTTGAGAACTGAGAAATGACAGAGGACAGAGCCAAAATGTTTCATATATGCTATCAATAATCAATCATTTTTTCTTCGCTGTTTTTCTGCAATTATGAGAAAGGATTTCATATAGATGGAGGGGTCTGAAAATAGATTGTTACATGACTGTGAAGAGACAAAAAATATTAAGAAAATTTTACACAAATTTTAGGTAAAACAAAAATATTCAACAAATGACAAACTTTCTTCCTAAACAAAATTTAGAAGAAACGAAATATATAAAAAGCAAAATTCTGAAAAAAGCTCTCAAACATTAAAAAAAAAATCTTTACCTCTGAATATTTCTAATCATTAGATGTTTTCCATTCAAATCTTTGCACATCCCATTCAGTACTCTGAGTTCTTCCTGGTAAGGATAAATAGAACAGATATCATACTTGGTGATAGCAGTTTTCAATACTTGAAGAAAGGTACCATATCAAAAGTCCCTTGATTAAACTAAATAGCCTCTGTTCCTTTAACTAATTCTTACATTGACCTTTCTTTCCTTTCCAACAGCAGGTAATATCCCATGCCATATCCCTTTGTGCTAGCCTTCTATCTTGTCCCTCTAAAGCTTCTGCCTACAGACTCTTACCACCACAGAGGAACAAGTCTCCTCATCACATGTGGACTAAATGTCAAGCTTTCTATAATACTTTTCCCCCCAGGGAGCCCTTCATTCTTTCATTCAATTCAACGGGCATTTATTAAGTTCTTTTCTGTAAAGACTGTGGACAATGGGAAATTAAATATTCAAAAAGTGTATTTTTTCCTGAACCTTATTGACAGCTATGCTGCCCAAAAGCTCCAACTACACTGAAAAATGGTGAAGAGGAAGGAGGGAAAGAATAAAGAAACAAACCAAATCTCAGTTCAACACAGCCACTGACCTGAATAGCACCGTTTATGAGAAAGAAAAATAAGTAACATTAAAACTATAGGTATTACTATTATCACCATTTCTGTAGGAGTATAATGAAAAAACTAAGTCATATGAAGTTGTGGGCTTTCAGCAGAACATATAGAGATAACAGCAATAATAGCCAGCATTTTTATAGAGTTGTAAGGTTTGTAAAGCACTTTGCAAATGTTTATTTTGTCCTCACTGTGACCCTGGGAGTTAGAGGCTAGGATTATTCCTATTTTATAATTGAGGGAAAAGGAGGCAAAAGGAACTTAAGTGATTTACCTAGGATTGCAGAACTACTAAGTGTAAGAGGTAGTATTTGAACTGACATCTTTCTGACTTCATGTCTGAAGTTCTCTCTACTATTCTACCTTGCTGCCTCAGTGATACTCAGGAAAGTCAGAGGAAGACTTCAAACCCAGGCAGGCCTTCAACACTTCAAGTCTAGTATTTTACCCTATGAAAAGAGTTTAATTATGAAGAAGTGAAATGAAACAATTTTGGTAGAAAGTCTCTCTCTCTCTCTCTCTCTCTCTCTCTCTCTCTCTCTCTCTCTCTCTTTCTCTCTCTCTCTCTCTCTCTCTCTCTCTCTCTCTCTCTCTCTCTCTCTCTCTCTCTCTTCCCCCCCCCCCTCTCTCTCTCTCTCTCTCTCTCTCTCTCTCTCTCTCTCTCTCTCTCTCTCCCTCTCTCTCTCTCTCTCTCTCTCTCTCTCTCTCTCTCTCTCTCTCTCTCTCTCTCTCTCTCTCTCTCTCTCTTTCCCCCCCCCTCTCTCTCTCTCTCCCTCTCTCTCTCTCTTCTCTCTCTCTCTCTCTCTCTCTCTCTCTCTCTCTCTCTCTCTCTCTCTCTCTTTCTCTCTCTCTCTCTCTCTTTCTCTCTTGCATGTGTAAAGTTAAACATTATCCTACTTTTTATTAGAAAATTGCCACCTTTAAAATATAGGTAACACGGACAACTTTATAATTTTGCTCTGAAAGAACATAAAGCTTTCTAAAATGTAAGGTTAAAGATAGAGTATAAGGATCTATGGAGTCATAGTCATCTTCAATCCCTTGATTGTGACAATAGTTTAAAGGTCCTACTTAGCACAACATATTGTCTTAAAAACTCAAGTTAAAGTCCATATGCTTATACATTCTGTTTGTCTGACCCTCATCAAGTCTTCTGACCTCTTAATGCCCCATCCAATTCCATAGGCATAAAATGGCAAATGTGTTAACAGTGACCACTGTAAATGAAAGGAATTTCCTAAATATTGAAATTGTGAATTCTGGTCAAATAAAACTTTAAAATACAAGTAAATTTTGTTGTTGTTTATTTGTTTATTTTTTTGAGTTTGATAATGTTGGTTAGTGTTGAAGGCAAAAAGTTCCTCAGCATATGGACACAAAATTGCATTTGATTGTTTTACCATAATCCAATGGATAAAGTTATCCACCTAAGGAGAATTGTAAAATAGTATTTTTGACAGTTAACATGAAAAGGCAAGGGAGAGTAATTTCAGTGATATTTTCAATTCCTCTCTCCCTCACCCCACATTTCCAGGTAGTTGAAATATATTGCCATTTCTACCTACATTATTCCCTTAAACAGATCTCTTTTCTCCATTCAGAGAGTCCAGTCTTAATTCAAGTCACCATGATCTCTCTCTTAGACTACTGCAGTAGATTCCCATTTAATTTCCCTATTTAATTCTCTCTTATCTCCAATCTATTTGTTTTGTTGTTGTTGTTGAGTTATTTTTCAATTGTGTCTGACTCTTCATAAAATCATTTGGGGTTTTCTTGGTAAAGAAGTAGTTCACCATTTCTTTCTCTAGCTCATTTTATAGATCAGGAAACTGAGGCAAACAGAGGTAAGTGACTCCCTCAGACTCACACAACTAGTAAGTATATGAAACTTGATTTGAAATCAGAAAGATGAGTCTTCCTGACTCCAGGACCTATACTTTATCCACTATGTCATCTACCTGTCCAATCAATTTGCTATGTAGTATTTTTCCTTGAACTCAGATCTGAATGTCACCATCCTACTCAATAGTGACTTGGATCATTTAGAGGCAAATATTATTTAGCTTTTAAAGTTATTTATGTCATGATCACAACCTATCTTTACATTCTCTTCTTACACTAAATAATCATGTCACTTCTACTCTTCACCCACAATACTCCATTTCCTATTTTCAGACAACTTCAAGATGGAAGTATATTATGAGCAGACACTACCATGTTGCATACAGGCTGCTCTCTCCTTAGCTCTTTAAACCTCCATGTCCTGCTTCTCATGGTTTAAACAAGTCTTCTCATCATAACTCACTATCTTTATCTTCTATTTGGCTAAGCTCAGATGAGTATTTTTGATTGAAGCAACCGCCTCAGTGCTCTTGGATAATTTGCCTCACCTGAACTTCTCTTAGAAAAGCACTATAGACCTTCTCCATCTCTTTCTCCCCCTTTTGGAATTTTCTTGGCAAAGACACTGAAGTTGTTTGCTTTTCCTTCTCCAGCTCATTTTACACATGAGGAAATAGGTAAAATTTAAATGACTTGCCTAGATTCATAGACTTATTGAATGTCTGAGGCAAATTTGACCCGGGTCTTCCTGACTTTAGATCCAGTGTTTTATTCACTTCTGCAGCTAAAGGAAATGAAAGTTAAATTCAGTTCATTCAAATTTTAGTTTTAAGAAAGGCTATAGAGAAACTACCTATCCTCATCCCAGAAGTTTTTTTGCTTTCCCCCTCTTTCTTCTCCTCAGAGAAGCTAATTCTCTACAATCTCACAATTCTAAGGCATGGAGCAGGATCTTTTATACTTTTAAGTTGTTCTATTGTTGGCTTTAACTTTTGCTTATTGCCTTTCAAAGTTTTCTCAGGTAATAAGTAAGATGATCAAGTATATCCATCTCTTTGGGGATTTGCCACATTGTAGTATAGTCCACAGTCAAAGACTTTAGTGTAACTAATGAAAAAGAAGTAGATTTTGATCTTGTATGGGTTGTTATTATGTTTTCTAGAACTCCCTTGCTTTCTCCATTTTCCAGGGAATGTTGGCAATTTGGTCTCTAGTTCCTTTGCTTCTTCAAAACAAACAAATAAGCAATAATAAAAACAAAAGACAAAAGACAAAAACAGACTGCTTTTCTGATAATTCTCAGTTCACATATTGCTGAAGCTTAGCTTGCAGAATCTTAACAAAACCTTGCTGACTTGTGAAAGGAGCATAATTATTTAGAAATTTTAACATTTCCTAGCATTGTTCTTTTAAAAATTAGAATATAAGCTGATTTTTTTTTTTTCCACTCTAGTGGTCACTGTTGAATTTTCTACATTTCCTGGCATATTTAGTGCAGCACTTTAGCAGAATTATTATCTTTTAGGATTTGAAGAGCTCAGCTGGAATTCCATCATTTGCACTAGTCTTCTTGTTAGTTTCATAAGCTTTCTAATCTTCCAACAATCTATTTGACCTCATTTTCTAAGACTTCTGACTCTAAGGCAGTGATCACAACATTCTGATTTTTGGTGGGGTTAAGATGTTTCTTCTATACTTTTTTTTTATATTCTTGTCACCTTTTAATCTCTTTTGCTTCAATTAAGTCCCTACCATTTTTGTCTTTTATCATGTCCTTATTTGCATGAACCCTTACCTTGATATCTCTAGTTTTCTTGAAGAGATTTCTTGTTTTCCCATTCTATTGTTTTCTTCTATCCACTTCTTGACTCTTTGCTATTTTCTGGAATCCTGCATTCACTTGGGTATTTCTTTCCCTTTCTCCTTTGCTTTTCACTTTGATGAATAAATGTAAGGGATTAGTTCTGGTAGACATGACTTCAGGGAGATAATGCCATGACATGCAAGTGAATTGGATTTAAGTGAACTAAGGTCACTTGTCTTACTTTCTCCCCTGGAGCAATATAGATCAAGATGACTGGAGATGTCCCAGATGAAATGGGAGACCTTGGCCTTCAACAGATCTCAATTTGCCTAAGATCACATCCATTCAGTGATTAAGACTAGTTAGCAATGGAGGCAAAGAATCTCCTCTTTAGCCTAGTTCAAAGAAATATAGATAGATAGATAGATAGATAGATAGATAGATAGATAGATAGATAGATAGATAGATAGTAGGTAGCTAGATAGATATGGGAGAGGAAGATCCTCAGGGTTTCTAGCCAAAGCAGAAATGATTGCTATTTACATTCAATCTGGAATCAATCAGGACCCAAATAATGACCAATGGTGGACATTGAGAATCATATTGGTTTTGGGTTGATGCATGCTTCTTAAATCTAGCCAGTAAACCCCAAGATATTTTGGGAGAGCTCAGAGGTGTAAAAGCGAAAAAATGCTTTTAAGAGTATCTGTGAGTGAGTTGTATGATGCCCTATGTGGCCAAAGAGAGGAAAGTAAAGAAGGAAGGGGAAAAAAAAAGAAGGAAAGAAGAAAGAAAGGGAAGAAAGGAGGAAGGAGGAGAGGAAGAAAGGAAGGAAGGGAAAGAGGGAGGGAAGGAGGGAAAGAAGGGAAGGAGGGAGAAAGGAAGGGAGGAAGGAAGGAAAGAAAAGGAAGGAGGGAGGGAGGAAGGAAGGAAGGAAAAAAGGAATTTTCCAACTGACCAATGGAAAGAAGTTTGTAATATTGTAAAACAGGTTGTAGTAGCAGGAATAGCAACAACAGAATTCCAAAGAAAAAGTAGAACAAGAAAGCAAAATGACTGATGAGGCTTTACCAGTAGCTGAGAAAAAAAGGAGAACTAATATACTTAAGCATCCAAAATTGTTCTCCTTGGCATTCATAGCCCTTCATAACTTAACTCTCTTGTACCTTTCAAGTCTTTTAATACCTTACTCCCTAATATGTATTCTTTGAGGCAGTGACATTGGCTTCCTGGCTGTATTGAAAACACTAATTTTCAGGGTTTTAAGAGGTGTACAAAGAGATTGTTTTCTTCTATTTCAGGGAGACTGAGAGATTCAAAGAGAATCTCTCATATGAGGGCTTTCTCAGCACTGCTCATCCACTTTTGGTGTCCATTTTCACCCAATTTTTACCTCTATCTCTAAGGAGCTGTTGCATATGCAATAGCATGGTAAAAAACTTGTCTTGGAAGATAGGTTAAATCATCTTGAGAGTAGTTGACAAGCTTCAAACCCATAAGTGAGTTAGGGGGATGTTGATCTAAGCATATAAAGACTTCACTAAGTAGAATGGGCAGATGTGAACAAGTTCTTCCCAGGGGCCATGAAGGTGGCCAAACTAGGCACTATGGAATGCTTAGAACTTGGTTAGCCATCAAAGACATTGAGCTAATTTCACTGCATCCTGGGCCATCATCAGTCATCTTGATTTTTGTCTCACCACTGGACTTGATTCACTCTGGAAGAGAGAATGACACTGATGATTTTGTGCAGCTTTGCTTCTTGGTATTCTTTGAAACAAAGGATAAACGATCACAGAGTTAGTGTATGAGCGGTCATGCAAAGGTTGATTAGGAATGTTCCCTGAGCAAGTTGATGAAATTGCCAAAGTGGTGACAAACTCAAATAAAAATGCAACCACTAGACCACCTATAAGGTTCCCTGTGGTCTGCATATCGCCTTTGTTTTAAGACATAGCATCACCTATGTTTTATTACATTTTTATTTATGTTGTTAAATATCAGTTAATCAGATTTTAATCTGGTATGAGGTGCACTTGAATGTTGAGGATGTGGTCAGCTAGCCTTTTGACACTTTTAATTTATGGAAGAATGAGTAAATACCTCATTTAGTATTAAATTATATAGATTTCAGATATATTGTTTCTGGTTTTATTGTACAGCAAAACCACTTCTTTTATAGGACATATGGAAAAAAGGAGATCATTAATTACAGAATCATCTACCTCTCCTTTCTTCTCAGAGAGATCCATAGCAGGCTGGCCATAAAGATCAATTAGAACAATCTTTGGTCTCTCATCACATTGGGTAGGATCTGCACAATGACAGGACCCAACAAAAAAGATTCTTATTCCCTTCTTCATGGTCATAGTACTAAGAGGTGATTTCAACCCACAACAGCCCAAATCAGGCATTTCATCTCCAATACATAAGACTTAACTAGATGTCCCCATCCTTATTTAGTTAGTTTACTAGTCTTAAACAAAGTCTGTTTGCCTTCTCACTTCCATTTAAGATTCTGTTTTAAATGAGCTCTCAAGAATCGTTCCCCTTATACCTTATACTATTGCAAGTAGAATAAAAGAGCCAAGGGAGGGAAAATTAGTCTCACCTGGGGCTATAGAGCACCAGTGATCTGTCTCCTTGATCCAAAATAACTTTGGGGATAAATGGCACAATGTTGGCTGATGCAACTTCTAGCTTCCAATGAAGCTTCCTTTGATGCTCAGCAGTCCTTCTGGATAATAGTTTGTTCTCAAAGACAACAAAGGCAGCTCCCATGAAGCCAAACAGTTTTCAAGAATATAGGCATTGTGAAGAGGGGTCACTGAGTCTGGTCTCAGCCAAACTGCTATTCCTTTCTCAAAATAAACTCCAAGTCAGTCTGACAGTATTTATATCACACTGCTGAACCTGGGATTTTTTTCTCTTGTCAATGTCAATTGTCATCAGTGATCAGCTGTTCCACAGGAAGAGAAAGAAGAATCATCTCCATCCTCCCTCCCACAGAGAACAGATTGTGGTGACTTGGGAAATGCTTATGAATCTTTTCTTTTGAAGCTCTCTGACTAGGAAAAAGAATGAGGGAACAGGATGCAGATTTATTAATTTATTTTTTTAATGGAAGATAAAAATGAAATTTTCCCTTGGGGAGAAAAAGACAACTTCATTTGCCATTCTCAGGCAGATTCCTGTTGTGAATTTTGTTGAACCTGTTTCCTTTTTGGCACTTTATTATAGGCTTTAAGAAACTTTCATCATTTAAATCAGCCAAGAGACTGAGAATATTTTGAAATGTACTCAATTTGCCCTTCAAAAGGACTATTATAAATTTAATATCAGGAACAGGAACAAAGGATCATAGTTTTATACCTGGAAGCCACCTTTTGGGGCACCTAATTCAAAACTAATGACCTAGAGCAATGAGCTCAAAAGATACCTGACATTTGCATGCAAGGAAACTGAACCCAGGGGTTAAATAAGTAGTCCAAGATACAAAATATCTGAATTTTGAATTCAAGTATTCAAATTCTCAATCTAGAATGTCATACTTCTTCCAAAACAAGGATATCTTTTTTAATGATCATGAGATCATGCTCAAAGGGGCAGTTATAATAAGCAACTTTGTGCAGGTTTTTGTCTTTCTCTAAGAGAATTAGGGATGCATTCCCAATAAGATCAAGGGTGAACCAGGGACACCCATTATCACCACTATTATTAAATATTGTACTGGAACTGTTGAATTTAGCAATAAGAAAGGAGAAAGAAATGATAGGAATTAAAATAGGTAACTAGGAGATAAAACTATCACTCTTTGCAGATGATATGATGATATTCTTAGAGAAACCTAGAAAATAATCAAAAACTTATTTAAAGCAATTAACAGCTTTAGCAAAGTTGCAGGAAATATAATCAACCCACACAAATCCTAAACATTTCCATATATTATTAACAAAAAACCCAGCAGCAAGAGATAGAAAGAGAAATTCCATTTAAAATAACTATAGACAAAAAATAATATCTGGGTGTCTATATGCCAAAACAAGTCAGGAACTATATGAACACACATTTACAAAACACTTCTCACACAAATAAAGTCAGATCTAAACAACTGGAAAAATATCAATTGCATATCAGTAGGCTGAGCTAATAAAATAAATTGATAATTTTGGCTAAATTTTGTTTACTTGTTTGGTGACATACCAATCAAACTGCCAAAAATTGCTTTATAGATCTAGGAAAAATAATAACAAAAATCACTGGAAGAACAAAAGATCAAGAATATCAAAGGAATTAATGAAAAAAATAATATAAAAGATAGTGGTTTAGCAGGACCAGACCTAAAACTATATTATAAAGCAACAGTAATCAAAATCATACTGGCTAAGAAATGGAGTGGATCAAACAAGTAAACCCTGAAACTCTAGGTTCTGTGATAAGAATTCATTATTAATATAAAAAAATTTCTGGGGAAACTGGAAAATAATATATCAGAAACTCTGCATTGACCTGCATCTCATACTCCATACCAAAATAAGATCAAAATAAGTACATGATATGTGCATGAAGGGTGATACCATAAGCAAATTTAGAGAGCAAGGGATAATTTATCTATGAGATCTTTGGAAAAAGAAGAAATTTATGACCAAAAAAGGACTAAACAACACTAGGAAATGCAAAATGAACAACTTTGATTACATTAAATTAAAAAGGTTTTGGAAATACAAAACCAACACAAACAAGATTAAAAAGGAAGTAAAAAGCTGGCAAAATATTTTTACAGCCAGTGTTTCTGATAAAGGTCTTATTTCTAAGATACATAAAGAACTCTGTCAAATTTGTAACAATACAAGTCACCGCCAATTAATAAATGGTCAAAGGATATGAACAGACAAATTTCACATGATGAAATTAAAGCCATCTATAGTCAAATGAAAAAATGTTGTAATAACTGTCGATTAGAAAATGCAAAGTACAACAAATCTGAGGTACCACAACAGGTCTCTCAGATTGGCTAAGATTACAGGAAAGGGTAATGATGAATATTGGAGGGGATGTGGGAAAACTGGGACACTGATGCATTGTTGTGGAGTTGTGAAAAGATTCTACCATTTTGGAGAGAAATTTGGAACTATACTCAAAGATTAATCAAACTGTGCATACCCTTTGACCCAGCAGTGTCATACTGGGTCTGTATCCCAAGGACCCATAAGTGCAAAAATATTTGTAGCAGCTCTTTTTGTGGTGGCAAAGAATTGGAAAATGAGTAGATATGCCCATCAATTGGAAAATATCTGAATAAGTTGTCCCATATAATATTATTGTTCTATAAAAAATGATTAACAAGTTGATTATAGAAAGGCCTGAAAAGATCTATATGAACTGATGCTGAGCAAAACAAGCAGAACCTGAAATACATTGTACACAATTACAGCAAGAATGTGTGATGATCAACTATGAAAGACTTGATTTTTCTCAGTGGTTTAATTATCCAAGGAAATCCCAATAAACTTTGGATAGAACACACTATCAGTATCCAGAAAAGGAGCTATGGAGATGGACTGTGTATCAACACATGCTCTGTTCACTTCTTTTTTTCTGTTGTTGTTTTTTATTCTCCTCTGGTTTTTCCCTTTTGTTCTGATTTTTTTTTTTTTTTTACCAACCTGATTCATTAAAAAAAAGTGTATTTTAAAATTTAATTTTAAAAAGAGAGATAATTAGGGAAATCAATTTTATATAGTTTTAAAGAACATAAGATATTCTCTTATTTAAAAATCCTAATTTTATAAATAATACAATGGATCTCCAGTTAAGTTGTGATTCATGTAAACACCAACAATGGGAATGCTAGTGATAAAACCATCTCTTCTGATGTACTTACAATGTTCTAGACTACCATAGACTACTTGTTATGATTTCTTTCAAAAGGAAAGAATGTGAAAGATTTCCCCTCAGCAAAAGACTTAGAGAATAAATACCTGATCAGCTATTTTCTATCTTTTCCACAAATGGAATGGTAGGAATAAAGTTAACTGAAATATTATAGTCTGGGGTAAGATATAAATGGAGAAAACTCTCAGTGTTATTATGGATAGTTGCCCATTGCAGTGGGTTATTGATAAAAGCTTTGCAATTAGGAAAATTCACCCAGTTTTTACAGATTCCTGTTAATATAATTTTGGGTTTGTAATGGTAGAATCTAAAAGTTTTATTCAACATAAAAGTGCACTCCAAACTTTTGAGCTAGCTAGGTGGAAGAGGGTAAGCCTGGTACAAGATGCTACATGTAGAACATGATTCTCGATGTTTCCTGGAACATAATTCTGATTGCATTGTTTCCTTGCCATATAAGAGAAAGATTTGGTGTAAGAGGTTAGAAGAGGAAAGACATTTATTTCTTCTAAGTCTTGTTTCAAAAGAATACAGGAATGTTCTTTACTCTCTTGGGGACTTGAGACAAAGAGGAAAAAAAAAAAGAGAGAGAGAGAGACTTTGGAAAACAGATTATAGGAAAAACTCTTTGACAAACTTCTTACATTACCAATTAATAAAATAGTGTCTTCAGAAATGAGAGGTCCTTATCTATGTTTTTACCCTAAGGGAGTATTGAATTAAATAGTCTTGTGCAAAGACCTTGAAAGTAATGCATATCTCTTCCACTACTCATTTCCTACCACTTACTTTCAAATGTAAGACAAATGGAGGTGATTTTTCATAATAATAATAGTTTTATCCTTAATTTTTATCTCCCTTTTTTTTCCAAACTGAATTGTAGATTTCTGAAAAACTTTTTATATGTTTCCCTTCACTTCTTAGATAACTTTTTATCTAATATCACTGTATCTTTTTTCCTCAGTTATTCTGTTTCCAAGATGTAACCTGACCATAAAAAGCCTATTTAGTACCAGGAAGATATTGGTTCAAGTTCTCTTTCTGACACTTATTGGCTATGTGAAACTGTGCAAACCATTCAAACACTCTCTATTCTAAGAAACTCTATAAAATTGCAGAGAAGATGCTATATGCATTTCTTGGTGGAAGAAATTCTTCCAGAAATGCTCCTTATGCCAATAAAGCCGTGGTTCTGATCTTTATCCACCAGTTCTATTAACACTATTTCCTCCATTACTTTGTCCTTCGATTTGTATATAAAAAATGGTATAAACCATATCATCAAAGATGTGACCAAATAAAAAGGGATGGCTGTATAATCTAAGCAAGAATAGCAGATGAACAGTCAAAGGAATGTAGGTACTGGGGAAAGTGTAGAATGAGTTAAGAGTTTTCTCTCTGGAAATTTTACATATATATATATATATATATATATATATACATATATATATATAGATAGATAGATAGATAGATATAGATATAGATATATAGATATATGCATATATATGCATGTATATATATAGATGTATATATATATATATATATATATATATATATATATATATATATATATATATATATATATAAAGAGAGAGAGAGAGAGAGAGAGAGACATAGACAAAAAATTCCTAGAAGGAAAAAAACATGGATAAATAAAGTATTTATATTACTGCAATCATATATCAATTGTCAAGTAATGTATTGAAATATTTGACTTTTGGGTCAGGCAAGCATTTTGATGCCAATAACTCTTGTCAATAAAATATGGAGATGTGTTGAGATTTATTATAGTAAAATATGCTAGGAAATTAACATTTTAGGTATTACCTAAGAGGTCAGAGAGGTATGGAATATGAGCAAAGAAGATATAATTGAATGATGAATTTTTAGTATACACAATTCTTTTTTTTTTTTACTTATGAAATTAAAGAAAAATGTACACAATTCAATTAAAGAGGAATTAGTGTTTTTTTTGTGTGTGTATACACAGTACACCAGTATATATCAAACAATATTAATATCTCTGAACTTTCAATGTCCCCTAAAGGAGAAGCAATGAAGAAACACAGCTGGATTTTTTACCTTCATTAGAACTTGGTATTTGGATTGAATTTGGACTTGAGAAGGATCATTGTTTTACCTTTACTTATCTCTGGTGCTATACTATTCATTGTAATTTTTTTTTTTTTTTAAATAAGGTCAGTATTACCCACAGAGCCAAAAGGAAATGAATGGTTTATTGAATCAGAAAGGAAGCCCTGAACTTTACTCAGAAATCTATAGTGGCTCTCCTCAGGGTGGTCAATCAGGCAGGACCTTGCTAGTGAAATTTGCAGAAGGACTTATGTCAAGAGAGGAAAGTACTTTTATGAAGTAGGCTTTAAATATTAACTTTCTATTCTCTCTGCTTTGTCTATCAAGAAAACAATGTTAACTTAAACAGTACAAAAGAACACAAGAACTACAGTATTCTCCCAGTCTCTTCTCTTTTTTCTGTTTGTCTATCTGTCTCTTGCCTTTCTTGTTTTGTCTGCCTATTTCTGTTTCTGTCTGTCTTTTTTCTCAATTGCCACTTCAAATATTTGGAAAAATATACTGATTAATTGCCAATTTCCAAACTTACCTTTAGACTTCTCTAATTCATCCTATTCTAATTTTTTTAACCTTACAGAAATAGGTATCTCCCATGTCATCTGCTTTTCTCATTCTGTCACTTGTAGAATTGTTTTCTTTTACTTGTTTCCTTAAATTGTTACTAATATTTTCATTGTTCAATAACATTATCAGTATTTTTTTAATATTTCCTCTCTATATATTTATGTCATGTTTATTAATAGATGCTTCTATATTTGAAATGAAATCTGAAAATGAAGATTCATTTTATTTTCTAATAGAATGAAATTTTATTTTATTTATTTACTTTTTTTGCTGAGGCAATTGGGGTTAAATGACTTGCCCAGGGTCACACAGCTAGGAAGTATTAAGTATCTGAGACCAGATTTGAATTCAAGTCCTCCTGACTTCAGGGCTGGTTCTCTATCCACTGTACCACCTAGCTGCCTCTAGAATGAAATACTTTTAAGACCATCTCTTATAAAGTTGGAGAATGAAAATAAACATATACATATATGACCATATTACATACTTCTTTTGTATAGTTTTTTTATGACAATTAGTTTCACTCAAAGGGTTATCGTACTTTGCATTCTCTTTGATCCCGCAGTGTCACTACTGAATCTGTATCCCAAGGAAATGATAAAAAAGGGAAAAGGACCCACATGTACAAAAATGTTTGTATCAGCTTTTTTTGTGTTAGCAAAGAAATGGAAAATGAGTCGTTGCTCATTGATTGGGGAATGGCTGAATAAGTTATAGTATATGAAGAAAATGAAATATTATTGTTTTATTTAAAAATCATGAACAAGATGATTATAGAAAGGCCTGGCAAGATTTGCATGAACTGAGTGAAACAAGCAGAACCAAGAATACATTGTACATAGTAATAGCAAGAATGTGTGATAATCAATTATCAAAGATTTGTTTCTTTTCAGTGGTTCAGTGATCCAAAGCAATCCTGATACTTTGGACAGAAAATGTCATCTGCATCCAGAAAATAAACAAACAAACAAACAAACAAAAAAACAAAAAACAAAAAACAAAAAACAAAAAAACAAAAAACTGAGGAGGGAGCACCTAGGTAGCACAGGAGATAGAATACTAGCCCTGAAGTCAGGAGGACCTGAGTTCAAATGTGACCTCAGACAGTTAACACTTCCTAGCTGTGTGACCTTGGTTAAATCATTTAACCCCAATTGCCTCAGCAAAAAAAAAAAAAAATAAAAAAATAAGCAAACAAACAAACAAACAAACAAAAAACTGAGGAGACAACATAAATCTATGCATGTTATGTTCTCTTTTCTGTGTTTTTTTTTTCCCTCTTTCATGGTTTTTCCCTTTTGCTCTGATTTTTCTTTCCCAACATGATTCATAATACAGTTTGTATTAAAAATAATAAGTAAGTTGAAGAAAAAATAAATAAAATTGCAAAAAAAGACCATGTCTTACCTCTGTCAATACTTTCAGTATTAGTTGTATTGGCTATTAGTAATAGGGAAGGGAGAAGGAGCTGTTTAACATGTAAACTTTATTTTTTAACAACTACTATAGAAATGACTGCAACATCAACTCTTAAAATTTAATTAATATATATAATTAAGTAAATCAAAGGGAACTATGTAATTGTACCCCTCTTAAAAAAAAAAAAAGAAAAAGAAAAATTAGTCTGAACACATATATGTACACATACATCTAAATGTATTAAATGATCTTTAAGACAAACTGTATCTTCTTTAAAATATATGTGTGATTGTTATGTGTGTATGCAAACACACACAATCATAAAATATATTCTAATGTTCCTATTTTAAATTAACATGTTTATTATAAAATTACTCTATGACAGTTACTATGCTCAGTGTTGGGTTAAAAAAAAAATAAATCCTGCTCTTAAAAAGGTCACTATAATGGGGGCATGGATATGCAAACAATTATGTACAAAAAAGATACATACATTAGAATTATAGCTTATAAAGACAGGGAAAACACTAGGATCAAAGGGGATCAGAAATGGTTTCTTGTTGAATGTGAGGTTTTAATTATGACTAGAAGATAGCTAGTAAGACTAGAGGCAAAAATGACTAAGCCTGTGGCTAGCCCATAAAATTAAAAAGAATAGGGAAATGGACCACTATGTTTGTGAAAAAGCAAGGAGGTAAGTGCTGTTAAATCTATGGGAATGAGTAAACATAAGAAGATTGAAAAGGTAGGAGGAAGCCAGGTGATGAAAGGCTTTGAGTGCCAATCAGAAGATATTATTCTTGATCCTGGAGATGAAAGGAAACCTACTAGATTTTATTAAATAGAGGGAGAAAGACATGATCAGGCTTGCATTTTATTTTAATCAATTAATTAACTTTGGGGGGGTCTGCATTTTAGGATTATCATTTGGACAGTTGTGGTGGATGGATTGTAGAAAGGAGAAACTTAAAGACCAATTAGTAGAATATTCTTTGTTTGAGGTGATGAGGGTCTGTATCATATTTATGGCACTGTCAGGGACATATAGGTGAGATATTACAAAAATAAATTTGACTGAACTTGATAACAGAATGGTCCTGGGGGTGCATGGGTTAGCGAGAGTGAGGAGTCTAGGATTGCAAGTTGTATCACTGAGTATCTGGGGATACCTTCAACAAAACTAGAAAAGTTCAGGGGATATTAAGAGTTTTAGGGAGAACATAATGAGTTTAAGATATTTATAGGGCATTCACTTCAAAAAGTCTGATAATCAATTAGAGATGTGGAATTGTAAGTTAGGGGAGAAGTCAGGGCCAGATAAGCAGTTTTGAAAATCATTAACAAAGAGATGATAATTGAATCTATAGGAACTGATGACATCACTGAGTGAAATAGCATAGAAAAAGAAATGAACCTAGCACAGAGTCCTGGGGGAATAACCACAATATGAACTGGATGAAGATAAAGCACACACACACACACACACACACACACACACACACACACACACACACACACAAATTGAAAAGGAGAAGTCAAGAGGTAGGAAGAAAACCAGGAGAGAATAATATCACAAAAACCTAAAAGAAAAAGTATCAAGGTGAAGAAGATGATTAACTGTGTCAAAGCCCATTAATTGATTAAGGAAAATAAGGCCTGAGAAAAGACCAATTAAATTACTAATTAAGAGACCATTGGTACAGATTAGGACATCAAAGGAATTAATAAATTATAGTAGGAAGGAAAGAGAATTAGCAATTCCATATTGGCAAAATTGATGAACAAGGGAAAGGATAACTGCTAGGTAGACTGAGGAAAAACAGATATATTAGTACAGTTTCATAAATTTTAACAGCTTTTTCCAGCAGCAAGTAAGTAGGAGTGAAAGGACTACAAAGGACTACAAGTCATGATCACCAATCAGATGAAGGAGTAATGACTCAAGAGAAAAGTACCAGGTAAAATTGAACTGTATCACTAAGAGTCAAGATGGGGAAAGGAGAACATAGATACTATACAGGTGATAGTCTGTGAAAGAATTGAGCAGTTTCAGGATGGTGCAGGAATAAAAGGGTTTGGTATCTCTGGATAAAGAGAGAGGTGGAGTGACAACAATCATGATAAGATAGAGTCTATAAACAATGGAGCTATGAATTAATTTGTAGGTGAAGTCAAGATCATGATGTATGCTCAACTTTCTGTATAACTTTGTTGGAATCAAAGAATAGATAATGGGAAAGGGATAAATTGAAGAATTGGAAGGTTAGGGTACTTGAAGAAGTATCAAAATGAATGGATGTTGAAGTCTCTTACTATGAGGACAGAAGTTGGCAAAGGACAGACTCTGCTAGGTACTGAAGTTACTGAAGAAAGAAGGAATATTTTGAAGGTCAATAGGGAATAGCTACTAGAATTGTAATTAGACAGTCAGTTCAATAAGCACTTATTAAGTGTCAGACTTAATGTGACACTGTGCTAAGCACTGGAGATATGGATTGATAGTCATCAGGAGAGTGCTAGATCTCAATGAGAACTAGAAAATGAAAGAATAAGAAAGGAAAAGTTTTAAGTTCAAAGCTAATTTTGTTTTTAACCAATGGTACAAGCATTACTTAGAGTACATTGGAAGAGGACAGAAAAGGGATGTAATAATGGCAGTCAGGGAATCAATTGCTGGAATGAGAAAAAACAATCAGATAGACATTCTTAGTCATTGAGGAATAATAGGCTCAGGTGGATTATCAACATTTTTAATGGCTTGATCTTCAGGTGTTACATAGTTGGGAGTAGTTGGTGTAGATAATGGTATGCTATTTCTCTCCATTCTGTGCTCTTTCCATGGGAACTCTAGACCAAATCTGCACATCAATAGAGGGAATGTGATGCACTGACATCCTGTAGTTAAGAATAGATCAGCTGAAATTACCTATTTAAAATTAAATCAGGCTTATTTACTTTAAAATAAGTGCCACAGAAGATCTATAACTAGAAATTCTGAGACCTAGAATAAGTAGAATCAAATATACTGTGAAATAAGTTTTTGATTAATGATGTGAGTGCAGTACAATCCTATGAAAAAATAATTTGCAAGGCATTGTACTAATTATTGAAATATGAAAGACCAAAATAAAAAAAAAAAAAAGTATTCTCAAAGACTTTACATTCTGTGGGGAGAGGAAATACAATTTGTAAAAACACATAAAAATGTGTATATTTACATGCGTACATGTATATATAATCATAAAACATATGTGTGTGCATATATATGTAAATACACATAACTTATATGTACAACTTGTATTCAATGGATCATAAAAGATTCCCCATGAGAGGTAACGTATTAATTGAAACTTGAAGGAGAAGAGAAGAGGGAAAGGAAGGAGAAAGGAATAAGTACTTATAAAACACTTACTACATGCCAGAAACTTGAGTGAAACAAAGATATTAAGATTTTATTACAAAAATGTGGGCTTATTTATTGTCATATTAAAAAAAAAAAGTTCTCTAAAACATGATTGATTAGAGAAATTCAAATTAAGTCAACTCTGAGGCTGGCTCTCAATTTGGCTTAGATGATAGAAAAAGATAATGATGAATGTTATAGGGATTGTAGGAAAACTAGGGCACTACTGCATTGTTGGGGAAGTTGTGAAATGATTCAATCATTCTGGACAGCAATTTGAACTCTGTCCAAAGGGCTTTAAAACTGTACATGCCCTTTGATCCAGAAGTGTCTCTACTTAATCTGTATCCCAAAGACATCATAAAAGAGGGAAAAGGATACACATGTGCAAAAATGTGTTTGTAATAGCCCTTTATGTGGTGGCAAGGGATTGGAAAATCACTAGATGCAGATCACTTGGGGAATGGCTGAATAAGTAAGGGCACATGAATGTAATATTATTGTTCTATAAGAAATGAGGAGCAGACTGTTTCAGAAAAAGCCTGGAAAAACTTAAATGAACTAATGCTGAATGAAGTGAGGAGAACCAGGAGAACATTGTACATAATAACAATCAGATTATGTGATGATCAATTATGATGAACTTGTCTCTTTTCAATAATGAGGTAATTCAAGGCAATTCCATAGATTTGAAATGGAAAATTCTATCTGTATCCAGAGAGAGAACCACTGAGACTGAATATGGATTGAAGAATAGTATTTTTGCCTTTTTGTTCTTTGTTTGCTTGCTTTTTTTTTCTTTCTCATGTTTTCCCTCCTTTTGATCTTATGTTTCTTCTACAACATGACAAATATGGAAATGTGTTTAAAAGAATTGCACATATTTAATCTATATCAGATTGCTTGCTGTCTGGGAGTAGGGAGAGTAAGAGAGGGAGAGAGAAAAATTTGTAACACAAAGTTTTACAAAAATGAATGTTGAAAACTATGTTTACATGTATTTGGAAAATTGAAATATTATTAATACAGTAAAATAAATTTAGGTTTTATCCAGATTCCTCTTTCTTCACAGAACAGGACATTTAAAACTAAATCATTAATCCAGTGACCTCATTTTACAGATGATAAAAATGTTTTGATTTGTACAATATTACATAAATAAATAAGTGAGGGTTAGAATTTGAAACCAAGTCTTTCTGCATATTTAAAGATAGGAGCAATTTTGCTCTAAATAAGAATAGCAATCTGCTGGCTGATTAAGAACAAACTCTTTAACAGAGCCCAGAATAGTCATTTTCAGTACAGGTTGGTCCATCTGGTATCCAGGGAGCAAATGATGTTGAATTTTTTAGTGGCATATTGAGAACAGAATTATTCTATCTTTAATTGTCTAACTTTAAGAATATCCCATCTACCTCTCCAGAATGTATCTAGGTCACATATCAGTAAGATGTAAAATGAAATGATGTTTATAAAGTGCTCTGCAAACCACAATGTGCAATATAAATACTATTATTAGCTATCATTATTGATAGGCAAGGGGCATATTCCTATATGAATGATACTACAAACTCAATTTGCCCAAGACATAAAATGCCCAGAGCCTTATTGCATGGCAAAGTCCCTTCTAATGCACTCTTGCATAATGATAACAAGAAAATGTTCTCAGTTGTACATTTTCACATAGCTTTATACTAAATGATCAAGGCACTTAAGTTTCCAAATCTTTTGAGTACTCATTACCCACAACATTCTCACTCACAAGCTCATAAATATGTTATACTGAGTAGCAAGATTTTAAAAGTAAAATGAAATGTTAATCTTATGCTTATTTATATTTAATGATATTATTCCAAAAGGTTTTTAAGGGAGATTTTTTTAGGACTTCAAAAATAATCATTTTTAAAAGAATAGGTTATTATTGTAAAATAATAGACTTTTTCTGTTAAAAAATGAAAGATAATTGAATAATCCTCTGCTTTACAACTTATTCTAAAATGAGTGGGTAAAAAACAAGAAAAAAAAACAAAGCAAAGAAATATGTTTAAGTACTGAGCTTGATAAAGTAGAAAGGATTCTAGATTTATAAGCAAGATTTGAATTTCAGTTCTGCCGTTTCCTATATATGTGTCCTGGAGTTCTTGGGTAACTCATTTGTAGTTTTTGAGCCTCAGTTTTTCACCTATAAAATAAAAGCACAAGGTAAAATGATTTTTAAGTTGCCTTCTAGCTCTATGATCCTATGATGATAAAAAATTCTAAAGCAATAATCATATTTTCATAATTTGGGTAATAATGATGCAGTTCACATTTATATACCATGTTATAGTCTATAAAACACTTTGCATTTACTATTTTGTTTAAGCCTCACTACAGCTCTATGGGGGCACATTCAAGAAATGGTATAATTTCCATTTTAGATATGACAAAATTATCATTGAGAATACAAGAAAGCCTAGATGCAGTCCTTGTGATTTTTTTTTTTTTTTCTGTTCTGATATTACCACTGGGAAGATGCAATATTCAAATTAAAATGTCTATAAATATTTCTCTGCCATAAGTACATTAATGACTAAAATATCAATAATGTGAGTGAAGTGTAAATTGTGTACTTAGGAATGTATTACTTGTAATTTCTCTTCTTCTGTCCCTATTTCTAAATCAGCTGGCAATTTTGATCTGGCACTTACTCCTAAAATATATCTTGCATAGACTTCCTTCTTTCTTAAAAATAATTCTTCACCAATTACATGTAAAAATAATTTTAACATTTTCCCTAAAATTTTGAGTTCTCTAATGCTTTTGTCCCTTCCTTCCCTCCCCACATTGGGAAAGTTAGAAACTTAAACATAGATTATGCATGTATAGTCATGCAAAATATATTTCCATGTAAGTCATACCAAGAAAAAATGGTGAAAAAAAAAAGAAAATAAAGAAAAAATATCCTCATTATGGATTCACGCTCTACCAGTTCTTTCTCAGGAGATGAACAGTACCTTTCACCTTAAGTCCTTCAGAATTGTTTTGGATCATTGTCTTGCTGAGTAGAATTAAAGTTATTCACAATAAATCATCGAAATACCATTACTTTGAACAGTGTTTTCCTGGTTCTGCTCACTTCATTATTGCATAAATTCATGCAAGTCTTTCTCTAGTTTTTGTTTGTTTGTTTTCTGAGAGCATCTTGTCATTTTTTATAGCACAATAAAATTACAATTACTTTGTCAGTCATTCCTTATTGATGCACGTTTCCTCAATTTCCAGTTCTTTTTCACCACCAAAAGAACTATCATAATATTTTTGTATATATAAGATTCTTTTCTTTAAAATCTCTTTCGGGATACAGACTTCGTAGTGATATTGGAAGGTCAAAGAGTATGCATGGTTTTATAGCCTTTTGGGCATAGTTTAGTTTCAAATTATGCTCCAGAATATTTGAATCAGTATATAACTTCAACAACAAAGGATTAGTGTTTAGTATTCCCACACCCCCTCTAACAGTTTTCATTTTCCTTTGTTATGCCTTGAACAAAAAAAGTTATTATGAATACCCTGCCCTTTCCATTAGGACTGGGAGAATTGAGTCAGGAAAAACCTTGGAACTCAGATCATCTTTACATACCACTGTGTCATAAATTCAAGATGCATTATCTTAGATAATTCCCCTTCCATTTGAGTGTTGCCCCTTACCTGGCTGTCTCTTGCCCTCGACCTCTTATCCTAACCCCTATCCTGTCAGGATTAAGTTATGATCCTTTCTTGGAATTATGGCTTGTCCAGTCACCCAATGTCCTCTCCCGCCTTATCTGCTTTTGCTACCCCTATAAGACTGTATACACAGGTTATATATTCTGTTTGCAAACCCTATTTAACTAAAATCCTACATAAATTCCTTGCCTCAGTTCCTCAGGGATGAAATGATTTGGACATGAGTCCCATTTGGTGGGCTAGTCTAAACTTTCCACATTAAAAGATTAAAAACCAATCTCTGTTGTGCCTCAGTTTCTCTGGTATTACACCTTTTCTGCCATATAACCCAGTCTCATCACTCCCTTCTTTCTATTTCCCAGTATTGTAGTCCTAGTTGAAACTCCCATAACCTCTTGTTTAAATTATCAAAATTCCATTCTCTCTGGGCCTTCATCTCTTTAATCTATTCTTCACAATCCTGCCAACCAGAATAATTTTCAAAATGTACTGGTCTGCCCTGCCCCTCCTGTTCTTAAATACCTCCAGTAGCTCCTTACCCTCTATAGGATAAATTTAAAAATGTCTTAACCTAGATTTTAAGATCATTCATGATGAGCATCCAGATTGCTTTTTCTAGTTTTTTTGTGCAAGGTGTCCTCCAAATTTAGTGGTTATAAGCTTAAAAAGACACTAAGACTTTGAGCACCCTCTATACACTTCCGTCCTTCACTTCCAACCTAAGCAGACAACTCACTCTTTCGCGATTTTTATCCTGGTCTTTCCTTTCCCTTGACACTTTTGCATGGATGCATACCTGAATTAATCTCCACGTGCCCTCACCTGGATCCTTCAAGGCTAATTCAGATTGCAGTGTGCTCCCTCAAGTCTTCCCTGATCCCTCCAAGAATATTATCCTTCTTTTATTGAATCTTTCACAATATTCTGTTTGTGCATTTAGTATATTCTAATTTGTATCATAATGCTTTTTTCACTTGTCTCATCCCACTACTAGCTTAAAATTGGCTTACCTGTGCTTTTATTTATAACTCTACATGGCATCGTATGCTATAATAATAACAGCTAATATTTATATACCACTTTTAAGGTTTTCCATGTGTGTGTGCCTTATTTATAACCATTTAGATGGAGATATAGATTATTCTAAGCTATCTTCTCCTGTTGATCAAATGGTGAAAAGGTCCATGGGTATGAGGACTGTGCACTTGGTCTGGGGTCTAGAGATTTCCATGTGCTAGCATCCAACACTGTTATTGTCCTAGACCAGTATCCAAAGATTTGAATGTACAGGATCATTCAATTTAGAAATGTTATTTCTTCACCTGCACTCAGGGCTAGAGACACAAAGCAGAGGAGACAGCCAGAGAATTCAGTAGACCAGGAAGGTCATGTAGCAGCCATGTGCAGGTCAGGATGGAGATTAAGGCTGGATCCTACTCTATTAGGAGAAAGGGGTTAATTAGTTATGAAGTTCTTCCTATGTGTTTCATTTGATCCTCACAAGAATGCTAAGAGGCAGGTGCTGTTATTATTCCCATTTTGCAATCAAGGATGAAATTTAGGCAAAAATAAGTTAAGTGACCAAGCTACACAGTAAATTACTAAGGTTGGATTAGAATTCGGCTCTTTTTCTGACTCCAATGACCTCGTTAGAGCCCTTTATCCCTCCCTGACAATCATACAGAGAAAGCTATAACCACAGATAAAGAGACTGTCTCTCCTTTTGAATTGATGTAGCCCCCTAGTCCTCAGTAAATGGGTACCTTGGGTGCAGTTGGAGCATTTGTCTGTACCCCTTATTCTGGACTGTACTCTAGGGTCCTGAGGAAATTCAAACACTGCTTTTCCAAATGCTTCCCTCAGGTCTCTGTACCACAAGAAAGTCCATATGATCCAGCTCTCAGTAGCCTCCTAAATGTTCTATTAAAGTCCCCAGTAATCTTTTAATCACAGTTACTAGACAATCTTTAAATTAGCAGTCTTTGGGGAGAGTCCATACCCATCACACATAGTGGGCCTTGAATTAACCATAAGTCCTAATACATGGTTATGCAAATTCAAGAGTTTACAACTTTATTATCATCAGAGCATATTTTTATGTATTTATTTACAAAAACAGGGAATAATAACCTCTTTAGTCATTGACTATCTCTAGATAATATTCTACTATATCTGGATTATTGGGGCCCACACTTGTTATTTGACTGGAAATATAACCAAAAACTTCAATGTCAGAATATGTGAGGTATCAGAGCATCTGCTCTTCTAGGATTCCTTTTCCTTAACTTTGTTCTTCCCCTATTTGAACCAAGAGATTATTCCCATCCAATCCTATCAATTAATATCAAATGTTTTAGGTAAGTTCTGATTCAGGCCAGTCCACTATCTCAAATTTACAATTGAAAATAAATTAGACATTGAGAATTCATCTGTTTATATTAACAAAAAAGGAATTTAATTAGCAAAAACATGTAGTACTGATCAATCAGACTCAGCTTCCTTGTTTGCATATAATCCATGGATACTGAGATCAGAAGATTTTTTCAGGTCTGAGGGAGGAGCCATTATCTCTTTAGGAGGTAACAATAGGGCTTAGATGACCAGGAAGATACTTCAGTGTTTCAGTGTTTTGAATCTAAGTCTTATGGACCAATAAAATTTCAAGAAAGTTCTCAAGATTAAGAAAAAAAACAAAAACAAAAGAAAACAAAACAAAAATACAATTTCCCTAAACTTCACGGGACAGGTGTTTTTTATTTTATTTTATTTTTTTCCCTATGATACTGTGCATTTGTCCGTGTGTCTTTATAGTAAATTTCTTTGTACCAAAAAGTGAATGTTTGTGAAAAATAGAGAAAGCCTCCTTTAGAGACTTAACATTATTTCAAGTTTCATTTCTGTAAGGGAAGTCACTATGAACAGAGATCCCAACTTGATAATGAAGGAAATAACCATGAGGGATTCATTGACATTGAACCCTCATTAATTCTGCCTTCTTTTCTTGCCCTAAAACTGACATTCTTTTTTTTTTTTTTTTTTTTTTTTTTCCTGTACTGGGGGTGGGGGAGATATATGAGAGAATGGGGTCCCTTTCATTTGCTTTTCAGAAGTAATGTTTCTAAACTAGGCTGGGTGGTTTTATTTTCCTGTGTTTTTCTTTGGATACTTATTTGAGCTTTGGATTTGCTTATGATCATTCATCTGAATTATGTAATTTGGGGGTAAATTGGCATGATGGCCTCATCATTAGCAGTTTCTAAGTGATGTGGTTACTGAGTCAGTCCCATTTCAGTTTTTATGTCAGCATTCATTATCCCGTTTTCCCTGATTGGTGCTAATTTGTTTACATCCGCAAGTTGGCGGATTATCATTTTCCAGGATGAAAAATCTCAAGACCAAATACTTTGGTATATTGCAACTTCAAAATGACATCAGTTTATTCTTTGTATATAAATTGCAATGAGATAACCCATAAATTGTGTTAAAGAAAACAAACTAGTAGGTTTATTTTTCCTAGGTTTGACATATAACAATCCTATGTTTTTGTTTTTCTCCACAGTTCCATTTCATTCAATAAAAACTTATTAGATATTTCATCAGTTAATTAGTCAATGATCTTTTGTTAAGCACCTACTATGTGCTAGATGCTGTGCTAAGTGCTGGTGATTCAAAGAAAAACAAAGCTAGCCCCCTCCCCTAATAGAGCTTACAGTCTAATGAGGAAAACAACATGTGAACAATTATGTATAAATAAGAGAAATAAATACAAACTAATTTGGAAATAATCAACAGAAAGAGAGCCCCAACATTAAGGCAAACAGGAAAAGCTTCATGTGGAAAGTAGGGTTTGATTCTGGGAGAAAGCTAGGAGGCAGAGCTAAAGAGGGAGAGAATTTCAGGCATAGGAGACAGCTAGTAAAAATGCTCAGAGGAGGGAAATGGAGTGTTCTGTGCAAGAAACTGTAAGGAGTGATTGTCACTGGATCTCTGAGTATGTGGAGAAATATAAGGTTATGAGAAAAGTAGGATAGTCTGGGTCCTGAAGGGCTTTGCATGTGAAAGGATTTTATATGATCACACAGGTGATTGGGAGCTGATGGAATTTATTGAATGAAGTGGAAGGTAGCCAGAATTATACTTTAGGAGTATTAGTTTGACAGGTGGATATAGGATGGATGGAATAAGGAAGAGCTTTAAGACAGGAAGATTAAGTAGCATGCCATTGAGTTTTGAGGTGATGAGGGCCATATCACATCAGTGACAATATCAGAGGAAAAAATGGTGCATAAGCAAGAGTTGATCTGAAGTAAGAATGTCAGAAATTGAGAAGACATTGGAGAAGAGAAGTGGTATATAATGAGAGTGCGAAGAGGTATAAGTTATAACTTATGTTGTACGCCTGGATGGATGGCTGACAGGATTCTGGTGATACTTTTGATAGTGTGAGAGAGAACTTCAAAGGATCAGAAGGTTTGCAGGACGATACCTCAAGTTCAGTTTGGGACAAATTGGTTCTAAGATATTGGCAGAACATAGAATTTGAGAAGTTCAGCAATCAAATGAAGATGATAGACTAAAGGTCAGGGAAGAGGTTAAGGCTAGACAAACAGATTTGAGAATCTGTAGAGGTGATAATTGAATCCATGGGAGTTAATGAGATCAGAAAGCAAAATGATATTGAAAAGAAAAGAGGACCTAGGACAGAAATATCTGAGTGATATGAGAAAAAGAGGAGAGGGAAAGAGGGGACTCTCAGTTAAGAGTGTCAATTTTTTTCAGTGAATTATGAGATAAGGATCTCAGTTAAGAAAGTATCAGGAAAGGGAGCCTTCAGTGGTTTAAGAAGAAAAGAAAATATTTGGAAAAGCTGCTCTGGTGAGTGGGATAGTTAATTAATTAGAAAGATATAAAGGCATTGCCTTGCAGTATAACATACATTTGTAGTTGATTCAATAAACAGAATTTTATAATTATTTATAGCCTTGTTTAACAGGAAATGAGAAAAAGATGGAGGAAGGTTGGCAGGGAAAAATTGGTAATGAGATAAAGGAGAAAGGGATTCAAGAGAAGAGTATAGCACTGAAGTAGTTCATCAGTGGGGTCAAGATGGGGAAAGAAGAAAAATGTAGTTGGTGTATGAGTGCTGACCTAAGAAAGAATTAAGAGATTGTGGGATTAGAGATTATAATCAGAATGAATAGCAGGGTTTGGAGTTCCAAGACTAAGAGATGTGGGATGACAAGCATCCATGTACAAAGCAGAGATACAATTATTCGAGATTATAAATTAAAAGGGATGACCATCTCTTTGTATAACTGAGGTAGGATGGAGGAGTGAGTCAAGAAATAAGTAAATTGAGGTACTGAGGGATTGGATGTTTGAGGGAATATTGATCCAGCCCTACTATGGGGACTGGAACTGAGGGGAAAAGACTTAAGTCTTTTTAATACTTATTCAATACTTGGACCTAATTTAAAAAAAAAAAAAAAAAAAAAAAAAAAAAGTAAATCTAATCTTGGAGGGGAAGATCCTCTGGACCAAATGGAAACAATTATTATTTATATTCACTCTGAATCAATGCACACCCAAACAATTGCCAATTAAGGCTTGGTCTAGGAAATTCAGTTGGCCATTCAATGAGAGGTGGAGTGATTTGGATTTAAAGAAAAATCCTTAAGAAAATAAAAACCTACCCACCAACCAGGGAAGTTACTTTAATTCAACTCAAGTAGCATTTATTAAGTGGAATTATTGTCAGATACTGTGCTAGGCCCTAAGGATATGATGGCAAAAACAAAGCAGAGACTATGAGGGAAATAGTTTGTGTGCCAAGCTGATTAGTGTGTTTTATTCTATACATAATAAAGAACCTGAATATGGAAGCAACATTCATACAATTGGGATTTTGACTAGATAACCTCCAATATGTTTTTCAACTAATAAATTTGTTATAAATATAAACATATCCATATATATATATATATATATATATATGTCTGTCTATCAAGTATCTTTATTGCCTAAGGCTGTATCTTCCTTTCAGTAGCTATTCCTTGTTAGTCATTGCCACTTTTACCTTTTTCATTTTTTTGATTAGATTAAAGAGACCATTCTTTGCTTCAATTCTTATCTATTCTTAAGCACTGGATGGGAGCTGCCTCATTTAAACTGCCCCCATTCAGTGATTAAGGTTAGGTAAGGAATTAAGGCAAAGAATCTCCTCTTTTACCAAATCAAAAAAATGTCAATTAATTAATGAATGAATGAATCTGAGGGGACACCTTCAGGATTTTTGGCCAAAGGAAGAAAGAATTGATATTTACATTTAATCTGAATCCATCAGGAAAAACAAAGACCAAATGGGGTTTGGCCCAGGACCAATTTACTGGCCAGATAATTTAATGGTTTTGGTTTAAGGCCTGGTCTTTAAAAGAAAAATCTAGCCCATAAAATGTAAGATATCTTGGAAGAGCTTAGAGGTGCAAAAAGAAAAAGAATGCTTATAAGAGAATCTGTAGTTAAGGGTGTGATGCCCTGTGTGCTCAGAGGGAGAAAAGGAGGGAAGGAAGGAAGAATGAATGGAGAGGAAAAAAAGAGGGAAGGAAGGAAGGAAGAAAAAAAAAGAAAGGAAGAAGGGAAGGAGGGAAGGAAAAAAGGAAGGAAGGAAGGAAGGGAGGGAGGGAGGGAGGGAGAAAGGAAAGAAGAAGGGAAAAAGGGAGGGAGGAAAAATGTGTGGAATTAAATGAATGAAGACATTCTCATGGGAATATAGCCTTAAACTATATCTTAATTGTCATTAGAGACTTTATAATAACAAATAGAGCTAAAAAAAAGTTGAGTTTGTCCTCTCCTGTTTCCCACCACCTCTTCATTAGCATTTAAGTACCTCTTTTAAAGGCAATTAAATTTTTTTATTTCTGGGTTAGATTTCTGTGATTAGAATGTAAGCCTGGACTTCCCCTCAAAATGGGAGAAAAGGTTAGGTGGGGCTTTGGGGGCTTCTGTGTTCAGGCTATTTAATTTTGTGTTTTGCAATTGTTACTTTGCACTCCTTTATTGACACCTTGTCAAATGGGGAAATGCTCTTTCTTGTGAGAGTGAAATAAACTCCGTTTGCTTTTTCTTACTCTGAGAGTCTCTATTTTTGTGGTTGACTGTCCCACACAGTTGGAAGGAAGAAAGGAAGGAAGGAAGGAAGGGAGGGAAGGAGTCTTCCAATTTACTAATTTCAGGCCATTTTACAAAGGTTGTTGTTTGTTCTTCTTTCTCAAAGAAGACCATGACATCAGTTGTCTTCCCACTGGACCCAGATGGTTCTGAAGGACAAAGTGAGGTACATTCTTACCTCATTTAAATCTAATTCATTTGTATGTCATAGAATCACCTTTCTGATGTCATGGTCCTCTTGGATCTCTAAACTTCTTATATCCTGTGTTCCTTCAGGATTTTTTCCAATTCTGTGAATATCCTAGAAATGTGAAATTCATTGAAAGGGGAAGAAAAATGGAACAGAATTAGGGTCATTTCAAGTGATTTGAAGCTGACACAACTCTGAGAAAAAAGACTTGAGTGAATATTGTCCTACTTCAAGTACACAATGGCTCTAGATAAAGAATTCTCTTTTTGATTCCGTTCCTTTAGTTTTTATTATTATTATTTTAAATTCAAATCTGTTTGGGGATGGTGGTAGGGGAAGCAGAGTGAGAAGCTTTGCTATCATGAAAATGATGGATAGAATGGGAACAAGCCAGTGTACCTGGGAATGGCTCTCACCCAAGAGCAGAGATGGAACCTGGAGGCCTCAAGGAGAAAGGAGCCAGGGTGGCTAAGATTGCCAACCACTATGAATCACAGACAGTTGATGATCCTGGGGATACTGTTTTGGTTTCTTATTAAACAAGGATGAGATGGAAATGACATGTTCCTTCTACCCTTTCCTGTACATAAGTTTGAGATGTGCATGAATTGCAAATGTTTCTTATTTACAAAGAACAAAGTATGGAAAAGAGGGAGAGTTGTTGAAATGAGTTTATATTTTCCTTTCTAATGTATTTCTATGTTAACTATATTACCAGTCTCCAGGTGGTTCATGACTGATTTGTGGAGATATCTTGACATCTGTCAGCTTTTCTAGGTGTTAAATCCAGTTATTGGATCTCTTTGATTTCTTGAACTTACTAGGTTGCTACATGGGCAACTTGAGAACTCATTTACCAAATATCAACATAGAATAAATGAAGAGATAGTCATATGAAAAAGAATAAGTCTTGTTTTATGGAAAGTTGTCCTCACAGACAAGAAGGCAAAGATTCAAGTCTGGCTATGATAGTTATTTATTTTAGTTATTTAAAGTAAATTATTTAAGCTTTCAGGGAACTTACTGAGACTCAAAGTTACTGAAATTAAATAATTAGTGCCCACAATAGGGAGGGTTCTTTATATAAAATTATAGCCCATTTTTTATTATTCCCTTCTCACAAATTTCTAAAATAATGAAATAAATCAAATATGCTAAATTTTAATTAATGTAGACAATGGTTTATTCAAGAAATTATTTCAATAAATGGTAATGATGACATTATAGGGACATGAACTATTTTTTCTTTTTCTTTCTTTTTTTTTTTTTTAATGCAGGAACATTTAGGATACAGAGGATGGGAATTCATGACTATAATAGCAACATATAGAGGACTAGCACTTTCAATTCTCACAACATTCCAAACATCTTCAAAATAGTAATTATGCACAAAAACCAAAGTGATTTTAGCTGTTTTTATTGTGGAAGATATCAATAATGTGAAGGATATAAAAAAATTGATGAATTAACAGCAGAGAAGAATAATTTATAACCCATAATAAGCATTTCAGCACTACCTTCCCCACCAGCCACCACACTCTTTTAGAGCTGCACAACATAATCTATGAACTGGCAATGTAGCATTCAAACCCATATTCTCCTGATGCTAATAATAATAATAATAATAATTATAAAGCAACCCTAAAGCAAATAAAAACAAACATACAAAAACTATAAACAGAACTTTGACAGCCCTCTCTGTTACAACTGTACTTCTTAGGAAACAACTGAGGAACAGAAGACAGAGGAACAGAAAATCAGATAGTTTTGGCATAAAGGTTAGGATGCTTTGGGATCAGCTATGTGATCTGGCCTTTCCCATCTTCAGCTTCCTGAACTGTAAAATAGGGGTAAAAATAGCTCCTACTTTCCATAATAATGGTGAGGATCAAATAAGATACTATTTGTAAAGCATTAAGTTCCTAGCACATTGTTGATAATTAATAAATGCCTATTTTCTCCCTCCCATACTTCCTTGCTTTTCTCCTACCCAACCCTCCTTCCTTATTTTTCCTTTTTCCTCCCTCCCTCCTTCTTTTCTTTCTATTTTCTTCCCTTCATTCCTCTCTCCCTCTCCTTCTTCATTCCTTTTTTTCTCCTCTCCCTCCCTCTGTTCCTTTTTTATTTTCTTTTTTCTTTTTCTTTTTTTCACCCTTTCTTCCTTGTATAGCTTCCAGGAAACCACAATCAAAAAAGGAGTCAGAAACTAATCAATATAAGAATATAAGTTTATAAAACAAGAATAAGTTTACCAAAATTTTCAGGTAGAGAAAATATATATAAAGATAAACCACCAAGGAAGATGTGAATAATGGAAGGGAATATATCCTCCAGATCAATATCAATATTAAAATTATATATTCCAAATGTTTGGTTTAGTATCTAAATTTATAAAGAAAACACTTAATCACAAGAAGACAGTATTTCAATAGTGCAAGAGATATCAATATCTGTCCCTCAGTTTTGAACAAAAATATAACAGAAAAATAAATAAAAGGAAAAAAAAAAACAATTGAACAAATAGCTAAACAAACTTGATCTAAATGAGAAATGAAATTTTCTAAACATAAGAACTAAAGTATAAACATTTTTAAAATAACATGCATATCTTTTTACAAAATGGACAAATGTATTAGAATATGAGATATTATAAACAAATATAAAATAGAAACATTAACTATGGAAGTAAATGGTAAAGATTAATTTACCCAACTTTTTGGCATGTAGGGAGAAAAAAATCTCTTCCTACAAATGTATGTAAGCAAAATAAAAATTAAAACAATAAACTGAATGTACATTTACATGAAAAACCAACAAATAAACAAATGTAAAAGAAGAGTAGAAGATATGTTAAAAATTAGATTAATTGGAAAAAAACTATAAAAATGACAAAATTTAAAAATAACTTCTTTAAAATTTGATACAACTCCAGCAAATCTGGTTAAAAAGAGGCCATAAAATAAAATCAACAATAATAAATAAACAAGGTAAAATGACAAAACAAAAAAATTGTTTCAACCTACTATATAGTTAATTATATGCTAACTAAACTGAGGACACAAAAATAGAGGAATATTTGCAAAAATATAAATTACTCAAAGTATTAAACAATTCGAGATCTTAACTCAATTTCAGTCAAAAAAATAAAACTAAAAAAACTGCAAAATTTAAAATTTCTTGTTTTTTTATGAATACAAAGAATTCCAATAAACTTTCAAAGAACAATTAATAATAATATTGAATAAATTATCATCAAATTGGTATTAAGACTTAATACCCTAAAATAGGGAAAAATAAAACACAGTATAGTAGACTAATATAATTAAGGAATATTAATTTAAAAATTTAAATAAAATCTTATCAGATTACATTGATTTGTTAAATCTACCATCAAGAAATATAATTAAGACATATATATGCATATGTATATCTATCTATCTTTGTTAATTTTTTATATATCTTGAATACTAAATTAGGTCATAGTAAATTTTGTATAAGAAAATATACGTATACATATAGATAATTATATCTATAACTATATGTGTATGCAAGTACATCCAGGCAGCTAGGGGACACTGTAGATAGAGCACTGGACTTGGAAACAGGAACACTCATCTTCATGGCCTTAGGCACTTATTAGCAATGTGACTCTTGGCAAATCATTTAACCCTCATTTTACCTCACTTGCTTATCTGAAAAACTCAATTGGAGAAGAAAATGATAAATTACTCTAGCATCTTTGCCAAGAAAACCTTAAATGTGGTCATGATGAATAAGATACAAATGAAATAACTGAACAACAGCAACAAAATGCATATATATATATATATATATATATATATATATATATATATATATATATACTAATTATCAGTGTATATATGATATACTAATTTTTATATGGAGGTAAATACAAATCAAAATATTGCTGAAGTTTCTTCTCATAGCCTATAAAATTGACAATGATAAAAAATGACAATGTTGGAAGGGTTGAGGGAAGATAATTATGTTAGTGTATTGCCAATGGAGTTTTGAATCAAATATTCATTTCAAAAAGCAGATTAGAATTATGCAAACAAAAGGACTAAAATTCCCTACCTTTTTATTCAATGATGCTACAACTGGGCCTACTCCAAGGATGCCATTGATAGGAAGAAAATCCTCATATACACAAAAAGCATTTATAGAAACTTTTTTTGTCATAACAAAAAATAAATTAATTAATTAAAATAAAAAGTACATATCTATCAATTGGGAAATGGCTAAACACATTTTAGTATATGAATGAAATAGGTTATTGCTGTGCCATTTTGGAAATAACAAAATGATGAAACAGAGAAGTATGGAAAGATCTACATGACCTGATATAGAATGAAGTAAAGAAATCTAAAGAAACAAAAACTTTAATTTCTACAATAGTATTGTTGCAGAAAAACAAAATGTGAATTTTTCATGATCATAAAAACAAGCAGAAATCTGAAGGGAAAACCCTCTCATTTTATTTCTTGTCATGATTGTGGCATATTTTACATATTTTTTTCTGGATTTTTTTTGATGACTCAATGAATTATATTTCCTTTTCCTCTTTTTTAGTTTAATTTTTTTTATGTTTTTCTTATGTGTAATAATTCTGGGGAGGAACAAGATGAGGAGGAAATATATTTAGAGGGTACAGGGGAAAATTGTGTTGATGTAAAAAAATGATCCTTAGGGGCAAACTTCTTTGTCTTTATCTTTAAATCACTAGCATCTAGTATAACCCTGGTTAACTGTACAAACTTAATCAATTCTTGTGAATTTAATGAGATTTTTAGATTTTTTTTTATCTTAACCTTGGGGGAAGGGCACAGGGATAATGAGGGAGTCTTGAATTAATTTTCTTTTCTTTAGCTTATTTATTCTTTTTTCTTCCTTCTTCATTACATGTGTTCCTTCTATTCACATGGAAAGACAAACCCTTATGTAGTGGTGCTCATTTATACTTCATAAGACATCATGGGGTTTGGATGCTAGAATTATTTTCTAGTCTCTTATTTATTTTACTTTCTTCCCTCTTCAAAAAGCTAGGACAACTAACTCTTTGTCTTGTGTAATTTTCATTTATGATTTCTTGAAATACATCTTTGAAAAAAACAAAAATAAAAACATGGTTTTAAAATGGAGTTACTTGACTTTGGTTTAAACCCAAATCTTTCAGGCTTTCATTGAATAGCCAATAGTAGGTACTAGCTCAAACTTCTCTTGCTCATTGGGTACTAATGGCTCACAGTGAGCATAAATAGCAATTATTTACTGTTCTGGTCAAAATTTCTGGGGATCTTTCCTTCCCAAATTGATTTTTTTGATGATCAATGAGTTCATCTTTTGCCCCAATTCTTATATGTGCCCCTTGGTCAGTGAATAGCTTTGCCTTAAAGAATAGAAACTGGTATAGATAGACCTTAGCTTAAAAAGTGCAAATTCTCCTACTGCATACTGGGCTATTACCAGTTGTCTTGCCACTCTGGAGGACTAAGGGTGATGACTTTGCACAGCTCTTCCTCACTAAAATCAAATTTACTCTCAAGTCACCATTTTCATGAAGCTATTGATCTTCTTCAAGAAGGATGTCAACAGCAACAATCTCATCTTTAAAGTAAATACTGGGGGCAGCCAGGTGGTGCAGTGGATAGAGCACAGCCCTGAAGTTAGGAGGATCCGAGTTCAAATGTGGTCTCAGACACTTAACACTTCCTGGCTGTATGATCCTGGGCAAGTCACTTAACCCCAATTGCCTAAAAAAAAAAAAAAAAAAAAAAAAAAAAAAGTAAATACTGTATGTAGACAAAGAGAAATGATTACATTTTAAAAAGAGTATATAAAAACTTGAATGCAGCCCACATCTAAATCCCTATTTTTTGGACTTTCTAAATTTTTGTGGGTTTTATTCTTCATGCTACAAAATGTATACGTGAATGTGCATGCATATATGATCATTAAAATAAGGGCATCAAATTATAAATATAAATTTTACTTGAAAAAAAGAAAACAAAATCAAAGTAAATTATACTTTTATACCAGTTACTGTTAAAGATGCTTCACAAGATCATTTTAAATTATTCTATACCTTTTCATTCTAAAGTTTTATAGATTTCCAAGGAAGACCTCTTCCCCTTTCCCCACCATAAGTCATACTCAGAAGCAGGATGCTGACAACCCAGCAGCAGGCAGTCTCCACAATTTTTTTTTGTTTTGTTTAATATCTTCATTAAAGTCATAAACTATGTTTCACTGATAACTTGTGACAGCCATGTGAATTTATTAGCATCCTTAATCAAACACAATGCAAAAGAGGAACATAGGGGCTTGGAGAAATTTATTGAAATTGGTCTTAATTATAACTTGCTATATTCCTATTCAATTTCACAGCAGGATTAAGTCTTTTCATAGAACAGGCCTCCTTGTTCCTATTACTACTTGGGCCCAATGATGCACCATGGAGTAAATGCTTGGTCCAGTTATACCCCAGAGTTTGTACACAGAAAATAAATTATCTTCTCTTTAATCACTTTTTAGATTGTGAATGAAGGCTACAAGATTTTTGTTTAACTCCTTGAAATACTTATGTTGATTAACTAATGTGAATTCACATAATTCTTTAGGTATCAATGTAGTTATTTTTCAATAACTGATATTACACAAACAATATGATAACATTTTAAAAAATCACACTTATTCCTCACACTTGTTGAGGAAGAGATGGAATCATTGCTAAGAGACCTCAGTATATATCTAGCCCAGCTCCATTATTTAGATTATACAAGAGTCAGATTTTTTTTTGAGAACCTCTAGCTCTAACTTTAGTCTATATTCTGCTATAATAGTTTCTTGTGATGTGTATTAGCAATGATCCCCTTGAATGTTCTTCAGAATGAGAAAACCCTGAATTCTCAAAGTTCTGCAAGCAGAACATAATTTTTGTTAAGTTCTTCCATACTGGAATGACTTCAAAAGCTGGCCCGTTGTCCAAAATATTATATTTGCACTGAGAAAACAAGCCTATGTATAGCAAGGATTATCACCAGTAGCATATTCATTTAGTGCTATAATTTTCAGCCCAGGACAGGAAAGAAAAAGTTTTCTTAATTTAATTTTTTTTTTTTTGGAAGCAGGAGCCTCACCCTTTTCCTTTGGAATCATGATTATGAAGCACCTTGAAAAACATTTGAGCTCAGAAACATGAAAACTCAAACTGGAACGATGACATCCTGAAGTTAGTGTTTCCTCTCCCACAAATGTACTTAACACCTCATAGTGAGTGTGTGTGTGTGTGTGTGTGTGTGTGTGTGTGTGTGTGTGTGTGTGTGTGTGTTTATCTAAAAGAGAATAGGTAAACTTAGGTGAATAGTTGAATAGGTGAAATAAAGTTATAATAAGATCAGAGAACTAAAATGGATTTCTGAATGTAAGGTAGATAGTAGTTAAACTTGGAAATCAAGGGAAATTGTAGATAGATGTTCAGAGAGGAAAATATAAGAGTTCACCATTCAGCTTTTAATAGGAAGTTCAGATAAGAAAGAGTTAACAAGGAGCTCTAAGAAGAAAGCAAAGGGCACACCTCACATCATTTATTGTAAGTTTTGAACCTTCTTGTGTAGACTGACTGAAAGAAAGAACTATTAAGTCTTTGAGAGAACTCACTGAAAATGACAGGCTTTCAAAGCTTTTGGCTGGGAAACCTGATTGAGATAGCTCATAAGGCTTCATCTACCTTGTTTGAAGATGCTGACAGAGAGGTCCTGTAGTTCTCTGTACAGACAGGTATTCTTTATCCCTAATACCTGCTGTAGATTGAAGGCTGAGCACCAGGTGGTTCTAAATAGAACACTTGAGGTAAGGACTATAGCTAAGACCTCCCCCTTACACACACACACACACACACACACACACACACACACAGGATTTTAAAAAAAGAAAAATATTCTAACCTTACTTTTTGATTGGAAATAATTAGCCAAAATGGACGAAAAAAGAAACCAAAAAATCTAAATAAAGAGTTTGAAGTATCTAAAAGAGCTTAGAGCTCAATATCCCCTAGGAATTTTGGCTTCAGGTCATTCAGTGACTCTGAAAATAACTGGAATTAATGACCAGCTAAAGGTGGGAGTAATACCTGACAGTAGCACTTGGTGGGCAGAGATAAAAATGAAAGCAAATCCTAGTAGGTGGAGTGATGGTGGGGGAGAAAGAAGGTCCAGGAGGGAGCAGGATATTCATATCAGGAGTAGACATTAAAAGTTTTGCACAATTGTCTGGTGAGTTGCTTTCCATGCATGCACTGTTGTTATATATTTCCCACATGTGCATCTTCACAGGGTTGTTGTGAGGATCAAATAAGATTATAAAAAGAACTTCACAAATATTAATGCTATTTTTTCACTTATGTCTACATCTATAAGTGTGCTTATCAATATAGATATATCTTATCAACATAAACATCAATATAGATATATCTATATATTTATGGCCATTTAAAGATATTTATTAATTATATTTATATATTATATATCAGTTTTATTATATATGTATATATACATATAAAGGGAAATACAATAAATACACACACATATATATGTGTATATACATATATATACTAGCTAGCTATTATTACTAATAGGACACAACTTTTATAAATATAAGTAAATAGGAAGTAATATCAGAACAAAGAATTGACAAATGAGGAATGATCAGAGTTTAACTGATTTGAGCCTTAAAACAAAGATTAATGCAAAGAAATAAATGATGGAATGCCAATTTGGGGGAATATCTAATAACCCAGATTTTCTGAAATATAGAAAAAGGAAAGGTGAATAATGTCAAATGAGATTGGAAAAGAAGTTTGGAGCCCAACTATGGAGGGCCATAAATAAATGGCAAGAAAAGGGACTTTAATTTATTCTAGAAGCAATATGGAATCCCTGGACTTTGGGACTTGAATAATGACATGAGCATGACTGTGACTTAGGAAAATTAATTAGGCAGCTCTGAGAAGGACAAATTGGAGAGAGGGGAAACTGGAAGCTAGGAAACCTTTTAGTTGTCTATTATAAGGATCTGAACCATAAATGATAAGGCAATATGATAAATGATGATGGTCATGAGAGTAGAGGGAAAAAAATATTGTGGAGGTAGAATTGGAAGGACTTGGGTTTGGATTAGAGTTTCTAGGGTTGCTAGTGAATTTCGCATCAGTAAGGACATATGCAAAGATCACCTTTAGATGGATTGCATTTTGGTTAAAAAATCATATATTCACCTTCCAATGGGTAGTTAATAATATATTGTCTGGGAAGCTATTTTTTTGCTACTACATATACTATATATACTACATATACTATATAGGCATGCAAGTGACTTTTTAAGGTTATCTCTAGGCAATTTAGCAAAGTTCTTTAGTGGGAACCAGTAAATTTCAGTTTAAACTTCTTAAGATATATTCTTCTGGGAATGGATTATGGGAAGAAGAGGGAAGGAGCAAAGCACCTCTTTAGGATTTAACTTTAAGACATTGGAAAATATCATTCAAAGACAAATGAGTGGGGCTTTCTTGGGTTGGGTAGTTATCAAAAGCTGATGTCCAATTTAAATCTCTTAGTTCTGTCCCTTATTAACTCATAGACTCAGAAAATATCAGATGCAATTATTTGGAACACCTGAGTGACAGAGCTACTGCATCATTGGAAGGCATATCATTATAAATTATATAATAGCTCTACTGATGCTAAAATGGCAAGGGAACTTGGATAAAGGTTCTCTGTTGTTATATACCTCACTCAGGCACTGTTTGTGATTAGCATCAACTTTGGGTGCAAAGATATTTTCACCTTTGTTGATATAGAAATTTCTCTCTGTAGTAAAAGCTGGCAACCTTGGGAGGAAAGTATTCACATTTGTCTGAGTCTTTGTTAAAAGATTCATTTGTCATAAATTCTTCATTTTATTCTTCTGATACATCAAAAAAGTAGAACATGGTTGTGCATTTCTAAAACTTCAATTCTGATCTGCAGAGATGCCTATGATATTGATAAGATTTAATTGAAGTTGTAATATTCTGTCCAGCTCTAAAATTAGGAATTTTTAGAAGCGGTGATCTGGGGATGAAATAGAGAGTCTATCTATCTGTAGGTATTTTCTACTGAAGATAAGAATTTTATTTACTTATTATTAGAGGAAAGAAATACACAAATTAAATAGCATGGTATGATTTTATTTTTGAATTGAGGAAGAGTTTGTGATATGAACACAGGAACTCAGACAAAGAATTCATTTAAGCTTCATCTGAGATGAAATTTTCTTAGGATTTTGGAACTCAACAGGTTACTATTCAATGACTATTATATCAAAAAAGGACAGGCAAATGGTCTCTAGAGCTGCATTTGGAGGACCTTATGATACTATAAAACTTTTTTATTTTATTATAATAAAATTTAAAATTTTTGATCTAGAATTGTAATTTTATTAGGTATTAAAATCCTTCTGGTGGTGATGATCCATCAGTACAGATCAGCATATTCTCTTCAAATTAGATAGTTTTCTCAGGATATTGAGAAGTTAAATGACTTTGTCAGGATTATGTAGTCAAAAGTGTGTGTGTGTGTGTGTGTGTGTGTGTGTGTGTGTGTGTGTGTGTGTGTGTGTGTATGGGAGGAGGGAAGGTAGAATAATTGTGATAGTTGGGATGCTCTGTTCATTATGCTACACAGAGACAGCAGATATATAATTTAAAAACAAAATAAGACAAAAAAGTTTTTTGAATGTTTCACAGAAATATTTTTGGACACTATTCCCCCTCCTCCCAAAAAAGACCTGATGATGTATCTCCAGACTCCACCCCCCACCAAAACAAAACAAAACAAAAAAAGAACAAAGTATACTAATGAGCAATAAAAGGATTGAACTAATAGGTACATATAGGACTCCAAGTCCCTCCCCCCCAAAAAAAATCTGACCTCTCAACAATTCTGTAAGTCCTGTCATTTCCTTCAAAGTGGTAAAAGACAACTCAATTAAGTAAATGTATACTTGTTGAATATAATAAAGAAACAAAAAGCAGTACTGTACATCAAATTTGCTTCAGATCAACCTCTATCTGAAAAGCCCTTAGAAGAGGTCAATTGATAAGTAGATAATTGTATTCCTGTTTGGGTTTGAAAGAGAAGCTTTTGCCCCATAATCTTTCCTAACAGACATTTGGTCCTGACAGGTGAGAGCTCATCTTCAGAGAGAAGGCGCTGTCCCTGGTGATGGCTTTTGTCCTTCACATCTTGTCAATGAACCTAGGGAAAAGGGAATGCCAAGAAGATAGGTGCTTATCTCAACATAGATCATGAAAGCAGGAGAAAGAGGCTGAAACCAAAGTGAAAACTCAGGAACAAAATCATCAATCTTGTATGTGTGCCTATTAGTGAGTGTCATTGTATATCACATCAGGAGGAAGACAGAGCTGCAGGTGGCTGTCAACAGACCAGTATTTAGAGAGGGTCTTGAAATTAGATTTGCAGGTAAGAATTTTGGAGGGAAAAAAATGGAAAATGTAATTACCTTGAGAACACCAATTATCAGAGAGTTTACAACATGGGAAGGGAGAAAAATGCTAGTTTTTATTATAGAAAATATGCTAATTTTATTATAGATATGAAATTTTACTCTGTTAATAAATACCACTAAACAACACTTTGAAAATTATAGTAAACTTCAATAAATAATATGCTTCATTATGTTTTTTATTTTGTGTCAAAAATTATATTCATTCCATTTAAAAAAGGAATAAATTCAGCAAACATTTATAAAATTTCAATTATATACTAAAGGTTGTACTAGACATATTAGAAAACAAAAACAAAACTGTCCCACCTCAGCTTCTGAATGGGAAAATATAACATGTAAGCACATTAAAGACAGTTCTTACTTTATGTATATGGATCTTTTTCATAGACCTTTACATAACATAATTTTTATGTAATGTGAATATTTGTTAAATATATGGAAGGGAGAGAAGAAAAGTATTTGCATAATTTTTATTTGAAAATAACCTGATCCAAAGACCTGGCTGTAGTCTCCACCCTTCTTCTACTTTCACTTGGAGGGTTTTTTAAAGACTTAATTATTGATTTGTTTGTTTATTTGTTTTTGATGAGGGAGAAAGATGGGAGGTGAAAGAGCACAAAACTCAATAAGCAGGAATGGTGAGAGTGCAATGTACTTCAATAAAATTAATAGGTGTTTTTGGTGAATATGGGTTTCTTTCAGATTTTTCTGTACCAAAATAGTGCATATTTAGAGAAGAAATGTCTGCATATATGAAGAAGTAGAGTGAAAGAGAGAAAAATACAAAATGACAGACATAGGGACTCAAACGGAGGGACAAAAAGGCAAGAGAAAGACAGAATCACTGACAGCCAGATGGAACACCAATAACAAGGGATCCAGGAAAAGCCTTATACTGGAAATGGTACTTGAGTTCAACCAAGACAAAACGAAGGAACTCTAATGGAAGGGAGGAAGAAGTATATTCCAGGTATAGATATGTACATATGTGGGAGTGATTGGAGGAGCAAACCATAAAGGATCATTTATGAACTTGTCTTTTGCAAAGGCAAAGAGTTTGGCTTATATAGATTTAATAATAATGTCACTTTTTTAAAAAAAGAAAATACCTGATATTTGATAAGGGGAATTAGGTCATCAGTCTTTTTGATCCACTTAGTGCAAACAAATGAAAAGACGACAATACTTTTTACTATTTTTCCCACATGACAATCCTTATGTAGTAGGTGTTTTAGAATTCCCATTATATATATATATATATATATATATATATATATATATATATATATATATATATAGACAAGGAAAGGGATGTGGACAGAGTTAAGTGACTGTCCATGTTCATATAACCAGTAAACTTCTGAGGTAATATTAGAACTACCTCTTTTTGATATCATGGTCAGTGTTCTAACCATTGTGTGGTCTACCAGATTCTGTTATTGGTAGAAAGCCAAGAAGATTTGAGTCATTCCTTTCATAGTGCTTCTGTGGTGATCCTGGGTAGTTAGCTTAATCATTAAATGTTTTGACAGCTCTGTAGGAATTTAAGTTACAGAGAAGGTGCTGATCCAAATAGAATTTTTTGATACCAAAGAATTCACCCAGTCTCTATCCTATATATTTATAAATGTGCTTACAGTCTGTTTTAATAGAATATCTCTCTACTATATATGTATATATTTTATTCTTTATATAAGTTCCTTTCTTTATATGTTTCATATAGTACAAAAACAGTTATATAATAAATCCACATTGATTGATTTCTTATTTTTCAAGGAAGATAAAACTAATTTAATTAATATTTTTGGTACATGAATGTGAATTAGAAACAAAAATATTCTGGAACCAGCTCTAAATGACTGCAAAGTTAGACTGGTAATTCTTTAGTATGAGCATTTATACCTCAGAAATTTGCAAATACTATAATGAAATATTTGATTTATTGGTTTCTTGATGATCTGGACTTTGGAAAGTCATGGAGAAAATATTAATCAGATTAAATTTAAAGTGTGTAATGAATACATTGGGGTTTTTTGTTTTATTTTGTTGTTTATTTTGTTTTTGAAAAGTTTTATTATATATTTACCAGCACTTCTCTGATTAGATGTTAGATCTGGAAGGCAAATTAAGACTTTAAGATTTGGGATGGGGCCATAGAATTTATTTAGGTCAGTGTTCTCATTTCGTAAGTGAGAGAGCTGAGGACCAGGGAGATGAAATTGTTCATAGGTCAGTACTTGTTCTTCCACAGAGCTACATGTGACAGAGGTGACAAAATGCAAAGTGTCAAATCCAGGAATGGAAACCGGTTCTTCTCACTCTTTAAGTTCATTTTTCTATTCACCACTCTCTACCACTTTGCTATTTATGTTTAAACATGTACATTAAAATTTGAATCATAGTGTGAAATTCTGCATAGATTAGTCCAGTTAGACTTATGACTTTATTGGGAACAGGAAGGAAAGTATGAAACATCTCCCTGTTACACATTAACCCTCTTATACATGTCATCTGGCACAGAATTCTACATTGAATATGAAGGTCTTATGGGGAAAGGCATCCATGGGGAGCATATGGAAAAATGAGCTTGACTCTCTATTCTGTTGACTTTAGCTTTGTAATGAAATGCCAGAGTTGGTTAGTAAGCATTGGATACCAAAACATATTTTCATAGGGAAAATTACATTGAGCAAAAATGAATGAAATACTTTTTTTTTCCCTTTCTGATCTAATTTTTTTTCTTGTTCAGAGTGATAAGTATGAAAATATGTATAGAAGAATTGCACATGTTTAACATATATTGGAATATTTGCTGCCTAAGGGAGAGAATATAAGAAAGGGAGAGAGAAAAAAATTTGGAATACAACGTTTTGCAAGGGTGAATGTTAAGAACTATCTATGCATGTATTTTGAAAATAAAAAGCTTAAAAAATAAGGCAATAGGAAACAAGCTATTTTTCTTTAGATTAATCCTAAATGTTGACAGTATATGTACCTATTAGGAGGTAAGAAAAAGGTCCGAAAAAATATAAGAAAGAAATATCAAGTATTTTTTTTTTCATTCTTTAGTCATCTGCGACATTGGGCAGATTAACAAATATATATATATATATATATATATATATATATATATATATATATATATATATATATATATATATATATACATATACATATATATGTATATATATATACATATATATGTATATATATACATATATATTATGTATATATATACATATATATATATATATTTCTTTTTGGTCTTTGTTGAAAATATGCTATTCCTTATTTCATTTTATTTTCTTCTCAAAATCATGACACACATATTGATTGTTAACGTGCAATGAATTAATAAATATTATGTCTTCTATGTCTCAAAAACAACAACAACAAAAAAATGAATGAGATAATCAGCCTCCATCTCAAAATCCCAGAATGAATTTGCAAGCTCCCTTAGAGAAGGCCTATATTTCTTTTACCCCCAGTAAGAATCTTTTATTCAGTTTCTTATTGGTGAACTATGAGCCAGCTTATGGAAGTTTGCTTCAAAACACTAATAATAAGGGAAAAGCCAACTAAAACAACTCTGGTTTTATTTCCTATATAGCAAATTGGAAGAGATGACAAAAATAATATTGAAGAGTTTTGTAGTAATAGACACATTTGTTACTGGGTCAGAATTGATCTAAAGACTGTAGAAAACAATTTGGAAATATGAAAGAAAAGACATGAAACTTCATGTTCCTTTTACCCAGAGATTCCATTATGGAGCATATGTCCATAAAGTGGTCAAAGACAGAAAAAGGAATAGATAAATATCTATCTCTCAAATGCATGACAATATTTCAAAGAAATTATTTCTGTGCTAATATAAAAACTGAGAAATAAAGTGTCGCTGCCCATCTATCGGGGAATGGTTAAACTGTGGCATATGAAGACATAGACATACAAAAAAGCCTGGGCTGTGTGTGCAGATATATCAGGTACACCTGGCTCACAGTATGTACAAAGGCAGTTGAATATTATTGTGGTATAAACCAGGACTTTTAAACGTTTTCCATTTGATTCCTTTTCTCCTGAAAAAATTTTATATGACCTCAGGTATATAGTTATATACAATTGGTATACAAATCAAACATTTACAGATAACAAGGTCCCGTATGGGGTTGTGACCCATAGTTTAACAAGCTGGACTATAAACAAGGACAAGTAAATGTATGTCAAAGAAATATTGAGAGAATTATAAGAAATGATAGAGAAGGAGAACTAAAAATATAATATTTACAAGTAAAAAAATAAAGGAAAAGCACATTAAAGTGATGCAAAATGTATAAATTTAATAACTAATCATGACAAGAGGAGACATAGGGAAATTTTATTTTCATTTTAATAATTATTTCCATTTTGGGGAAGAATTTGGTTGTTATAATTGCTTAATACTACTTATATTGGTATGTATGGTGGTTGTGTTAACTAATTTTGTTTACCTATTTTTCCTTATTGTATGGAATGACTGGCCAGATTTATGGGCAAATTATTTTTAAAAAGATTATTATGTAAAAACAAAAGGCATCAATAGAAAAATTTTTAAAGGATACCCATGGTTACATTTTATGTAAACCTACTTTGATTAATTCTATTTCTTAAATTATTTAAAGAATGTGAAAAATTTCTATTATGATCCTTATAGCAGATTGCCTATTTTCTAAGTATCAACTTAATTTCTCTCCAAGAGGCACTTCACTGGTAGCTTGTCTACAGAGTAATGATCATTTTTAGTCATCACAATTCATGAAAAAAGCGTCACCCTATAAAAGTAAAATGAACAATGGGGAAAGAGAATTAACAAATTTCAATTAGACTAGTGATATTTAAAATTTAAGAACTTTGTTCAGTGATCAACAAGTGAACATATTGCTGGAAAAGGTGAATCATATCGGTCTTTTTTTTTTTTTTTTAATTTTTTTTGAGACTGGGGTTAAGTGACTTGCCCAGGGTCACACAGCTAGGAAGTGTTAAGTGTCTGAGACCAGATTTGAACTCGGGTCCTCCTGAATTCAGGGCTGGTGCTCTATCCACTGCATCACCTAGCTGCCCCAATCATATCAATCTTGACACTTTTTATATAAACTACATTGGAAAAAAAAAAAGAAAGAATTTTTAGCTAATAATAACAACAGCTTACAGATATTCTTTAGAGAGGCAAAGAAAAGATATGACACAGTAGGTTTTAACATATATCCCAAGGCTACTACAAACATTATTTTCTGTGACATTTTATCATTATGTTTCACAGCACTAATGATAACTATTTGCAAAAGAACACAATGAAAATAATTATAGATAATAGACTCTTCCATAAATTCTTATTGATTCACTCACTGTGGACTTCACTTAGAGGTACAATTAGTGATTTTGGAGCGTCAGTTACTAAATTATATCTCAAATCAACTTTTCTAATTCATGATATAAATTAAGATAAATTCAGTTGAACAGGTAAGATTTTCCATTTTCTGTAGGGGTTTCTATATGATTCAGAGAGGATATGTTAAATTTTCATGTCTTCTAACTCTTCTTTGACTGTGAATAAACATTTTTTTTTCCTATCCTTCACTTATATGATAATTATGCTGTTGGTCTCTATGACCTTATAGATCTCTTACAGTTTAAAAATTTATGATCTTATCATCTTATGATTATGGCTGGAAGGACCTGTGATTTTATCAGTGTAGATTTTTCTTGGTATAGAAATTTCACTTATTTATATAGATCAGTAGTTCTTCAGTCATTTATAGTATTTGAGAGAAATCTGGGCCACCAAGAGATCAAATTGTTGGGCTTGGTCATGTAGCCAATGTATATATCAGCAACAAGATTTGGATGCTAGTCTCCATGACCCCAAGGCTTTACATGTTATCTTGCATTTAATGATATTTTGCTTTAGAATTTGCTCTGTAAGATTTAAAAAATGCTTTGCTTGTAACAACCTTGTTATATACATGAAAAAATATATATAAATATATATACACCACAGTTAATATTTTCTCGATTTTATAAAATAATAATCCAGTTCCATGATCAATAAGCAAAGTCCCTTACCCATACCCTCTTATGTACCACTGATAATTGTATAAGGGAAAGTGGACCAGTATTCTCAAACTTTCAATGGGTAAGAAGCCCGGCTTGCTGGCTTGGAGCCGGGCATGGAATGCGAGTGCCTAGTGGGCCACTTTTGGTAAGCAGAACTGGCGCTGCGGGATGAACCGAATGCAATATAGACAATACATCTAATTAGGATCAGAGAGATTGGATCAGTAAAAAAATGATACTTCCATCCAGAAACATGGTACCATACCACCACTGGCAAACAGATATAAAACACCAATTGATGGAAGAAGGTAGCAGATTTAAGGATTAATCCTCATGCCAAAAAGAATGGCTATAAAATTAAGAAAGGATTTTGATTTCATAAAGTGCCATACAATGTGAGCCACCTATTTGCCATCTTTTTGTTCTATATGTGTGGCTCACTACCATTATATCTCAAGTCTGAATCCAATAATAACTGGATTGTTTTTGGGGGAAATTATGCTTTGGGAAGGAATGTTGATACCACTTAAAAAAAACACAATGTTTTCTTGTCTTTATTTTTTTTTTCCCTAAGGCAATTGTGGTTAAGTGACTTGCCCAGGGTCACACAGCTAGAAAGTGTTAAGTGTCTGAGACAAGATTTAAACTCAGGTTCTCCTGACTTCAGTGCTAGTGCTCTATCTGCCACCCCCCCCCCAATATACAATGTTAATAAATTCTTTGTACTAAAGCTAAGTAAATCTACTGATAGGTTGTTAATGGAAAACTGGTGGGAATTTGCAAAGAACAGTACTATAAATACAACTTCTCAGTTTTATCTGCTTATTGCTCTGAGAATGGTAAACAGTTACTTTATGGATCTTCAGTCTATAAGTATGAGTTAGAGAAAGTATGCCCAAAGAAGATTCTACATTAAGCAAACACTACAATATGAACCCTAACTAAGTTTAAGTAAAGAAGCCTTTGTATTTATTATTTTTGATTAGGATAATCATACTACTTATTTTTATACAAAATGCCAGAGATAGAGCTCTAATTATAAATATTTTTTAATCAGGATAAATTGAAATCAAATCAAGATTACTTAATCTAGCATTTATAAAACTTTCCCTCTGGAGGTTCATAGATAGATTTCAGGAGTTCTGTAAATTTGGATAGGGGAAGATTCATCTTCATTTTCATTAATGTCTAATTGAAATTTAGCAATTTCTTCAATTATGACTTCAGGAAATGCATATTATTCTAAGAGATGTCAATGAAATTTACCTGACAATCAGAGACATCCATAAACAAAAAGGGACAAAAACCCCTGTATTAAATGAACCATGAAAAAAACAAACAAACAAACAAAAAAAAAAACAACATTTTTACTCAATACAAGTAGGGGTATAACATCAGACACTCAGGGGAGTGTTTCTTTAGATCACCCTAGGAGAGTAAATCAGGGTCTGACCAAGAGGGATATCAGCAAGGGAGCAGGTGGAAGAAACATTAAGTACTGTTTACCATCTTCAAAAATAAACAAATATTTGTTGCATGTTTCTTGTGGATCAGATATTGATGGTATAAAGACAAAAATAGTCCTGCTCTTCCAGAGCTAATTATATGCTAAGGCAAATTCCAGAAGGACCCCAAATATACTCAAGGGCCCTCTATATTTTAGTTCGCAGCTACAAAACCTAGATCAACTGGCACTTATGCCTATGATTAGAAGTCTTTGAAATCTACAAGTTTTGCATAATAGAAAAAAAGCTTAAAGAAAATCTCTTCATTTTTGTATTTGGTCCCTTCTATGCACAAATATGAAACACAAGCCCAGAGTCTAAAAAGGAAATGAGATCAGAAAGCACACCCATCCAAAACCATCCAAAAGCTTTCAGAGGGATGCCAGTTTTGTTGAGGAAATGCTTTATAAAAGACTGGAAAAATAGTCTCAACTCCCCCACCCTCAGCTATTCTTTGTTTCTGAAGAGCCTAAACATCTATTATATGCTTTCATTTAATTTATCTTGCTAATACTACAAACTTTCAGAAAGGTTAACTATTTAGTTTTAAATGGCCCAGCTTTAGAAATGCCATGTTCCAGAAATGAGTGTCAGAAACAGTTGTCTCCCATAGTGACCAAGTATCTAGAAAATGCACTAGCATTAGGTACAACAGCAGGACCATTTGTTCAAATGCTAACTGAACATATGAATGATTTTCCCTAACAAGATCTCAAGGGAATCGACTTGCATCCCTCACCTCTTGCATCTTAGCTCCAAGGTAACTGTTTCAAACTCACGTTTCAGTGTACTCAGGTTTTTGCATACACACGTGTCTGGACCCAGAAAAAGATAATAAAGGCTCTTTCCAAAGAAATACTGAAAGATAATGGGTGATATCTATTATTTCTAAAATCATGGGAGCATTGATTTTATTCCTATATTTACAGTTTATTTGTAACATTTGGGGAAAGCATCACTCTAGTTTAAAGGAGCTACCAAATGTTGCATTTCAAAAAATCAGAGCTCTGTAGAACTAAGATATAGACAATTCCTTTTGCAAACATGGGTTTGAAAATTGAAGCCTGAAGTTATTTTTTTTGGCATCAATTTATGTAAACCTATAGTGTGGTGGTACCCCCCATTTATCCTAAGGTCAAGCTACTAGCAAGCTCTACATTATCAAAGACAAAAGGAAAGTTGGCAATTAGTTGTTGTTTTAAAAGACTTTGAACCAATATAGCTATTACAAAATCCTTGCAATATAATCCAGAAGAGAGGACTCAAATAAGCAATCTTCAGGCCAAAGGGGAATTTGGAGTTGTGTTAATTAAATTAAGCTTCTTGTTTAAAAAACAAAAACAAAAACAAAACCTTAGGACAACAGATTAGAAGAATCAGGACAGAAGAACTACTACAAATTGAAACATTGAAAAATGAGGGGTGTCAGTGTGAGAAAAGAGAGGAGACAGACTCGAATTGCCAACTATAAAGTGAGCAGGTACTGCATTTACCTACAAAAGACACTGGATTTACAGACTATCAGAGATGAGAAATTGAATGCCTTGAATGGAAAGTATCTAGAAGGCCATTTTGACTGGAAGAAAGACTTTGTGAAGGTCAAATATATGAAATAAAACTAGAAAGATATGACAGATTCAGGTTGTGAATTTTAAATGAATACCAGTTTGATGATTTTATATGTTATCCTAGAAGCAATAGAAAACTGCAAAGAATTTTAAAAAAAGAGGTTCAGATTTGGGTTTGAAAAACCTCATTCTCATAAGTATGGGAAGTATGTGGTAGATTGGTGATTAATGTTCCTAAAGAGATAACAAATTTCTGAATAGTCAAATTACATTCAATATGCTCTGCTAAAGTCAAAAGGATATAAAATAGTCCCATCAAAATAGTTAGCACACAGTAAAATAGGGATCTTATTTAGATAATTCAGTGATGTGACATACCTCATCTTCCTAAAATGCTGAATAAAACATGTCTGTGCTATTGTGTGAATTTTATAAATACTAGAGATAGAAATAAACTTGAAATTGGATCCATTTCATTCATTTATTAGATGATGAAACTGAGGCTGAAAGAAAATAAGTCATTTGCCCAAGGTCACAGTGGCAGTAATTAATAAGGTTCTATGATTCAAAAACCACAGTGCTTTTTCCAATACATCATTAGTTGGGTTCAGTAGATCACAAATCACTTGAGCAATGTGATTAAACATACCGATGGTTTGACCATTCAGTTCACTTTGGATTATGTGCAAAGACTGTCCTGCAGTGTCTCTCAAGGACTAATGAATGTCCTGGTCTCTGTGGATAATGTGTAACTCTTACCAATAGGTAGCTCAATAGACAGAAGGTGTACATAAAATCAGAGCAGAGGACAACACAGCTTCCTTGGAGAGTTGGTATGCTGCCAAGATGGGAAAAAGGGAGCAAACAGAAAGATACTAGAAAAGGAGATACAACTGAAGATTGATTTATTTAAATGCAAAAAAAAGTGCGTTATAGCGATATTTTTAAAAAAATTGCTAATTTCTTTTCTTTCTATCTACCTCCCTTTTCTTTTTTTCTTTTTTCTTTTGGCATTAGCTTGTCTTTTCAGATTTTTTGGCACTGAAATAGAAAAGCTATCCTGATGGATCTTTAGCAGTTAGGACAGGTGGCATTTTAGAAAATTAATAGCCACCAGCACATGGCAAGTACCTAAAGGTTTGTAGCCAGCCTCCTAGTGGTTAGGGACTCTAGACTTTGTGTTAATGAGTGCTTTAGAAGAAGCATGTGGTGAAGCTATTTTTTTGGCAAACACCAGTGAAACTTTTGCTTTCACACACACAGACAAATATTAGCTGATTTGGCTTAAGGACTTCAATAGACTATTTTAGACAAAGGAATGTCTCCAAAGATGGTTGGTAGACACTGCTAGACTTGTCTTGCTGATTTAGGGTATTTTATATCTAATTTTATATTTTATGACTAGAAAATTTCACTCAGTCATTTAAACACATATTGTCCCTGGACTGGAAAGGATATTCACCAAATCAAGTCATATTATTTCATTTCCTAACAATTTGAAGTCTTTAATACAATAGAATGTAAGCTCCTTGAGATGTAGAATATGCTGATGTCTTTGTGCCCCCCAGTGCCTAGCACTGTTCTGTGATTGGCACAGAAAAGATCATTAAGAAAAACTTATTAAATCAAATAGAATCCTCTATTTTAATTTTGTGAGTAATTCTAACACTTCCTCAGTTTTGTTTGTTGAATCACTAATTGAGTCAGTGTATAACATTAAAGACCTCTTTTTTATTTTCTCTGTATTGTTGTAAAATCATAGATTTAGAACTAGAATTGACAATATAGTGCATTTACTAATCAATACCCTATACAATTGGCAAAGGGATATCCTAATCTGACAATATCATGGTGACTCAATAAGTTTCCGGCTTCCTTTTGGGCTAGGATTAAATACAAACCCCCTGTAAGGCATTTAAAGAACTTTACAACCTGTCTCCTGACTAACTTTCAAGCTTATTACAAGATTTCCTCTCTATGCACACTCTACAGTCCAACCAAGCTCACCTTCTTATTGTTCCTCATGCTTCGCATTCCAACCAAATTATATTGCATGCTTGGAATGCATGTCCTTTTCACATACACCTCTTAACATTTCTAGCAATCTTCAAAACTCAGCCTGCTAAAAGGGGACTTCGCTGATTTTTCCAGTTGCTAGTGCATCCATTCCCCACCTTACAAATTACCTCATAATGAACACATACACATATACACACCTGTGTGTATGCAATTTTTTTTTCTTTTTTTCTTTATTAAAGTTTTTTTTTTATTTTTCAAAACATATTCATAGATAATTCTTCAACATTAATCCTTACAAAACTTTTGTTCCAATCCTCCCCCTTTCCCTCATCCCTTGCTCTAGATGACAAGTAGTCCAATATATCTAAAATATGGTAGAAATAGATGTTAAATCACATATAATATGCAATTTTTAAGGTAATATGGAATTGAACATAATATGCACCTTGCCCAGCTAGTCTGGGTTATCTTTAGTTGACTGACTACTGATAGTGATGGTTGAATTAGATGTGGAGTGTTGAGTTACAGAAACAGAGAAGAAGGCCAATATAATCAGAAAAGAATTAAAAGCAAAGAAATACAATAAGTCTGAACCAGATGATGAAGTATATTATGTAAACACAAAAGTTTTGTTTTGTTTTGTTTTTTGTTTCTTTTACTGAATTATTCTATCCATTGTTCTGATACAAGTTCTTTTCTTCTTATGGTAAAGTTTTTTAAACATTCACACAAAATACATACATATACATATGTTTACATACCTATGTGTATATGCATATATGTGCATGTATGTGGTTATACATGTGCATATGTGCACTCGTGCATGTGAAACATTTGACATGTTTGAATCTATATATGCATATATAATGAGAAATATGATGTAACTTTTAAAAATACTTATTTCTTTTTCCTTCCAACATTCAAAATAACAACTTAGTTCCCTTAGCAGTGAAATAAGCATGTTGGTCTAAATTATTTTTAAAAGTCCTTAATCTTCTAATATTTCAGTATCATCTTAATATTAATTGGTCAAGGAGACTTACAGGAATAACTTGAATACTTTCATATATGAAGCATTTATTAGCTCATGAAACAACACATTTTTTTTAACCAATTAAAATTCAGTAATCACTTGAGCTTTATCTTTGAAAAGATAGAAGCAATGAGTTACAATGTCAGCAGTAGCTTCTTCCCTGGTATGCTGAAAGCCTGCATCATGAATCAAGGAACTGACCCCAGCATGGGTGGTTTACATAATGCACTGCAGTATTGGATGGAAAATCTACAGCATAATTACTGGCAGATGAATAATGGATGACTTCTTCATGTTCTCACAAGTTCATTACTATGACATGCAAATTCATGAACATTTATGAGCAATTAATAATCTGAAAGTTATGGGCACTCAAGTACTTAAGTTATCATCGTTTGGGGTGGGAGGGAAAGATTTGATATTTATATGCTATGGCTGGGCTAAGTAGCCCTGTCTTTGTTCCTGATGATTGCTATGATTTATATTTTTAAGAACTACAAATGAATTTCATACTCATAAATTACGAAATAATGCCCTTGTGTTGAGGTACATTCAGTTGTTCTTCAAGATTTTGATGCAGCTTAGACATTATCCAACATAGATATTAGCTAGCTATGTGACTTGGGCAAGATATTTAATCTCTCTCAGATTTACTATTCTTCTCTGCAAAATAGTTACAAAAATAGCCCTTAATTCAGAAGGTTGTTGGGAACCTCAGATATGATGATGGATTTAAGACAATAAGAAAACTTTAAAAGTCTTATCTAAACACAAAAAATTACTTTTGTTGTTACTATCATCATTATTTTCAACTCATTCTTTTCATTTTTTTAAGGGGATTAGATAGAAAGGATGTGTTTTTATTATATAGAAACATCAGCTGGAAACAATCCAAGGGAGAGATGGTATGATACAATTTTTCTTGTACATTTAGTGTTTTGAGGACAAATTTATAGTTTTAGAAAATGCCTTTTGCAATTGAACAAGTATTTAAAAATGTAAGTTCCCATTCTGTAGACTTAGTAAAAGTATATTTGGGATAGCTCCAGGAGAAAACATAATGATAGGAATGATACATCTTTTATTCTGTTCCACTTCTACAACTATATCAACATCAAATACTACTATACCACCACTGTTGCTACTACTATTGCACCTGGGGCTACTTTTACAAATAAATAGAAACATAATTAACCCAAACATTATGAAATACTTTAAAAAATATATGCACATTTTAATATATGTGTATACATATACCACTGAAACAAATGAACAACAACAAATATGAGTGTATGTACACACACACACACACAAACAAATAGACGCATAAATAGTTCAAATAGTCAGGCTAGAAAGATATACTTGATCCTTACTTATATTTTAACTGATGTGGGAAGTTTTCATTTAGTACACTCATAAAAGTGGATCAACTCCAGGTATATTTCAAATTAAAGTTTCTCAAACTGGCTGATACTTTAAAAAGTTAAATAATGTACCTATGATCACATAGCTAGTATGTGTTAGAAGGATACTTTAGTACTATAAGGTCATTATAAGGTTTGCTCTGGTTTAAATGTTTAATTGGAAGAAACTTTAGTTTAGGACTCATAGAGTTTAAGTGATTTGCCTTTGTTCAAGGTTGTAAAGTTGTAATAGGTAGTAAAAATTCAGTTCTTTCAAATTCCAATATTAGCTTCTACAAATAATGCTTATCTATAAGACACAGGATATTATATTGGCAGCAAAATGTATTATTAGATATTCAAATTAAAATATTCATTATTAGATATTCAAATTAAAATATTAAAGAAAATAAGGTACTGTTACCAAAAGAAATTAATATAGGCTGGAACTAAGATGGTGGATTGCAGGCAGCTTCAGAGGCTGTCAGTCCAGAGACAGTAAAGAGTCAACTGGCCAGAAAGAAATTACAGGAGACTCTTTGCTGGCATTGGGTGTAGCTATATGTGTTGGGAAAATCTTTCACCCATATATGGTTTTGGGTTGCATGATGAAGAACAATGCTAGTTTTTATTGGTGGACATGAAGGTACTTGGTTAAAGTTCCAGTAGTTCAAGCACTTAAACTGCAGGTGTTCATAGGCCCTTCCTAACTAAAGACTAGAACACAGACCAAGAGAACATGACTATACTTCTTTATAGATCACACCATCTTGAAAGCTGATAGAAGAATGAATTAGAAACCAGAATCCAACAATATGTTGTTGGTGTTGGTGTTGTTTTATTTGTTTGTTTATAAGAGAAAAAGACACATACAGAATTAAAATAAAGAGTTGCAAAAGAATAGATTCTGCTTCAACTTAAGCAAAAACTGTCAGGAATAGTCATCATGATCTTAGGAAAAAAGAAAAGCAAAAATATATCTAAATAAAAATGATAATCAGGGAAACTCCATTTTGCTAAAAGGTACCACACATATAATTAAATAATATGGAAAAAAAATTCAGCAAGTTTCTCTGATAATGGCCTCATTTCTCAAAAGAAAACGTAAAGAATTGAGTCAAGTTTATCAAAATAATAGCCATTCCCTAGATGCTAAATGTTAAAAAATTTGAACAGGAAGTCTTCAGAAGAAATCAAAGTTATCACTAGTCACATGGACAATCATTATTGATTAGTTATTATTTTTCAGTCATGTCCAATTCTTAATGACTCCATTTGAGATTTTCTTGGCAAAGTTAGTGGAATAGGTTAGCATTTCATTTTCCAGCTCATTTTTATAGACCAGGAACTGAAAGCAAATAGGGTTAAGTGATTACACCAGAATTATACAGCTAGTAAGTATCTAAGGCTAGATTTGAACTTGAAAAGATGAGTCATCTTAATTGTAATTTAGATCCTCTATCCACTGAACCAGCTCATTTTTCATCAGAGAAATGCAAATTAAAACAACTGGGAGGTACCTTGTCATGCTATTAAAAATGACAAGTGCTAGATGAGATGAGAATAAGCACACTAATAAATTGTTGAGTGAGTAGTTTGAATTGGTCCAAAAAGCAATTATGGAGAATAATTTGGAACTATGCTGAGAAGGTTACAAAATTGAACATTTTCCTTGACTGAACAATACTGAGGTCTATACACCTAAGAGATCATGGGAAATGGGAAAAACACACACACACACACACACACATATATATATATATATATGTATATGAACACAACAGATTATATGTGTTTGTGTGTGTGTACACAAGGAAGGAAAATTGAGATTCCATGGCCAGTCAAATCTTTATCTTCCAATACCAGATTTGATCAAAGTTAAACATCATCTTGAATCTTTCATGATATTTGATGTTTACTTGGAGTATTTTTTTTCACTTCCGTTTGTAATTTACATCTCTTATATGCAAATACATATACACATACATATTTGTGAGTTTGTTTGTGTGTATTGTATATACATATATACCAACATTGATATTACCTTTTTTTGGTGGTAAAGAATTGACAAACAAGGATATTATTATCAATTGAAGAATAGTTAAACAAGTCATGGAATATTATTTTGTTTGAGTACTATCATGCTAACTCATAAAAGGGTGGTTTAAAAAAAAAAAAAAACATAGCAAGACCCATATAAACTGATGCAAAGTGAAGTGAGAAGCACCAAGACTTCACTGTGCACATTTACAATGATGCTGTAATAATGATCAACTATGAAAAATTTGGTTAATTTGATCCACACAATGATTTAATACAGTTTCAAAGGACTTAAGATGAAAAAAAAATGTTATCTATTTCCAGACAGAACTGAAGAACTTGAAATGCAAATTTAAGCATAAATTTTCTCACTTTTTAAGTTTTCTTTTGCAGATATGGGTAATAATGGATATATTTGCATGATTTCATATGTTTAAATGGATATATTGTTTAACTTTTCAGTCAGTGTAGGAGGAGGTGAGAGGAAAAGAATTTAGATTCAAAATTTAAGAGGAAAAGAATGTAAAAATAATAAAACATTTTAAAAGAAATGAACACAACAGATTATATGTGTTTGTGTGTGTGCATACAAGGAAGGAAAATTGAGATTCCATGGCCAGTCAAATCTTTATCCTCCAATACCAGATTTGATCAAAGTTAAACATCATCTTGAATCTTTCATGATATTTGATGTTTACTTGGAGTATTTTTTTTCACTTCCATTTGTAATTTACATCTCTTATATGCAAATCCTTTGGATTTGCAATCCAAATTTCATAAAAGTACTAAATGCTACATCCACTCTTCATTCCTTTCCCCCATGAAAAGACAATTAGAAACAACTGTTGATTCATATGTTAGATCCATAGGATCAAAGAGGTTTACTTGAATGCAAGCAAACTTTCTAACTTACAGGTTAACTACCTAGCCATGATATCCATATGTTTTAGCTATATAAAAAAATTTTATTGTCAGTCATTTATATAGTGCTTCATGGATACAATGTACTTTGGAAATATTATCTCTTTTTTAAGTCATCTCATTAGCCTCCAGAGGAGCATAGTGGGAAAGTAGAGAAAATGTTGAATTTTAGGAAGAAATTTTGATTTTGATTTTGTTACTCTCTAAATATTTAAATATATCTAAGCTATTCAGGCTTATGAAGCTTCAAATTAACCATCCAAAAAAATGAGAATAGCAACACTTGCAAAAACTCTCTCGTTAGGTTTTTGTGGGAAAAGAATAAAAATAAAATTTGAGATACTAACCATATATTAAAGATGTTGAAACCAAAACTTGGAGAGAGGATTTATAGGGAGAAAGAGGCCAGCATTACACAGCTACATAATGGCAGAATGAGACCACTTGGTTAAAGCTCCACGTACAAGCACAGGGTTTTCTCTGTTGCCAAAATGTTTTTTTTTTCTTTTTTTTTCATTTTCTTTCTCCTCTCTACTGCTCTCCTTCCTGGGAAATCTTTGCCATTGTTAAGATTAAAAGTGATTAGAACTTAAAGGCACATTTTCCCATTAAGGTCTTCATTATCCTTTGTGGAATGAAGTAAATTAAAGTTGAAACACATTACTGTTTATTTAAGGAAGAGCATTGTAATTTACCAGAAGGGCAGCCTTTCTCCATGTTACTTCATTTTACTCTCATTTTGTGAAATAGACTTTTGTGTTGACTCAGTTTTTCCAAAAAACTATATTGTTTCAGTATTTATTCCCTCATGTTTTTCCCAAAGCTCTAATATGTGTAGGTGATATACTTCAAAAGATCTGTGGTATCATCTACATGATTATTTCCTCCAGTGGACTATTTGCAATCTTTCCATGGATCTGAAAGTATCTGTGTTGTCCCATAAATCATATCTATTTGGAACAGATCTATGACTTTGTTACCATGGGGTACTTCTATGATGCACATGGCCCCCACTAATCTTTAATTGTTACTGTTACTGCCATAGATCATAGATTTAGAGTTTTCTGAAGTCTAAGAGGTTTAAGTGCCTTCCCATTGTAAACCTAGCTGGTTTGTGTCAGAAAAAGGCAGGTCTTTCAAATTTCAAGAGGTCTTGTGATCCTCCTTACCATGGTGTTTTTTCCCATCTATCAACGGAAACATAAATAAAAAGTAGCATTGAACTTATTTCATTGATGATATAGAGAACTCTCAAGGGAGAATTTCTGCTACAATAGGGTAGGACCTTCTTTGCAATTTATAATCTTAGAATTGATACAATATTTCATCTTTAAATGAATGTGTTTGGTATTGATTTTATAATATCAAACCTTATCACTGAAAATAAGGTTTAAGTTAGCATTAACCTTATTTTCAAACCTTGAGACTTTGCAATTTTTAAAAAATTTTCTTTGAACATTTTCCCTATAGTTTATATTTAAAAGTTACTCTTAGGTCCTTCAGTGTTTTCTCTTATATTTCCATGTTCCTGTTATCTAAAAGTCTAAAATCTAAGGGTCATTTAATCATTTAATCAGAAAACCCAAACTTTGGAAAATCAGAAAATAAGGGTGATATTTTTGGCTTTGGTTTTTTAACTTATTGTTCAAGTACTTTTGGTGAAGTTATAAGGATCTAGAAAGCTATCATGGAGAAAATAGTGACTAAAACTGGAAACTATAATAAACAATTGTTAATCCTGAAAGAGAAGGCAAAGAATTACTAGTAAATAGGCATTTATTAAGTGTTATATTTCATTTAGTATCTTAGTTACTATAAACACAAATTATAAAACCATGACAGTCCTCCTGTCCTCAGTGCTCTTAAATTCTCTTCTGGGAGGAGTAAACACATTCATAGATAAGGAAACAGAGTACATACAAAATAAGGGAGAGGAAGAGTTGTTTGAGGGATGCTAGAACATACCTCAAAATCTCTCTTCAACCTCTGAGAACCAAATGGATGCAAAAAGCACTTGCAAGATGGTAGTTCTCTGTCCAGACAACAGGCACTTGATCTACTATCTTTTACCTCTTCTTTTATAGATGTACATATACATATATTTTTCCATATACAGATACTTTATAGCAATAGCTGTGATGGTGTCATTAAAAGGATGCTAAAACATGCTATGTCTTTTGATATCCCCTCAAAGACCAGTGGAGTGAAAGATATCTTGAAATGAGAAGGAACATTATGATTATTATTCAATTCCACAAGCATTTATGAAGTGCCTTTTGTATAAGCAAAAACATTATGCAGTAAATTGTAGAGATGAATAAAAAGTCTCAATTAGGGAATTCCCAGCCAGTAGACTACTTCAGTGTACAAACTTATCACATTATCTAATGACAGTGAATATGCTGTCTGAGGAACATACAGCAAAGTGACTTGATGACAGTCATATGCTAGTTAATGTCAAAAATCCCATTTGAATACAGGTCTTTAATGATTCTCTGGGCCCAATATCTTGTCTGTCTATAGAACTAGGATTACAAAGACAAAAAATGAAGACAAAAAACTCTCAAAAAGTTTACATTCTTGCATTCAATTTTAAATGGCCTATGATGAGTGTTGGGTAATTATGTCTTTCATTTACTTTTACTCTATTTTTCAAAATACATTCATATGCACTATTTTATGTTTTTCTTTAAAATTTGTGAGGTAGGTAAACCAGCTATTGTCATAATTTTTGTAGAGGAGAATTCAGAGAGGTAAATGGACTTGCTCCAATTCTTGCAGATTCTAGACCTCAGACCTTCTGAATTCTAGGTCACATTTCTTAGAAGAATTGATGTTATAAACTAAAGATATACTGAGTTGGAAGAGACTGATCAGTAATAGAAAAGCAGTTTATAAAATTGGATTTTGTATCTTCAATTTAAAAAACATCAACAACACAGCCACCATTTCAGTGCCATCTCTATGTGTAGGACACTTGACTGAATGATAAGACTATGAAGCAAAAATAATGAAATATATTTTCTGCTCTCAAGAAGGTTAATTACTATATGTGAAACAAAACCTGCCTACAGAAAAGAAAAACAAACAAAAAAATAAACAAAATTACCCTCAAACAGAAAACATCTCATATAAGAATTGGCTTTTGACACCAGTCTGGAAGAACAGAAGAAATTTCAAGAGGGGAAAATAAATAAAAAGGGACACTGTTCCAGGGATAAAGACATGTATATGAGATATAGAATGTAAAGTTTATGAAGCAGAGTATGTGTTCCACATGTGTAGGGGAATAATGTGAAATTAGCCTAGACAGGTAGACTAGAATTGTTAAGCCAAAATATTTATTTATTTTTTTTTTTTTCTTAAAAGCAACAGTGAACAACTGATGGTTTATTTATTTATTTATTTATATTGAGGATGTGCAATAGTCAGTCCAAGACTTTTATTATGTTAATTACAGACCACATCTATGTGGAATAATGGATTAAAGAAGAAACAGAACATAAGCAAGGAGATCAATATATGTATGTTTGGAGAGGAAAAAGGAAAATGGGCCAAGAAAGGTTGGTGAAGTTTTAGCTAGGATATGGTCATATGAATTAAATAAAAAGGTTAAAGATGGAAGAGTATGTTGTGGAGGGAGTTCTAATAAGACTTGGCATCCTGACTGGATGTGGGAGACATAACTAGGAGGTAGAGAGGCAAGAAAGCAGTATGACTCTGAAGTTGAGAATTTGGGTGATTGAGAAGATAATGGTAGAAACAAGGAAAGAAGAAGGAAAAAATTATTCCATACATTTTAAAAAAATGATCCCTTTATAAAAGAAAAATAGTATAATATAAAATATATAAAGCATAATAAAACAAAATACAATATAAAGGTAATATTAAATGAAATACATTTATATTAAATTTTTATATTTCAATAAATTAAAATTTAAAAAATAATAAAATAGGGTACATTCAGTCAACTGTATAATTATTACCCAGTGGTTCATTTTACTTTTCATTTAAAAACAGGCATAGGAGCACACTGAACAAAAGGTATGACATTTTGCTCCCTCTCAATATTTCAAAGGTACATGGAACCCAGGAGTACAGCAGAGAAAACAGCATGAAAAAATATATATTCAGTGGACATTAAATATAGCACAGTGGGCCAATAGTGAAATTGAGAAGTTTAAATACTTAAGAGATGCTTAAATATATGAGAAACCAACCATCTCCAACTTTCAAATTTTTCTCTTGCTTCTCAAATGCACAGCACTATCTTAGTTTTCTTTCACTGCATTTGGATTTTGATTGTCTGGCCATTGAACTGCTCTATTGAACATAATAAAGAAATCATTAAAATTCTGGGGCTATGCTTGTGACAAGAAAGATGACCTTTCTCTTCGCCCATATTATTATTCATCCTTCTTTGATATCGTTTGTCTGTTATTTCCAGTGTTCTGACATTCCTGGCACTCTGCCATGTTCATCTTACTTTTGACCCAGGAAAAGAGTTGGGAAAGGAGTTGAGGAAACATTTTAATAGCCTAGTTTCACAGGGTTTAGAGAATAACATCACATGTATATTCAATGTGATTGACTTTTTAAAAATGTATTTCTCACATCATCCTGATAAATGTCACTGGAAGGAAAAGGGGAAAATTAAAAGATCAAGAGCTGTGATTCTAGAGTTCACACCAGAACACAACAATATTTGTTATCAGATAAATCTCTGATTAAGACTTGATTATTCAGATTGTGTAATTCACTGGAATGAAATTTTTTTTTTTTCTTTTTTCTTTTTCTTTTCTTTTTTTTTTTTTAATATAAGCTATAAGAAAAATACCAGTACCATTATGCTAAACAGCAAATTTCTTAAGATTTTCTAGTTTGTGTTATAATGTTTCTTAAAATCCAGGAAATTCTCTCCATGGATGCAAATCAGCAACACAGCTCTAACATATACCTCTTAGGAGCTTATGGGGACAGTGAGAGACCACCTGCTATGGTCATATACCTGATATATAAGAAGCACAGTTTGAACCCTGCTATTACTTAATCTAAGACTACCTTTCATGCACCATGCCATGTTATCTTTCTGTGTGAATTCATTTTGGATTAAAAAATGTGGGATCTTGAGAAATTATGCATTGAATTGGATTTAGGTCACCAGTTAATGTGGAGAAACCACACATCCACAGTTTTCCAATTCTTAATTGAAGGAAAAATAAATACTTAAATTCTTAATTGACAAAGGGTGAAAAATGAGAAAATACTTAAATCTATAAAGTCATTAGAGCAAGTCTGCATAAGCAAGAGAAAGCAAGGCTTTGGATCAAGTCTCAACAGAAATATTTCAGGGCAGCAATAATAACAAAATAACCATAATTCTGCCTTCTCCACTGACATAATTTTCTTAAAATTTTAGCATCCACTTTTATTTATTTATTTTAGCCACATAGTCTTGTTTTGAAGTTAATTTTAGTAAATTATGATTTCTGAATATATTGTCATTATTGCACACATGAATACCCATTCATAAGTTCTCTGTATAGCTGATTCAATTTATTCAAATTAATATTAATTCATTTCAGTTCTTTTCAATAAAATTCAGTTTTTTTTCTCTTTCTATATATATTATATATATCAATGTATTTCTATGTGTGTATACACACACACACACACATATATATATATATATATATATATATATAAATGTATTATATACACAAAGTAAATATCAAGAGAACTAGCATGTTTGAAGTGATTAAGAAAGGTCTAATGTAAGGAGTTTGTAATTGGACTAAGACTGACAAGAATCTAATCATCATAAATTATAAAAGGAGGGAGGGAGAGATAAAGGACATCCCAGAGCATATTTAGGTGCCATCTCCTACCTGACCTCTTTCCTGATCCCTCTAGTTTTTTGAATAGCTTGCTATTCTGGAGTTCTTTTTTATGAAGTTTGTATTGGCTTTGTCTCTATATTTGTTGCAACCCCTCCAATAAAATATAAGCTCATTGAGTGCCTGATCTGCTTCAACTTTGCCTATTAGAACCTAGTGCTTTATATATTATAGATGCTTAGGAAATTTTGTTTCTAAGTTTGGATTTATTCTTGAATCAATGCAGTGTTCAACAAAGAAATGGACAAAAAGTAATAAAGGTCAGTACTTATGTGCATTTATTTCAGTTAGAAATTCAATCTCATCTATAGAGAAAATTCATAAATCTCAGACTTTTTAATTGTATCAATATTCTGTCAAGTCTATGAGCAAATGGATTTCAGGTTGTCCACAAAGTGAGTAATTACTTGAAGCCATGAAACACTGCTGCCTGACCTATTTGCAATTTCTTGCTTAGCTCTACTTCTTTTTCCTTATGTGAGAATCACAAACATGTGCTCCATCTGTGCCTTCCCCTAATATACATAAGTCTACTTAGATTCCCTCTTCAATCACTGCTAACTCCAATTGACAAATGAAAAATAGGGCTAGAAGTTTCCTCTTAACTTGCCACCTCTAAGTTTTGGACCAGCTGAGTATTAAAAGAACTCTCATATTTAAAGACATTTAAAGTAAATGTGAAAAGAATAAAGTTAAAATCTATTCTATTTACAAGATCATTAAGACTTTTTTTCCATCTTTCCCTTCCACCTTTTCCATCAAGTATTTCCTGTTGGAAATCCATTTTCTAGTTGCTCACTAAATATTGTGAGTTTGACAGCCAGCTGCTAGGCTGTCTTCCTGCCGATGTGATATACAGTGACATGTACTAACTTATACACCCACAAGATTGATGATATTGCTATTCAAGATTTTCTTGAAGCTTTTATGATATAAGTTGGTTGGTAAGGACAAATCTACTGGCTCTATTGCTTCACTATGTGTTTTCATAACTATAAAGGACATCCTGTTTCCCAGAGACTCTGTGTGTGTGTGTGTGTGTGTGTGTGTGTGTGTGTGTGTGTGTGTGTGTGTGTGTGTTTAAATAAAGATTGCTTTGACAGCCTATGGAGAATTTTTCCGTGGTGATTTAGGTTTCTACCCTCAGGTATTGAGACTAGGGCAGTCCCCAAAGTGTTTTTCTAGTACAGTCTTCGAAACAAATGTAACTCTTAAACAGTTTTGTAGGTACAAAAGGTTGAGAGGTATGATTCAAGTTCAATGAATTTTTTTGATATTTTTTTATTGTGTTACAACGTTTCACTATGGAGGCAGTCCAGACAGTTTGCATAGCAATGAACTATCTAATTAAAGACTTGTACATCCTTATCTGTTTGATTGTTCCTACTTAAGAGAACTTTCTGTTGTGGCCAAAAAGGTATATTAAAAAAAAAAAAAAAAAAAAAAAAAAAAAAAAAACTGGAGAAAGGTAGAAAACTACTTTCAGGTATTAAACAATTTAATTTGATAAATATTATAGTATAGTCCCCAATCTAGAACCCAAGCAGTTCTTGCATATCTAGTGTCTGAGGTAATATTTGAACTTAGATCTTCTTTACTCTAAGTCTAATGTGCTTTTCTTTTTAGATCATTTAGCTAACAAAAAGATCAAGAAACAAACAGAAATAGAAGCAATTGAAATGGAAGCATTGAATATTAAACCTAGGGGCACCTAGGTGGTGCGGTGGATAGAGCACCAGCCTTGAATTCAGGAGGACCGGAGTTCAAATCTGATCTCAGACACTTAACACTTCCTAGCTGTGTGACCCTGGGCAAGTCACTTAGCCCCAGCCTCAGGAAAAAAAAAAAAAAAAAAAGAATATTAAACCTAATGAATGCCTCAAAGATCCTCTGGGACACCTCTTCCCTAAAGTAGAAACCCTACCCACCAAAAAAGTCCATACAGATAGTCATATGGCTTCTGTCCCAAAAAATTCCCGGATATTCTGTGCTTCAGAAAATTTTTAGATTCTGAAAATTTGTTATTAAAAATTGGACTACTTATAATTTACTTAAGATTAAAAATTTTAATTAAAGTAGTGGGATTATCTAAACCATATCTTTTATTAGGATCTTGAGTTTATGATCAGACATTTACATTTTAAAACGGAATCTACAGCCTGGAGGGAAAAATATGTTATTTATTTCATAGTGACACAGATAAAACTGGTTTAAAAATGAGAACATGAAACAAACATCTATTGCCTATTCTGTAAGGAGTCACTTGTTACAAGGTTGGGATGTTAAACAAATTGATGAGAGATCCCTGACTTTAAAAAGATTATAATCTATAGGGGTAGGGGATAATGTTAACAACTAAAATGTATAATATTACATAATCATAAAACTATTAAAACACAGCAAAAGCTGCTGAGTAGAGTGCTTTGTTTAGAATCAATAGCACCAGAATTCATATTATGCCTCTGACACTAGCTGGCTGTGTTAATTGATAACTCACTAAATCTCTCAATTCTCTGGGTTCTCCATGCACAAGTTAAGAGCCCTCAACAAACTGAAGGGGCTACTAGTTAAACAAACCCTGATTTTCAGATGCTCTGATCTGTCTCTGCCCTGTATGTTGCTTTTCTTGCCCAACAAATGAGGTTAAGTGTAACTTTTTTTTCTCCTAATAGACTGACCATAAAGTGCCCTTTTCTGCCCTCTATCTGTGAGTGGAGAGTCCCTTCCACTGATCACTATAGGGGTGCCACTTCTTCAGTCATTCAGTCCCAGTATTTCTTTACTCCACATCTCAGATAAAATACACGTGATCATAGTTTCCTTGATCTCATCTTTATTTACAAGTGTTCTACTTCCATGATCCAAAATGTATAACTTTTCTTTATCTGATTGTGACTTCTTGTTATTCCTTATCTTCTTTTCTCTTATTTCTTCTAACTGATTCTTTTTCATACATTGATAGCCAAAATAAAGGTACAGATACATAAGTATTGTTATGTACACATGCTCTGTCTTTCAATAAAAAAGTTATAAAACAAAAAGCTAAAAATGAGTTGTCGATATGTATGAAGGAAGGAATTTCCACAATGTAGATTCTCATATTGGTTCAAGACATATTTCCAATGAAGAATTAAGCAGGGGAATCTATATAAAAGATTTAAACAGAGAAGCAGTGTTAAGGACCATGCATAGTTAAAGGGGCAATTCTCCAAGAACCTCCAAAGTTGTGAATCATAAACTTGAAGGAGCTGCAAAGCAGCCTTCTCAGATGTTCCTTGTAGATTGGGAATGAAATAAATTGGAGGCAAAAGGAAAGAGGAGAGAGGTCAGAAAATGCAATTGCCTGTCAATCTCCTTGTATCATCATCATCACCCTCTCACACGAAGAGATCCATTCTACAGGTCTGACTTAGACTTCCAGCAGCCACTGGCCAGTGGCTCCCATATCACAACAAAGCAGGATCAGGAAAAATGTAGAGCAATTCTGATTAATAATGGGCTGCCATATTATTTTGCTATGAAATCTAAAATGCTTGTTAATTAGAATTTCAACTAAGAGTAGCTGTTATTATAATAATTATTAATATTACTTTCATCCTTAATTGGCACATATGTATATGTGTGTATATTCTGCCCCCCTAAAACTTTAATTCCTGCCTTCTGATTTTGTGTCAATATCATCATAATTGTCTAGTTCCTTTCCTCAATATTTCAATTAACTGACTCACAAGAAATTAAAAGTTTCAAGTCATTTAGTTATATCCTCTTTCTTTCTTTTTAAATAAATAAGAAAAAGGAAGACCAGGAAGGAAAAGAACTAACCTATGATTATATAAAGAAAACCTACATTTGCACTCAGGCCTCTGACTCACCATCCATTGTTTTATATATTACATCGTGCTATCTCTTTTCGTCTAAATATAAAGTATTCTTTTTTTCCCTTTTAATATGTAACTTCAGAGTCATACTTGACTCTTCCTTCTGTACTCCCATATTCAAATAGTTGCCAACAATACTCTGATATTTTATCCCTTCTGCTTATTTATATAAATATCATTTTCTATCAAATCCTCCTAAGATCAGCCCTCATTCCTCTCATCTTTAGTATTGTGATAGTTTTCTAATTTGTCTCTTCTCCTTGTGTCTAGTTATTTTTTCCTCCTCTCCACTCCACCCTTTATGCAGTTGTCAAAATAATTTTCCTATAGAACAAATCTGACCCTATTACTTATCTGCTCCAAAATCTCTGGTGGGATTAATATAAAATCCTTAGACTTACATTTATGATCTTCAAGTTGCACATCCACACCACCCCCACCTCCTGCCCCATTTCTTTCTTTCCTTATTTTAGCACTTTTCTCATATAATGTATATGTAACTACAGTGGAAAATTGTTTTTTGATCTTCTTCTGTCATACTATTCCCTCATGCATTAACAAATTCTAAAGTGTATTTGCTCCTTGTGTCTATTTTTAAAACTATCCTTATTTTCTTTCAGGCTCCAATTCAGCTGCCCCTTAATGACTGGACATTTGTATTGTTAGTTTTAAAGTTATTCCTTATCTAGGAATCTTTAACTAGACTGAAACCTATATATGAAAAAAAAACTCTGACATCTAAATTTGAGTCTTCCTTACTTCTTAGCATAAAGTAGATGCTTATTCAGCATTTGCAAAGTTGAAATGAAGCAGAAAATGAGTTGTCATGTGTCCATGGAAATATATACTTGTCATCCTTCCTCAAGTTTACATTAAAGATGAGATGATTTCATTAAAAATGTTTTTTTTTTTTTTTTTAACAAGGGAGGGATCAATCTACAATATGGCAGAGAGAAGGGGATATTTCAAGAAGTCACTTTCATGTAAAAACATAAATCATTAAGTTTTTATTAAGCACTATGTGCTTGGTACTATGCTAAGCACTTGTCATACAAATATAAGCAAAAATTAAATGGCAGTCCCTGCTCTCAAGGAGCTAACATTTTAATAGAGAAAGGGGCAGAAAGTATTTCAAATAAAAGACGTCCAAAAATACAGAGGCATAGTGGAAAAAGAGATCTGCAGATTCAGAAGTGGATCTCAGAAAAGAAGACATGAATAAAACTAATTTTTGACTTCTGTAAATTATGCTTCCTTGATGGATACCCCATAACTAACAAAGGAGATGATAGTCCCAATTTACCCTGTGCCTGCAAAATCATATCAGGTTCTCTGCTTTAACTTCTGGGTGCATTTAAGAATGTCTGTAGAGGAGGGTAATAAGAATGGTGTGGGGGGTTTGATATTATGTCATTTCAAGATGTGCTGAAGGAACTAATGAGATAATTACTGAAGGAAAAAAGACACCGATTGACACATGAATCTCAATGCATCTATGAATATTGTCTTTCAGTGTCAGAAGGGCTTTTCTTAGGAATAAGTATCAGATGTTTTTTGCTTCAAAGTAAAAAAATATTTCCTAGAAATTAGAATAAATGAAAAAGTAGAATAAACAGCCTTAGTAGGTAGAGAGTCCATCCTCATTGGAAGCTTCAATATTCAATTTTTTGCTAGTAGGTGGACTTCTTGTTCTGATCTGGGCTAGACTTCATGATTTCTTTCAGTTATGAAATATTGTGCTTTTTTTGTTTGCTTTAGAGAATAGTATCTGATTTGGTAGCCATGGAATTATACCTTCAATGATGAGTCATTTTGCTAACAAGTCAAGTTCCCAAATTAATATAAAATTTTAAATGTTCTTGCTTAAATATGTCATGATTATATATATAATCTATATAAGTATTTATTCTGAAGGACCATAATTGTGCTGTGGCCTTCATTTTATAAATTTATTGACTTTATTAAAATTAAATTTAAAATAGTTTATTCAAGTTATTAATGTTCTTTTATTGACATTAATCTTTATAAAGTTATAAAATTTAGTTGATGTTAGCATTTTATGTGATTTTTTTTTTCTTCCATAATTAAAGTCATTTAAAAATACAAAAATGCAAATAATATTCACAATTGCTTTTAAAAAAGTGTTCAAGAAAAAAAATGGAGACAGCTGGTGATATTTCACATAGCTTTCCAGTGAAATTCTCATAATTTACAGAGGTCAAATGTCAGAAATATAATACATTTTAGTGGAAATAAGGAAATTTTGTAGCTATTTCTAAAAGAAAATGGCTTATATTTGGTTCAGCTGTGATAATACAATTCTTGTCATAAGAATTTGGGGTGGGAGGAAATGTAGATTAACTCTTATGCAAAGAAAAACATCCATCTTAAGACTACAATATTTCATCTTAGTTGTGTCTTTGTATATTCCTAATATTCATTATTGATTACATATTCTTGAGACTATAGTAAAATGTGTGTTTTTGTGTATGTGTAGAAGTCAGTCTTATTTCTACCCAAACCAGCTGTGACTATCAATTATCAAATTCAATATCAATATATGTTACACTAACTATCCAGCATCCAAAATGTAAATTCTTTTTTTTTTTTTTAAATGAATCCAGATTCTGTCCATTATTTGTGGATGTGATAAATATCATGTTTGAATCTGGTTCTTTACATCAACTTAATTAAATCTCAATTACACACACATTTCAAGAAGAAGCTATACTATTCACTATTAGTTACTTTGCTTTGTTTTCTCTTCTTGGAACAATTTACCTTTTCTTGAAAATAAGCAGATCATGTGAAATCTCATCAGTATTAAAAAATGAATCTGGTTTTGATACTCAATACCTTCTAAGCTCACTCTCACTTGCCTTTCCCCTCAGAATGGAGAGCTGGAGGACAGAGTATTAAACTCCTCCCAATTTCTTTCTTTACAGAGTTCACAACTTCTAGGATAATTCCATTTTCTATCAGAAGTTCTGATTGGTTTTAACTCCAAAGAACTACACTCCCAGTTCACTGTCTACCTACTTGTCCTCTCCTTTCCCTATTCTTTTCAACTTGTTTTTCTGTATTAGATTATAAGGCCCTTAAGGGCAGGAACTGTATCTTTTCCTTATTAGTAAACCCAGTACTTAGCACAATGTCTGCCTTCCACATAGTAAACACTAACTAAATTTTTATTGAACTGAAGTTAAGACAACATGGCTGCCAGTCAGGTCATACTGTTGATTTTTTTATTCACTTTTTTTGGCTTTTTCTTTCTTTGTAATTACATGAAAAGTACAACTATTCTATGATGATTTTACCTAAAATATGTCATAGTACAGTCAAGTAGATTTTTGTAATAAACTATAATTTAGATTTTTCTAATCATGAACACTTTCATACATTTGCTGTCCCTTCCCTTTGGTTACTGTTTCAGATGGCCAATCTCACTCAATTTAGATTGAATTAAGGGGTGTTTGAATAAACTTTCCCTGTCAGCCTTCTTTTCTTAGTCAATAGGAGGAATTATAATCAGCAGAGGAAAACTAAGTATGTCTTAATAATCAGAGGCCAATTTTGGTTTTCCCACTGATTATATATGAGCAATTTCAAACTGTCCTTAATTGGTGAAAATAGACTGGCTCAAACAAAATATCTCTGAAAATAAATCAATTGAAAGTATTTTATGAGCATCTATCCTGCATCAGACATTATTCATAATGCAGCGAAGATTTTCCAGTTTGTGCTGGCCACTATTTAAAACCACTTGAGCTCTGTATTTATGGATAAGAAGGGAGATAAGGAAAAGAAGATCTCACTGTACTGAACCAGAACCAGATTTACCAACATATGACCTGCCCCATGTTTGAAAACTGAAATCTTTCAACCTAAACAAACCTGTTCTTTCACAACCCTTCTTTTTTAGTTAGGTCAGTCATTTGTGCAATATATACTTGAGGTTAGGATGGATGTCAGCATTCTGCTTATAAGACAAATGACCCAGAATGAATCTATTAGGAACAGAAGACCTGGATTCAGATGTTTGCTTTGCCACAAAGTCATTTTATGCCTCAGACACATTTTTCTCCTTTGTAAATTAGAGCTGAGGTTTAGATGATTTCTAATATCTCTTCAAGCTTCGATTCCTATGATCCCAGGAGTACATAAAAAAGATGCATATTAAGTGTTAATATTGATTGAGAGGCAATGCAGTTAGAAGAGATAAGTTCGTTTCATCAGACTTAGAAGGATCCAAAAATAAATGCAACAAATTCAAGTACTTAATATTTATACCTTTTAGATCCCCACCAAAGCATATGAAGAGCTTAACTAATATATAATACCTATCCTCAAAGAATTTATACTCTAGTGATATAAACAGAGTAATCAAAGACTGAAATGTTTGTATTTGATTGGGAAGGAAATGTTTGGGAAATGAGTATAGTTTGAACAAATAATAAGCACTCAGGACAAGGCCTTCATAATGCATTTTATGTTGATTGGATTAATAATTTCTTTTTGCATGATGAACTCCTAATGAGAAAATATTCTCCATCAATGTAGATTTGCAAGCCTATAGTCACATGCTACCTGAGGGTATTGAGAAATTAAGATACTTCCACCACACACCTGTCAGATTGGCTAAGATGACAGGAACAAATAATGATGAATGTTGGAGGGGATGTGGGAAAACTGGGACACTGATGCATTGTTGGTGGAGTTGTGAAAGACTCCAGCCATTCTGGAGAGCAATTTGGAACTATGCCCAAAAAGTTATCAAACTGTGCATACCCTTTGATCCAGCATTGCTGCTATTGGGCTTATATCCCAAAGAAATACCAAGGAGGGGAAAGGGACCTGTATGTGCCAAAATGTTTGTGGCAGCTCTTTTCGTAGTGGCCAGAAACTGGAAGATGAATGGATGTCCATCAGTTGGAGAATGGTTGGGTAAATTATGGTATATGAAGGTTATGGAATACTATTGTTCTGTAAGAAATGACCAGCAGGAGGAATACAGAGAGGCTTAGACAGACTTACATCAACTGATGCTGAGTGAAATGAATAGAACCAGAAGATCGCTATACACTTCAATGCTGTACGAAGATGTATTCTGATGGAAGTGGATATCTTCAACATAAAGAAGATCCAACTCACTTCCAGTTGATCAATGATGGACAGAAACAAATACACCCAGAGAAGGAACATTGGGAAGTGAATGTAAATTGTTAGCACTACTGTCTATCTACCCAGGTTACTTATACCTTCGGAATGTAATACTTAATGTGCAACAAGAAAATGTATTTACACACATATATTGTATCTAGGTTATATTGTAACACATGTAAAATGTATGGGATTGCCTGTCATCAAGGGTTGGGAGTAGAGGAAAGGAGGGGATAATTTCGAAAAATGAATACAAGGGATAATGTTTAAAAATTTTTACTCATGCATATATACTGTCAAAAAATTATAAATAAATAAAATAAAAAAAAAGGAAATAAGATACTAGCAGAGCTCTTGAATTAGAGAACAGCCCTTTATTAGTTACACCAGAGGACTTCATGGAAAGAAACAAACAAAAAACAAACTAAAAACTAAATCAAGTAAAAACAAAACAAAACAAACAAACAGCAACAATAACTAAAAAAAAACAAAACAAAACAAAAAAAACCCTCACATTTCTGATAACTGTAGCAGGTAATTCAAAATTCTCACTTTTTTTAAAATTTTATAAAAATAAAAACATATTAATTTAGTACTTTAATATTTGCACAAAACATTATAAATATCTTCTCTTTTGAACCATAGAACAATCCTGGAAGGTAAGTATTTCTGCTAATATTCAGGTTTTATAGGAGGAAATTGAGAATCTAAAAGACACTATTTTGTCACATAGTCTTGCCAATTTCAAATCCAGTACTATACTCATTATATCATACTTCCTCTCTCCTTGGACAACCTTTTATTAGTAATTTTAAAAAAACACTGAAAATGATCATACCTTTCTCTCCTCTGACCTACCATAGAAATGACCTTCAAAGGTTAGATTTCACTAGAAAACTAAATAAATGAAGTTCAAATTCATTACATATTTCATTAATCTCTCTAGAAATTGTACTAATTTCTTTGAAGCTATTTATCTTGATGATTTTGAGCCAATATTGAAAAGGTACCTATGGTCTTCAGTCATTACTTTTTCTATTTTATTTTATTCTTTTTTTTTTTTAATATGGTTCATCCAATTTATTCTTAATTATAAATGTTGACTTTAAAAAAACAGAATCTGAAACTGATTTTTTTTATGCCCTAGGTAACAGTCTACTGATAAAGTACTCTTGAACCCATGGAACAAGGTAACAATATTGTTTAATCATTTGCAAAACAAACATTTCCTCAACCTTATTTTTCTAAAGACTTTTTTTTTCCAATGTGAAATATATAATTGCATGTTACAATTATAAAGAAAACAATGGAAAGACAATTACAGTATTAATGATTCAGGTTTCTTTCTGCTTGTCATTGGAAAGATATATATATATGTGTGTGTGTGTATGTACATACATATGTGGGTATACATATATATATATATATATATATATATATATATATATATATATATATATATATATATATATATATATATATATATTTAAACATCAAGAACATTCACTTTACCAGCAAAAACAAACAAACAAAAAAAAAAACATCAAAGTTCTTTTTGTCTAGGTCATGGGCGGGGGGAGAGGGAGAGAGGTATAAAGGGAGAGAGAGAGAGAGAGAGAAAGAAGGAGGGAGGAGAAATGAAGGAAGGGAGAGAGGGAAAGATAAAGAAAGGAAGGGAAGGAGGAGGGTAGAAAAGAAGGAGGGAGGGATAGAGAGAGGGAAGAGAACTAATGACTCATTTAGGCAACGTATTGCATTTAAGATAAATAAGTACTCTTCACAAAAGTGAGGTAAGTAGTGTCTTAAGTTAAAGGATTTATTATTTATACAATTAAATATTTCCATCATTCTGGTTTGAGAGGAACTTGGTTCAAATCCTACTTTTGTCAGTTTGTCATATTGAGTCAATTACACTGTCCTTATGCCTCTCTTTTCTAGATTGAAAATGATAGTTTTGTATCAGGTAGCCTTTGAGGTCTCTCTCAGCTGTAAATAATAATCTTAGGATCACCAACTCTAAATTAATTGTGTCATATATGACAAACTTTCCTTAATGGGATTCATCCAATTTTGTCCATTTTAAAGTCTTTCTTTAAGTTTATCCTGAAATTCAGCAACATTTTCAAGCCTATCCATTTAGAGTTAAGGGTTTCTCTGGGTTTTTTGGGTTTTTTTTGTTTTGTTTTTTTTGTTTTGTTTTGTTTTTTTTTTCTTTTTTTTACTCAAGATTTTCTTGTGAGACACAGTGTGACAATGAAGAGAGGACCAAACTTTGAAGTGAAAACAACTTGAGCTCAAACCTGAATTAACATATCTCCATATTATGAATCTTTATTTTGCTTGCTTTTTGCTATAACTTTTCCCACTTCCTTAACCAATCACTGACCATCAATCCCCAATTATCAAAGAGTCCCATTATCAAAGAGTCTCTCTTCTAGGACATAAACTCTTGGTGAAAACTGAGTCTTCACAACTTAATTCCCCCCCATAATTAGAATTCTTAGTTATGACTGATGAATATTTGGATGAAAAATATGTTATTTAAAAATAGTAATGGCAGTGTACAACAGAAAACCTGGTCAAGAATATTTTTTGTGGAAAGGAAAATGCATTGGAACATAATGGTTGATGGCTATTACTTTCATATCTTTGTTTGTAATCTTTTTTCAGCATCAGGTAATGTCCCTGCAAGTCCAACATGTTCTCTGGGCCTAATTAATTGCTAGGTGTCATGTATCGCACTTATTAAGATTTTCATGGTTTTCCCACATCAGCAGAATGTGAAAATAGTTATGCTTCATTGCAGTGCTTAATGTTCTATGCCACAAACTATAGAAATATGGTTAGAATATATCCTTATTATATTTGTGGAAATAAGTAGTGCTATGATATCAGAACTGAACAAGAGACATGACATAGTTTGATGCCATTAATATTTAGTCAAATGTAAGCAGGGATGTTTTTGGAACTGAATGTAGATGTTTACTCCACACAGATGGCATAGTTTACTTCAGAATTGAGGATTTCTAAGATATACTCCATTAAGTTTTTCTTAAAAATGTTGGAGGATGTCTCAAGGTTAACTGAATTCAACTCATCAATAAAATACCCCCTAAAAGTGAATTAATAACCTCAAATCTTTTTTAGGAAGACTATTCTACTATATAAAATTTCTTTTCATGTTATAATTAAGTTAATGATTAAAACATCTTCTCTATTTGAGTCTGATTGTTTCGTACCTGAGTTGGTCAGAATGAACTTAGTTTTCATTCATTTGCCCTGGGCAGTTCTCCAAATGAAAACTTTTTTTTTCCCTACATGTTATTTATAGCAAGAAAAATAATAGTTGTTTTATATGTCCTGAACTTGATTAGTTGTGCTGCAAAGTATCAAAGCATTCCCAGAGCTTTGGAATACAGAAATTTTTAATCATAAACTCTTGTAAAATGAGTTTTCATAGGGGTTAGAAAAATTTAGTAGAAATGATTTTGGATCTTTTTTTTAATGATGATAGAAAATTATAGATTATAATATATTATTTGAGAATTTTGTGATTTTGGATATTTGAAAGAGATTTTTACTTATTGATTGGAAAGATTAGGATGAATGATTTGCTTGTTTTGGTTCATAATCAACTGCTTTCAACTGTGGGATTGCAGAAGGCAAATGCTATCTATACTCACCATTCTATAATCCTTATTCGTCCATAGATACAAGTAAATTGAGTGAAATATGGTTTCTGAGGTTAGATAGGCTTTCTACATCAGCCCAGTACTGTCTTAGTGTATTGTATAGGGCAGCATATGCCAGCAGCCTGAGGCAGATGCCAGTTTTGATTGTAGGGGGGTAATCACAAGTACGAATAAAAGTCATAAGTTCACCACTGCTGGTGATTTCAAACCAGCCAAATTATTTCTGGATGCATTAGAGACATTATAAAATAACTGACATGTATTTTATACAGACTGATGGTAATCAGGACTGAGAGATTAATTTAACACAACCTTATTGGCGTCATCATCTATTCTGCTATCTAACTCATATGTGTTTGGTATGGTTCCTTACAGTTTTCTGCTTCAGGAATCATCCTCTGGGAATTTGTGCTTCTTTGTGTGATCTCAAGAGAGTGAAGAATCTATGGGGATATCACTTATCTTTGTGCAGCTGAGAAATTATAGGAGTCAGCAAGTGAGGGTCAGATAAATCAATGCAAGAATTGGCCTAAGAGGAAATTTGAGCTCAAGTGGTGTTGGCCAGTACATGCCTGAGAATAGCATCTAAAATACTTCATTCCTTGTGCCTAGGGACTTACAAAGAAGAAACTTAGGTTCTTTTTCTTTACTTTGTCCCTGAAACTTGAGAAATTCTGTGCCCACTTCTATATGATGGCACTTTTATATTGTTATGACACTCTGGAAGCTTTTTTGTTGTTATTCTAATCACAGAAATTCCTTCTTCTTTCCATTCTCCCATTTCATGATTTTGAACACTGGCATTCCTTTCCCAGAGTTGATCTTAAAATATTCATATTTGGTTATTTGTTGTCCTTTGTTCTCGAAGAGGACAAAATGACATCTCTTTGTTAGAGTCAAAGAATGCAGTGCCTTTAACTGTGGCTGAACAGACAGTTCTGAGCTCAGAAGGCTTAACATAGTCACCAATGGTCCACACGAACATTTCTAGTAAACATGTCAATACATTTTCACATTTCACATTTCTTTGAAGTCTGATTTTGCTTCACTCAGAACACAATGCCTTCTTTGATGTAGGCATCCGTGCTGGACAGTTCTTTACCAGCATCTCCTGAGTTATGGAATTAAAGTATCAGGTGTAGAGAAAGCCCCCCTCTGATGTTTCATCAGTAGCTGAGTTCTAAAGCTCTATGATGATATAGGACAAGATCTGCCACCTTTCTACTATTTTGAAAAAAAAAGGTAGTTTCTGGAATGGAGAACACCAGTGACTGTCAAGATCAGGAAAGACTCCATGAACAAGATGATTTTTGAGCTGTTTCAAAGGACAACTAAGGACCATTAAGAGGTAGCAGTGAGAAAAAGCATTCTCGTCATAGGAGAACCAAGTACAAAGGCAAGAAGATGGAAAGTAGTGTGTTGTCTGTAAGGACAGTAAGCAAGCTACAATAAATAGGCTGTAGAGCACATGGAATAACATAATGTTTAAGATGACTGGTAAGGTAGGAAGATTCTAAGTTGTAATTTATGTTAAAGTTTATACTTGATTTTATAATAAGAAAATATTAGAGTTTATTGAGTAGGAAAGAGATTGCTTCATGGTCAGATCTGTGCTATAGGAAAATCACTGGGGTATCTATGTGAGGGATAGTCCAAATGGGAAGAGTTGGGATGCAGGATGACCAAAGAGAAAGATTTTACAATAGTCCAGGTGAGAACTATAACTGAAAATAGTGAAAAGAAAATAATTATAAACAATGTTTTATAGATTTAAATGGCAAGAAGGAGGAGCTGTGAATGATACTGAAAGTTTATAATATAATCCTGACAATTGACTATGTCTACTTTGTGAGAAAAAGTCTAATTAGAGAGATTCATGTCATTTGTAAGTTATCCATTTGGTGTGGTATCTTTGACAAATCAAGAAAAAATTTAAAAAACAAAAACCTTTCCTTCTCTGCAGTGTAAGACATGAAAATAAAACTGGAGCCTGGGGAGGGTGAAGATATGGAATTCAAATAGTATAAATGAGGATTAACCATGAAACAGACCGCTTATTCTATAGATATGGACAGTGTCACAATGTCAAGATAGCTAATGAGAAAACCTAAGCATGGGTGAACATGTTTACTCTGGGTGATTTGGGGACCCAGATAAGAGTCATTTAAGATGTGTGACCATGGATAGGTTGTGCTGTATCATTGGAGAGAATACACACAGATCCACCGAAGTATGAAGTAGCAGTGCTTATATATCAGCGCTTGTATGTACAAAAGTAGCAGATGCTCTAAGATAATTATTCAGTAACTATGTGGGGCTTCATTTCTTAGTAATTGTCTGTCTCTATGAGATTGCTGTAGGATTTCACATTGAGCATTCACATTCAGTGAAATATTAATGCATCAGTCCTGCTCCATAAATGAATCAGAAAAAAAATAAAATAAGTTAAGCCAATGTAGTAAAAGTATGGACAGCAAGCCTATTTTCAAATAAAAAAAGGTATTTTCTGATATTAATACAGTGATATTTAATAGAGTCATGTTTTAAAACTAAACCCATTCTACTTGGTTTGGCATATATTTCTTTAGGGTTGGTTCCAATTTGAAAACTTAATAAAGCTCAGGAATGAGCTGTTTTACATAACTGATATTTTGATATTCAAATTGCCCTAGATGTCTAAAGAGCTGTTGCTCAGAGGCTTGCATAGCAATAAAACCATGGAGAGTAGCAGCCAAAGTTGTTATATTGCATGGGTCTTCACCTGACAGCCTTTACTGTCAGAAAGTATTTACGTTTTAATGACAAAGAGGGGGAGAAAGAAGACAGACACATAAAGGGAGGGACAGTCAGACAGAGAGATAGAGATAGAGATAGAGATAGACACTGGGAAATGGAGAAAAATGGAGAGACAGGGACACACACATAAACATGGGAGGGGGGAGAGAAAGTAAGAGAGAGAGAGAGAGAGAGAGAGAGAGAGAGAGAGAGAGAGAGAGAGAGAGAGAGAGAGAGAGAGAGAGAGAGAGAGAATATGAATTGTTTGTTTTCATGTTCATTCTCTCACCTCCTTAACTTTTGAACAGCCCTTTTCCAACAAACCCAGTTCTCAGCAAGCACTCTTTTTCTATTTCCTCTTTTTTTCTTCACTTTCTTGCTCTTTTCCATTTCTTCCACAACTTCCTTGCTAACTCCTTCACCCTTCCACAATGGAGACCACAGGAAAGATGCGACTTTTGTCTGAATGGATTCTGTCTCTATTGGAAGAGTATTTTCAGAAAGTCTTATCCCAGCCTTACTATTCCTTCTTATCACTCCACCCCTCTCCTATGGGGAAAAGGTCCCAATGTAATTCAGTCTGCATCAGATAAGTATCATAAGAGTAGCACCTGAATCAAATAAAATCTACAAATAATTGAGATTATGATAATTACTATAGACAAGGGAAGTGATACAAACTTTAAATGAGCAATACATATTAATTTTAAATCACTAAGCAATAGTTTTGATTTGCTTCAATAAAATATTGTTGTTTATATATTTAGGCTAATTTGTAATTTTCTATTACAGGTTAAAAGAAAAAAAAAAAAAAACAAACAAACAACTAGGCCATCTCAGGATAGTGATCCTCCAGGAAAGTCTTTCTCCTTTTCCATAGGATAGCAATCTGCCTGAGTTTTGTCTAATACATATTATTTCTGAGCAGCCTGAACTACATCTTATTTAGAAGAAGAGTTGGAATTGGTGTTGGTATTTGTATTGGTGATGGGGTTGTTCTTAAATTTACCTTCATTGTACCTTTGACTCTGATGGTCTTTATAAGCTAATAAATCCTGATAAGCCACAGCTCATCAGCTAAATTCTCATTCAATTTAGAATGATTGCTCAACTTCCCAGTTGTAACTTTCAGAAACCAAGTCTTCAGGTTAGTTCCAATTTCTATTTATTAATAATGCCTTACAACCTTTCTCTTGATGTTTCAAGTCCTATTGAATTTATCTTGTCACAGTTCTATTTACACAATGAAAAAATGTGGGAAAACTTGTGCCTTTTATTTTTCCAAATGCATGCAAAATTAATTTTCAGCATTCACCTTTGCAAATCCTTGTCTTCCATATTTTTCTTCCTCCCCTCTTTCCCAACAGCAAGCAATAAAAGTTAAATGTGTACAATTCTTCTAAACATATTTCTATATTTGCCTTTATACACAAGAAAAATCTGTTCACAAGGGGGAAAAACAAGAAAAAAAAAACACAAGCAAACATATAGCAACAACAAAAAAGTGAAGATGCTATTGCGTTTTATACAGTAATAACAAATTACATACAATTGAATGCTCTGTACTAGATCTCAATTACTACTTTATACTTGTTTTCTGTGCAATAATTAGGCTTTTTTGTATAAATTATATTTTTTGTATTTGTACCTAGAAAGGTGACAGGCATATTAAATTTTCAGTAACCAGACCTTAGTCTTCCTTAAGAACTATATTATATACATTACTCCCTTTCATAACATTTATAGTTAATCAAACTTAGCAAATACCTGTTTGATTAATTTATGATGACATTCCATTGCTATTTCTTTTGAGTCCAGAGTAAAGCAAGCCATTATATTGACATCAACCACTAGTCAACAGTACAATCAAATAATAGCATTATAGAATCACAGCTGGGAAAGAACTTTGAGAGTATTTTATTTATATTTTACAAATTAAGGAGATGAGACTAAGAGAAGCTGAAGTTATCTGTTCAAGGCCAAACAAACAGTAAAAGAGATCTAAAGTTTAAAAACTGATGTTTTTCCCTTTTAACCTCCATAACACTGTTTTCCTCCTACTTTCCACTATTTCCATTAAATATTTATTTTTGAAACTCTTCTCAAAGAAATCCTCTGACCAACTTTTTTTCTGAGAAAAGAGTACTAGTTCAATTCTCACATGTTGACACCACTAGAAATCAGTACTTATTAGGCATCATACAATTCTTTTCTATTTTCTCTCTACCTTTCTGTATCTTCAGAATCTCTTCCTTCCAAGTTCCTGGATTCCTCTCAGGGCCCATCACACATCTTAAGCTTTGAGAATATCAATCAATCAAAAATTTTTGATTCACACATTATGTTTTAAGAATGTCTCTAAACCACTTGTCATTTACATATTCATTTGACACTAATGGAGAGGGTAGGGAAAGGTTATTTCCAGAATTATATATATATGAATAAATCAGAAAAAAATAGATCATACAAAGCAATTGTAAAGTTTATTTCTTAAATTTTGGATTACTGAAGTGACAAACAATAGCCAGAACTCTGGTGTATCAAAATCTATATTCTATTGAAACTACATTTACAATTAGTACATTAAATAGAGCTACATGAATTAGTTGTATATTTAAAATATTGTCAGAAGAAAATCTGTACATATTGAAATGGAGTCCAGCTAGTTCACTCCAGGAAGAATCCTATGGGGCTAAATGTAGTGTCATCTGCAAATGCTACTAAGAGCTGTTCTTGCTTGGCAATAGGGAGGAAGATGTAGAGACTGAGACTGCTTGTGGAGTCAGACAGCATCATTTGCCAAGAGAGTTCCTGGTGTGACTGGCAAATCATAGATGGGGTCTCCTCTGGGTTTTGTTCTCAACTCATTATCATCTGATTGTAAATTCCTTGTCCTCTTCTTCCCAGCAATAGGTAAAGAGTGACACAGAAGGTCAACGGAGAGAGAAAAGTAAACTTTAAAATTAATTTAGATAAATGTGACTGTTATAATGCAGCCACCATTCTTTTATTCCAGCCTCAAATATTATGGCCAGCACTGGACATGGGCAGGGTAAAGCTATATCCATAGCATAATTAAAGGACTTGTCTCCTATTTGTTAATAGCCTTCTTTGGAAAAATAGAGAAAATCTGCTTAAGATTTATTGTTTAAATATTTTTGCTCCTGAATCACATTCATTTCATTTCTTCTACTTATTGGTAGGTGTGTTAGGTTAATGTTGATTGAAGGTCTCCTCTATTCCCTATTCCCTCTTCTTTTTCTTTATACGTGCAACTCTAACATTAACCTTCAACATGCATCAAGATATGGCAACATCAGGAAGCAAAAGTAGAACAGTATCTGACATTTCCATGATAATTTTGTGAAAAAATTCAATAAACAAAATTTTTGAGAATATTCATATAAAAATGAAAAAAAAATTAAGTATATAAGATTCTGAAGAGCCATTTCCATATTTTAAAATAGATTTTTGTTTGTGTCTTCTTTAAATTACATTTCCTCTAATGTCTTTTTCTTTCCAGTCATCCTATATAAAAAATAAGAAGAAAAAAGAAAAAAAAAGAGGAAAAAAAAATCAGTAAGACTAATTAAAGAGTAGCTAGCTGTCACAGTGAATAGAGCAAATGGACCTGGAATCAGGAGGATCTGAGTTCAAATATGGTTTCAGGCATTTTCTAGCTATGTGACTCGGGACAAATCAGTTAACTCTATTTGCCTCAAAAAAAAAAAGTCTAATTAATATATCAAAAGGTTTCACACTACACTGTTTCACACTACACTACAAAGTGTTCTTTAAAATTTCTTCTTTTGAATCATATTTTTCTTTTGTAACTTTGTGAAAATTCTTTCTGATCTTTGTTTATGTGTGTGTGTGAGTTATATTTATATTATTGTAGCCATTGTGTCATATATATGGTTTAGCTCTGTTTACTCTACGTCAGTTCACATTCATCTATTTAAAGCTTCTGTGCATTCATTACATTAATTTTTTTTTTTTACCACACATTCCATCATAATGAAATATCACAATTTTTAACCATTCCCAAATTGATAGGCATCTCACTTTTCCCACCACACCTGCTCCAGCAATTCTTTGCTATTATTTAAAAAATGGTACTAGAAATATTTTGATGTATAAGGGGACTTTTTTAACCTTTAACAGTCTTCTTGGGATATAAACCTTGGAATGAAATCTACAATCGCTAATAGGCAATTTAAATATTTCATTTTCATAATTCCAAATTGCTTTCCAGAAATAATTTAATTATTTTACAATTCATTCCATTGACATAACATCTTATCTTTTTTCTAGTTATACTTGTATAATATGTATATACATAAAGATACAGATATATTTAAATTACATAGATAATAACATATAAATATTTATGTAGATATTAATCCCAAACAATATGGTTATAGATTTAGACACATATGAATGGTCATATACTTTATAAAAGTTTCAGAATTCATAAGACTAGAAGGAAACGGTAAAGGAGCAATGAAAGAAACAAGCTTCAAATTTCAAGGTTGCTGAAGGAAGGTAAAATTGAATTTCATTCTAATACCATATTTCCCAATATTCATAGTGGAAATGGGATGTACATGCTTAAATAGCTAAAATGGAGTTGAAAGTTTTCCCTTAACACTACCCCAGAGAAACAGGAGAAAGATAGATGGTCACTATATTTTAATTAATCTGTTGGTCTGTCAGATAATGTCCTTCTTATTTATGTACTCCTGCCTAAGAATTTTCTGCCATGCCATGAACTTGTGGTCTTTTTGTTTGTCCTATTAACTGACAAAAAGGTTTCTTCATTCCCTGCCATTTTGTCCAAAGAAGTGTGATTTCAAAAAAGATTGTGTTTTAATTCAATTTCTTTACATAGAAAATGTAGAGAATACAAAAAGTAATTGCATTTTTATAGCATTTGCTAAGGAAAGCACATTTTAAACATTTAATAAACTTCATCATATATTTAATTATCTAAATAAAAATCACTGAATTGCTTTGTGGAAATAAGTTTATAATCACATAATTATAGTACTGCTTTCAAAGTTTCTCCTCAGAAAATTAAAAGGATCCATAATTTTTAAATCAAGACTTTTGTATTTTCATGACTGTTTTATAAGCTCAAAAGTCACTATTAATATTCTTAAGACTTAAGATAATTACATAATCTCTTAAACTCCTAAATAATAATAATAATAATAATAATAATAATAATAATAATAATAATAATAATAATAATTGTAAGGGCCCTTTAAATGGGCGGACACAGTGCATCGGGATTGAGGCCCAGAAGTAATTTCTGTGGATATTAGGACTGCCCTTGGGTGGGATCCTGGCCATATTGAGATAGCTTCGTAATGGGTGACTCTCTCGCTGATTGGCTGTGTGTGTGACCTCACAGGCCCTATGTAAGCCCACTGCAGGCAGCAACCGCCCTCTTTAACCTCCTGCTGTTCACCCTGGCTCCTAGCCTGGGTGGCCAAGCCAAGATGGGTAGCCGAAAGAGGTAAGGATTTTGGTAGTGAACACATGGGTCTTCTGACCAGGTGTTCACCAGGGAACCAACAAGTCAGGGCATCAGTTAAGGCATTATGTGAGTAGGTATAATAAAGGCTTTTAAGATTACATGTGGTTGTTCTTGAGTGCGCTACCGGTTATTAAGCTATAGATTCAAGAGATTGTGGCCAGAGACCTTAGAAGGCCTCAGAGGAGGCGAGCCGGGTAGAGCTCACACTGCAAAGGACAGTGGTCAAAGGTACTCTGGTGGGTCTAGGACAGACTAGTAATTGTAACTGCCAGGAGAGCACGTTACAAATGGCGCTCAACGTGGTGGACGCATCAGGAATTATCAGGTTTTGAAAATATTTAATATTCAGAATTAAGATTCTGAAAGATCCGGTAGAAACGCCACTTAAGAGGGAAGACAGAGAAGCAATATGGACCCAGGTAAATCTGGGATCAGACTCAAGGACACAGCTGAACATAATGCTTATTATATAAAGAGGTTAAAGAGCCAGATGGAAGATCTTTTAACAAAGATCACCACTGAAGAACAGCAGGAAGCTTGTAATCAAGCTCCACAAAGGCTATCCCCACACCCAGTAAATAGAGCTAGGAGAGGGAGCAACCTAGAGCTAATGCGATTGTATGACAGTAGAGAGTATAAAATGCCACAGCAAGAGTTGCTGGAATTGCAGGTTAAACTACAGATGGAGATAGAGAAAGAAGAAAAAGCTAGGTTACTACAGATAGAACAGGAAGAGTTCAAACCAGTGGCTGAAACTAAGGAAGGAAATAAACGAATCACATGGACTTCAGTTGTAGAAATTCTTCTTAGCGTTTTGTTGGTTTACCTTGTACATTGTTGTTTTAAGGAATTTATTGATTACTCTTTCATTGAGAAGAAGTTTAGTTCTTTTTATGTGCAAAGCTCAGGTTTGATTTTAAATCAGCCTTTGGGGAATTTTCCAATTCTTCTTCCCTCTGCCTCACCTTCTTGGGCCAAGGGAGAAGGGGGAGGAGGAAAAGGAAGGGCGATAATATCATCAGCACTGCCCATTAATCCATTCAAAACTCCGGTGTCTTCATTTCAAAGGACCGGAGTAGGCTTTATGCCCCAAGGCAAAAAGGAATTGTGGGGTATTGAGTATAATCAGAAAAGTTTTAAAAATACAGTTGAGTTAATTTCTAAGAAACCTTACAGGGACAAGACCTTGCAGTTAGAGAGAGTGGAGTTTTATACTTGTAAAACTGCTAGGATCGTCTTTGGAGAGTTGGAACTCCTCTTTTATTACCTCGTGGATTTTCCACTTCCACAGGTGAGCTTGATTTCCCAACCCCCTATGGGTACTTATAAAACAGTGTTTATGTTTAGAATGGGTTGGAAAATTGCTGTTTTAATCACTAGAATAAATAGACAGTGTGTGATCTTTGACCCAGGAGGAAAATATCAGATTTATTGATTCACACTCCTGAAGTACAATTCGGTATCAGAAACTCAAACTTTGATTTTTAGGCAAAAGAATTCAGGGATATAGCCGAGTGTTCTAGTAAAGTCATTACTGCACAGACTATCCCCAAGATCTTCTCTTCTAAACAAGAGAAGGGAATTTTGGGATATGTGATTGCTTACAATTTTTAAATTTTGATTTTACATTTTAAAACATTTTTGATTTTACATCTTCAAAGTATTTTGATTTTACATTTTAAAGTTATTTTGGCTTTATATTTTTAATCTATTTTGGTTTTACACTTTTAAATTATTTTGGTTTTACATTTTTAAATTCTTTGCATTTTACCTTAGCAATGCACTTCGGGCATACACAGAAAGTGCAGCTAAGTGACAGACTGACTTTTGTCTGACTTGTTAATCTTTTTGACAACAACTTTGTTTCCACTGTGATGTGGAAAGGCCTGGATGGCATTTGGAAAGGCCCAAGTTGGGCCCCGAGTACATTCCTTCCTAGGTGCCTATCCAGCAGCAGAGTTCATCCCCACCAGAGACATTTGTAACCTGGGGATCCAAGAGAAGGACCAGACAACAGTCCAGAGAGACCAGCCAGATGTCCGCAGCCCTTCAGACGCTGATGGCAGCGATGCCCCTCCTGACCGTGACCAGAGACACCAGACACAGTTCCAGTGTTGCAGCTGAAATGGACTGTTTTGGGTGATACGCAATATAAAGACTGTAAATGGACAATGGGCCTGCTTGCTTCTCCCGTGGCCACTTGCCATATGGTGGCCTGGGAAGAGGCTTTGCCCTATGCTTTCTATTGAAGGACTATGCTTTTAAATTAGTGGGTGAAAAGCCAACACACCCACCTGCCGTTGTTATTGAGACAATGTTACTGGACATGACTGCTTATGTGCACCTGTGAAACTAGAATTGTTCTAGAATTGTGAAAAGTGCAATAGAGAATTGTGATAAGCTAGAATTGTTCTAGAATTGTGAAAAGTGCAATTGAGAATTGTGATAAACTAGAATTGCTCTAGGATTGTGAAAAGTGCAATAGAGAATTGTGATAAGCTAGAATTGTTCTAGGAGTGTGAAAAGTGCAACAGAAAATTGTAAGAAACTAGAATTGGTCTAGAACTGTGATAAATGTAACTAGAATTGTGACAACATACCTACTGATATTTGTTAACTAGAATTGTGATGTTTTACCTTGTTGACTTCCCACCTCAGTGTTGACATCCTACCTCATTGGCATCCAATCTCTTTGGCTTATTATCTCGAGTATGACTTTGATGAATGGGTTGAACATTTGGGCCACTGTTGAGCCTGGTTCTCATTGTCATACTTCTGTTTACTGATCTGCTGCTTTGTACCTCCTTGGGCATAACACTCTGTCATCTCATGGACCAAGTGAACTATAGCTGGTGCTAAAAGTTTAGCTTGGTGAGATGTGCGGTTCCCGCAAAACAAGAGAAAGGGAATTGTAAGGGCCCTTTAAATGGGCGGACACAGTGCATCGGGATTGAGGCCCAGAAGTAATTTCTGTGGATATTAGGACTGCCCTTGGGTGGGATCCTGGCCATATTGAGATAGCTTCGTAATGGGTGACTCTCTCGCTGATTGGCTGTGTGTGTGACCTCACAGGCCCTATGTAAGCCCACTGCAGGCAGCAACCGCCCTCTTTAACCTCCTGCTGTTCACCCTGGCTCCTAGCCTGGGTGGCCAAGCCAAGATGGGTAGCCGAAAGAGGTAAGGATTTTGGTAGTGAACACATGGGTCTTCTGACCAGGTGTTCACCAGGGAACCAACAAGTCAGGGCATCAGTTAAGGCATTATGTGAGTAGGTATAATAAAGGCTTTTAAGATTACATGTGGTTGTTCTTGAGTGCGCTACCGGTTATTAAGCTATAGATTCAAGAGATTGTGGCCAGAGACCTTAGAAGGCCTCAGAGGAGGCGAGCCGGGTAGAGCTCACTCTGCAAAGGACAGTGGTCAAAGGTACTCTGGTGGGTCTAGGACAGACTAGTAATTGTAACTGCCAGGAGAGCACGTTACAAATAATGATAGAGAAGTGAACATTTAGAATGCCTTAATATTTCCAGTAAACACAATTTGTATTATTAGCTGAACTATTTCAACATTTAGCATTTTTCAAAACTAGCCTGTAAGGATTGTTTATTGCTTGTTTGTTTGTTTAAGGAAGAGGAGGAAGATTACAGTATGGACAGTTATTAAAAGTATATCATCTTTACCTTAACTCAAAAAAATCAAAACCATTTTCATTCCACCAAAATTTTTATTGGAAGCATAATCTTCTTTCTCCTTCAATGGCATTTCATGGCTTTTGATTGGCAAGACCAGAAACTTATGGAATGCTGGATAATGCTTGAATACTAACAATCTTGCTTCATCAAGTCTCCATGGCAATATTCGTGGGGGAAAGGGTTATATGCACAGTAGTTTAAAATCAGCATTTTAAATATCTTCATCCTCTAAATATTGGTGCCCTGAGACAAAGCCCCCATTAACCTGACCTAGTTATGGCTCTGCCTCTCACTGTGAAAAATATCCTATGATCCTGTTTTTAAAGAGCTATTTTAGAAATAGCAGTTATGAAACAATAGTTTTTACGTATCACTTCTTACTCTGAGCTTGATTCAAATACATTATGCTTATTTGTCCATTTTAAAACACAAAAGGACATACATTTTAGCATGAAGTTATATAGGATAACCTACTTGTGCCATTAGAGATCATCAGTAAATCTTCATTAGACTTAATGAATAACATAATTTTCTTCCTTGCCTTTTAAATAAAATATGGTATCAACAAAAATTGAAATTGAATGAAATTCACAAATCTTTGAAATAATATTATTTTTAAAAATTTAATTATTGATACTTTTCCACATTTATATAGCTTTAAACAGCAGGCTCTAAATATATGAGGTGCTTTTGGTGAATCATTCATGGCCAGGAAATTGGGAGAAGGAATTTATATACTTTTGATATGAGGTAAAATTGTGAAATCTTGGTGAAAAATTAAAAACAATAATCTTTTAAAATGAAGAAAATTATGTCTTTGTCTTCTGTGCCCACTATGAACTATTTTAAAAGTTACATCATTTCCCTCTATTTTTCAAAGTGTTTAATGAATAAACTAACAAAAAAGAAATGTTAAAGTGAACAATGTTTGAACATATAGATTTTAATAAGATAAGATAAAGAACTCTATCTTAGAAAGTAATAATATACAACTATTGCTTCAAACATTTTAGTGGCCAACTAAAGGGGAAAAGATAGATCTTTTCAGAGGTAAAACAATTTTAAATGACTTTATTTTTATATGAATAAAGCATTTAATGTAGACATAATTTCTCCTTGTAATCTGAATGATATGGGACTTTGAACCTATTAGTAGTTGAATCAGTAAATGATTTCCATTATCATGCTTGTCAGTTCAAGGTAGAAATCAGTCCAAATGGACAGGAAATGATGGAGAAAGAAAAGAGTTCAGCAAACAACAGATGAATCAAAATGATTATCAGACACTCTTAATAAGACTGAAACATGATCAATTCAGTCAAAATTGAAATTAGATATAAGTATTTTCCCAATTATGAAATCAAATTCAAACTGTTCTCTAATTCTACTGGGAAAGTCAATTTATTTTAAGTGAGAGTTGAATGATTTCTTCTTAATTCTTAATAGTGATAAAATAAAACCCTATTGATATCATTTTAAGGAAGTTGGTCCCTTGCTATATACATCAGAGCTACAGATCAGGGAAAATTAGGGCTTTGGTGCAAGTTCAAAAATTTAGAGCAGGGGAATGTAAAAGGAACAGACAACATTATCTATTGCATCTTTACATTCTCCCACTATTCCAAGAATTGAGAAAAAGTGCTACTTAAAATAAGTGAGTTCTCACTGAGGAGAAAATACTGGGTAAACAGAAAGGCAACTGATAAGACTATAATATCTCAGAATTTCTTTCTTCTATATAGAAGTTTTCACTTCAACTGTACCTTTTTTCTCTGTGTGCTCCCATTTAATCCACTGTTTGAGGTCTGTCAAAATGTGCAGCAACTCATTATGACATACTTGAAGAAGGAAAGAGGAAATTCAGAACAATCTCAAGATTTTTATTACTATGTGGGCAATCTGCTTTCTGTAGAATAGAACTGCATTTGAAGGAATTTGTAGGCCTCAACTAGTCTAATGATATCTTGAAGCAAAGAACTATTTTCATAGCACATTACATAATACACTAGGTGTGAAATTAGTTTTCTGGTGAATGGACACCCTGGAGGTTGTTAGCTTTTTTTTTATGTACAGCTTCTCATATACTACTGCATTAGCATTTCTTCTCTCAGATAACAAAATTAATATATTTTAATGAGTGAAAACCTCTTAATATACACTGAACATTTACTATGTTTTCATTCTCTAATTTGACATCTTTGCTACAAAAAAAAAAAAAAAAAAGCAACAACAACAAAAACCCCAAATAAAACAAAGCAAAACAAAAACTTTTGTTTTGTTTTGCTTTTCCCCTGTGTTCTAGTGACAGGAACTCCTACCTAATTGGAAAAAAAAAAAAAAAAAAGATGGAAAAGAAAATCTTTTTGAAGTAAAATGTTATTAGTGAAAGAAATTATAAGGTTACATGACTATGAACATACTTGGTCTTTGTTCTAGTGATAGTTTTGTAAAAATCAGAAACTCTGGGTGTCGCAAGCTCACCTCAGTGCTGTGGTTGAATTCAGGAGAAACCAGTAAAATCTCTTTGAACTAATGGAGCAGGAAACTACTCAAGGGCTCTTGGGATAAATGGTAGGGTACTTTCCTCTTCAATTTGACCTATAAAGTGATCCTGCCTTTAGGTTTATTTTAAGATCGTTTAAGAACAGAGTGTAGGTTTACCAAAGAAGCAGTTCTTTTCCTCAGGCTTCTCCCTGGGGCCACATATTCTAACCAGATACTAGAAGTTTTGCAAAATGAAAAAAATAGGATTTTTTTTTCTTTAAAATATATTAGAAAAAAGAAAGTTGAAGATTATTCTGAAAAGCTATAAGAATTGAAGATAGACATATTGAAATATTTTACATTGGACAATTTCATATGTCCTTTGAATATAAGTATAAAATAATAATAGTTCACATTTTCATAATACTTTATATTTCTTTACTATGTTATTCAGTATTGTAGAACCCTTTGATAGAAGTGCTATAGTAATCTCCATTTACATGAAAAGTTGAGAGTAGGACTGATTTAAGCAGAATTTGAATCCAGATATTTCTGACTTTAAAATGTAGTTTTGTATTCAATCTTCCAAACTGCCTCAACTGAATAACTAAGTTATACTTGAAGTTTGATCACAAATTTAAAATATAAATCATTTTACTTGTGGCTAGAACAATAAAAAGTGCCTAGATTCACATATCATTTTCAACTGCTCTCTAATCATCCTAAATATCAAATTAATTTCCAAATCTTGTTATTTTCATCTCTACAATGATCTCTGGCACAATCTCTTCTCCATTCACACAGCCACTGATATAGCAAAGTCCCCCATTGCCGTGTTTTCTAGATGGCCAATCTAACTCAGGTCTCTCTCTACTACAATCCGTTTTCCACCCAATTATCAAAATTATTTTTCTGAATTACATGTCTGATCATATCAAAAGCCCCCAACTCATCCCTGCACCCCTGCCTCTGCCTACATATGTATTATCTCCATGTACCCTTAAAAATCTCCTATAGTTTCTCTCTCTGTCTCTGTCTCTCTGTTTTTCTGTCTTGTTCTGTCTCTGTCTCCGTCTCTTTCTATCTCTGTCTGTCTCTGTCACTCTGTGTGTGTGTGTGTGTGTCTCTAGTCTGTTTCTCTGTTTCTCTGCTTCTCTATCTGTCTCTGTCTTTGTCACTCTCTCCTAGCTTATACTAAAGTATATCTATATATGGCAATATTTAGCAAGAACAGACATGCAAACATTTCCCCTAATGCCTCCAGATAATTTTTCAAATGGAGAGGGTGGGAGATTAGTCTTGCAATTTAGCACAGTTCCTACATGGCATAAATTCCACCAAGTTCAGGTTCAAATTACCAGATTTAGATAGAAAGGAGTCCCAAAAAAATCTGCTCCTTGAGGCCTAAATGCTAGACAAGTTGCATCAGTGATTCTGCACCCCCAGATTCTCAAGAGTTGAGCTCTTGTCTTAGATCAGAAATTCTATTCTTTATGTCAATCAAAAGGGATGAAGATAAATGATTAAGATTCAGGATAATTTAGGGCTATTTAGTCTGGGAGATGGGGTACAATAAAAGGCCTTCCTCTATATTACATAGAATCTTTTATCCCTCTCCCTTAGATTCCATTGCAGCCAGAATCCAGAAGAAGTTCTAGTTCAGGTCCTTTGTATTCTGTACAGTTTTGGATCCACAAAGCTAATGTGTAAACTAAATAAAGACTCTTCCCAATCTGAGATACTCTAAAATAGAATATTTCTGCATACCTGAGGACTAAAGGAAGCAGCTCTCAGTGGCTTCCATATGACTGATGCTATTTTAGGTGTTCTAGTTGCATATTATCCCCTCTTTACACTTTTACCTTCTGAAAACTTTGTTTTTTCTCAACAAATAAGTAGGAGTGCATTTTTATTATATTATTAATGTCCTTCATATGGAAAAATAGTGCTTCCTTAGGATTCAACAAATGCCTGATTCAATGTTAGATTTGTTTCTTAAAGCCATAAAATGAAAAGAAAATGAAAAAAAAAATCCATAAAGATATAAAAATTGCTTCTTGCCTTCTTAGTTTTCTAATTATTTAACACATTACTTTCATGTAATCTATAATCCAGTCTTTTGGCCCACTTGCCATTTGTCACACTGAGCCCAAACTCTTCTTTCCATGTCTTTCCATTGTCTGTCTTTCAAATCAGAAAAGCTTTACCTCTTTACTTTGGTATCTTAGAATTCTTAGCTTTTTTATAAGACTCTGCTCACTTGTCACCTTTTCTAGAAGGTCTTAGCCAGCCCTTTACCTTATAAAGTACTTTACATATATTTATCTAGTATGGCTTTTTTATGCATGTCACCTCTCCCATTTCCATGTAACCTTCTTAAATGAAATGATGATTTATTTTTTTTAAAAAATTGCATTTTTAAGGTAGCAGAGTATAAACAGTAAGTTTTTAATAAATTATTGTTGTCTCAAAAATATAATATCTATATGATAACAGATTTGGTCAGGAATGAAGTTTAAGCCATTATCTTAAAGATAACACTAATTCCCTTTGTGTATATATATATATATATATATATATATATATATATATATATATATATATATATATATATATATATATATATATATTTCAGGTAATTTTTTTCCCCTGACATGCCATATGCAAGAGCATATTTTCTACCAAGACTGAAGGTTTCCTCTGCGTTTAAAAAAAATTACATTCAAGTTGCTACATAGAATCTAGCCTGTTCCACAAGGTAGAGAAATATGTACAACAGTATTTCAAGTGCCATTATGATACTCCATTTCATTTTAGAGAGCCACAAATTCCCTTCCATCAAGCATGTTGACAGAGCCCCTCATATAATACATTTTTAGATAACTGTTTTAACTCTTCTATGGATCTACAATTGAATCAATGTGGATAGTTCCTTTAATGGGGTAAATTATAAGAAAAGCAAACTTTTTAATCCCATGTAACTCTTGTTTGTATTCTTGGTAGATTTTTCAAAAGATGCTTAATCAACATGTTGGAAGAGACTCCCTAAGGAACTTTTGACATTGTGAAAATACTAATGGGGCACACAGACTCTTTAAAGGTTCTTTATATTTCTCATGGGAATAGCATACCTCCTCTTTCAGTATTACATCTTTCTTTTCATATAGGGGAGGGGATAAGGGGAAGAGGGAAAATTAGAACACAAGGTTTTGCAAGGGTTAATGTTGAAAAATTATACATGCATATGTTTTGAAAATAAAAAGCTTTAATAAAAAATAAAGCTGTGCTTTTATAGTAGGTAATTTCAGAATTTTCAAGCATAATTGAGGCCCAAAAATGTTATCACTTATCTGAGATAACATAACTAATAAGTGAAAGAATCAGGTTTCAAATGTAAGTCTCATAAAGTACACTTTTTACCATATTATATTGACTTCGAATATGATCTTGTCTTTTGGGAATTCTCAATAGCTTAAAAACAAATTAACAAAAAAAGATTTGTTTGTTTTGCATAACTTCACATGTGGTTTATTAATTGTGGGTGGAGAGAAGGGAGAGAATCTTGAACTCAAAAATCTTAAAGACAAATGAATAAAATTGATTTGAATGTAACTGGGGAAAATATTAAGTAAACAAAAAAGATTTGCTGAAAATTAATGTGGACATCTTTGCCATTTGACTCCCCTTATTCTTCCAGATCTTAATTGTCTAACTTTCCATACATAATAGCTATGAAAAATATACTTCTCATTGACTTTTAAAATATTCTTTCTCTGATAATCTCACAGGGATTTTAATTTAACTAATTCCATTTTTTCTCCAGAAAAAAAATGAATAGATGAATAGAACTCCTCAAAAAGTCATATTATTCCATTTGATTTGTTGTAATGTTGTGAGTTGATAATTGTCACTCTTTGAGGGAAAAGAATAGTTTTTTTTTTTTTTTCTTCTAGATAAATTATCAGTTATTTTACAATGTATTTTATTTCTGTTAAATACCAGATCTTGATAATACCATTCACACTTTCTAGGTCATAACTAAAATTGACAAAGCCTTTCAAAAATGCTCATATTTCTTAGATTGTTATATTATTCACACCTTCTGAAATGACTCTGGCCCAGTGGCTCTCACGTTTCACTTTTTTCCCCTTTTCGTTTCAGAGTTCTGGCTGAGACAAACATCTCCAAGTGAAACAGCTGTTACTTGTTTAATACTCTCAACCTCATTAGTTAAATCAATACGTCTATCTTTGGCTCACTGTTTGCAGATTTTTGTGTGAAATAGATAATGCTGCAGATGTGCTCCACAAGACTTCTATGAACTGATGCATAGGAAAGTAAGGAAGACCAAAAGAACAGTTTACAAGCTAATAACAATGAGGTGAAAGAGATGACAGACATTCGGGAACTTTGATCAATGCAGTGCTGTCTGTAAATTTAAAGGACTAATAGGAAAGCATGCATTTAGATGCTTAACAGAAATAAGATGAACTTTAGTTGCAGAAAAAGCATTTATTTTGAAGACCTTCCCTGTAGGCTGATTTGTTTTGCTCAACTATATTTTGTTTGATGGAATAACTGACACGTGTCTGAATGTGTGTGAGAGAGATTATGGAGGAAGGAGTCACTGGGAAATCATTGCCCACTGGGAATGCTGCTTTTCATGACCGATTTCTGCATATGATTCTTTTACATCTCCATGTCACTTTAACAGCACATTAAGTTAGGAGTTCACTGTGTAATCCCCCAGATACATATACACACATGCAACACTTCACAAATTCTCAAACATCAAAGTCAAAACAGGTACATTTTATCTTGGACTGTAGCCAAAGCTCTGTTCCAATAGGCCAGTAAGCTCAATCTTATAGTTTCTGTATCACCTTAGGGATCCATATGGAAATCCAGGTAAAGTTATAGACCTCTCTTAGAACACATAGATGACATTTCTTGTAAATTTTAATTTACTGTCATAAAAAAGCAGGCTAAAAGGTCTCAGATGCTTTAGCCAATCTATGTATTAAATATAAAACTTCATTATCAACTTGATCATCTCTACAAAATGTTTATTTGTTTTTCCACAAATGAATGTTATTGAGGATTCATAAACAATCTCAGATTGTTCAAAGGAAAATATGAAGTTGATTATTATTATTTCCCAAGGGATGTGAATTTCCCCAATTCTTTTTATTTGTCTTGACTTTTGTTTTCTTTTAAAATTATAGTGACAATATAATTGTAATAGAAGTTAATTCTTGAAAAGAAAAACATAAAAATTTTTAAAAGCTCAATTACATATATATATATATATGTATATATATATATACATATATATATATATATATATATATATATATATCATTGCCTACTAGAAAATAGTGGATTAGTGCTTTTTTTATCTAACAAAACTAAGAAAATATGTTTCACATACCTGAATTTCCTAAATCACTTAAAATATTAAATAATTAATATATTGCAATGAAGCCATGTTTTCCTTGCCTGACATGTAGTAAGCATTTAATAGATGATAGTTAATCAGTTTTACCGAGAACTTTTAAACAAAGTTGGGCCTATTGTTTTTACTTCATAAAATAGTAGATTGAAATTAGTTTAATTTTTGTCCACCAGGGTCACCATAATGACTACCAAGTTTTGTTCTTTTATGTACTATAATAGGCCTTGAAGTGGGAAAGATTATTTGCCTGTGCACTGCACATCTCAAAAGACTGATTTAGAATTCTTGATCCCCCTGTTTTATATTTCCTTTTGATACAATTACCAAAATTATTCTTGTCTTTCTTGCTTCTAATCTAATATAATAAAGTACTTTACCAAAGCCATAAAATTAATAAGCTTAATTATTTCCCAATATTCCATTTTTTAAAAAAATGGAGACTGAAATTTACTCCCTCCTTTCCTCCCTTTCTTCCTCCCTCCTTTCCTCTATTCTTTCCTTCCTCTCTTCCTCCCTTCCTTCCTTTCTGTCTTTCTTCCTCCCACCATTCTTTCCTCCCTCCCTCCCTTCTTTTCTTCCTTGCCTCCCCCTCTTCCTTCTTTCCTTCTTTCTTCCTTCCTCCCTTCCTCCTTCCTTTCCTTTCTTCCTCCCTCCCTCCTCCTTCCTTCCTCCCTTTTCCCTTTCTCCCTCCCTCCTTTTTTCCTCCCTCCTCTCTTCCTTCCTTCCTTCTTTCCTTTTGTCCTTCTATTCTTCCTTCCTCATAGATCTTAGATACACATTTGTGCCACTGAAATAAAAGATAAATGAGATATTTTAGCTTCAGTTACTTGATGAGATAATAAAATAATAAAAATACAAAAATCTATTATAAGATCATAATGGAGGTAAAAGGACAAACTGCAAACTTTTATATCAAATAGAAGCAATTCACTTATATTAAAACATTTCCACTCTGGAATACATTTCTTTTTCAAAATAGATGTAATCCTACTCTTGAATTCTCCAATAGAATTTGCTTTCAGAAATTGTTATTATACTTTGGACAAGATAGTAGCATGAATTTCTTCCAAACAGGATGTATTAGATCCAAGAATTCAAAAGAACTTTATGTAGTTTTGGAATTCTGAAGTCTAAATATAAGAGTTAAAATATCAAAAAAGCAAAAACAAAAAAGAGTTCCTATTAAGAAGAATACTTGCAAAGCATTCTAATCACATCAAGTGCATAGTTAACTTTTTAAAAGAAAATTTCTTGTGCAAAATGAAGATATTTTGACAACTGAGCTGAACGCTTTCCAATACTTCAAATAGTTTTCAATTCAGCATTCAAATACAGATGTTGAACACTAGAAAGGATTATGAGACTTCAATATAGCTACACATAATTATCAATCATGCAGCAATTCATCATAACAATGGGTTTCTTTGAAGGGCCCACCATGTTAACATTCATTTTCAGAAAGGAAATAGTATTATGTCACAGCAGTACACAAAGTTTATTATACCAAGTAAATTGAATAAGCTAATATCTCTTCTACAAGTGTCTTAAAGTTTGAAAATTTGCAGAAAATATTAGAATAGAGACAGCTCAATCCTTATTTTCATTTCTTATTAATTGATGAAGATTATTAGAAAGCAAGTCTAGCCAAAGCTATATAAATACAGAAGAAAAAGGTAGCTCAAGTTTTTAATGTACTAATGAGGCACCAAGAAAATGATTTTCATTATATATGTAATAATAGATAGTTTATGTAATGCCTATTATAAGCCAGGCACTGTGTCTTTACAAATCTAGTATTTACAAATACTATTGCATTTGATCCTTACAACAACTCAACAAGATAGGTGTTATTATTACCCTCATATTACAGATGAAGAAACTGGGCCAAATAGAGGTTAAGTCACTCATCCAGTGTTATATAGTTAAGTGTCTGAGGTTGGAATTGAATTAAAATTTTTCTGATTTCAGGTCTGGCATTCTTTCCACTGAAAGCAGTTAGTGTTGGATTGTTTTTTTTTTTTTTTTTTTTTTAATGCCAAACATAGTTGCATTAAAATACTTTAAAATATTCATTTTTAAAGCTTCAGCAGGGTCCCTTATAGATAGATACTATCTATCTAGACTGATCCTTTCTTGCATTAGATAAGAAAGCATTTCAAGCCAGAAGGCCTTCTCTTAAATTTGAATCCTACCAATTCTTATCTTTTTCCAAGTCATTTTTTCAGTTGTAATTGCTTCTTCTTTTCTTCCTGAAAATCTCTGACAGCTAAAAATTGATGTTGAAATCACCATATTTTATAAACAAATTAGAAGTTTTTAGCTGCAATGTAGTATTATCATAAAAGATCGGGATTTCTTTCCTAAAATTGCATTTTGTGAGCATTCATCATTTCAAATGTGAGACATTTCAACAAATTACTCACATGTGAGTTTGGAGCACATGATTTGACTAACTGCAAATTTAATTACACTTTAAGTTAATGGAAATTTCACATTTACACATTGTTCTTTTGAAGCCACATCAACCAGGGAAAGCATATCAATTTTTTCATTAAATAAGTGGACAATTAGTAGTTTCCAATGTCAACTAGCATTTATTAATTATTTACTTTGTGCCTGGCACTGTGCTAAATTCTGGGGATTTAAAAAATAAAAGAAATATGCTTTGGCTTCAAGGAGCTCACATTCTATAGGTGGGGACAACATGCAAAGATCTATATATAAATAAGATGTAGATTATATCTTGTGTCTTAAATACAATTATTTAGATATCTTTGGGTTATCCAGTAAAAATCATTTTATTCATGACTTACCCTATAGAATTCTATTCTGTGTTCTTCCTTGAAGAGCATCTTAGAAGATGGGGATTTGTCTGTTATTTTCTTCATACTCTGTATAAACTAATATTTATCTGCAGATAAGTTTTCATTCAGTAAGCATTGATTTTTTTATATATTTCACTTTTACATATGAAGGAAGGAATACATATCTATCATTTGTAGGAAAGTCTAGTTTAATTATATTTAGGGAAATGTTAATGGATTTGAAATTATCTAGCTACTATCTCACCTGGTTTCCCTGATATCTATGGTACATATAAGATGGCTGCCTGGGGTTATATGCACAATCAGTTAGTTCCTATAACAACGACATTTCTGATTTCAATGTGATGATGGGGGCAATTAGTATAGACCTTTTACAGAAAGGAGAAAACCAATAAGATCTAAGTCAGATTTTGGAGAAAGTTGTCAATTAAAAAACTGTTAGATGAGGGATAAAAAAAGAAAAATTTAGAAAAAAAAAAAAAAGGCAGGTAAAAACATCTATATTCCACTATGTAACTAAGACTTCAGTGTTGCAGTATAGCTTTGGGGAGGATTCCTGTGGTATCTTATTTGCTTTTTCCCCATCATGGTTAATTCTGACTATAGCCAGTTATTGTGTGAATGTTATGATTTCTTTCATAACTTTTCTGTGGTTAACATTCTCAAACATTTTTAAAGGAAGTTAAATGGAATTTGGGATATGTGATGAGTACAGCATATTCTTCAGAAAATGAATGGAGAAGGCATGTTGGATGTTTAATAATGTATTGATAATGGAGAGTTTTACTACTCCTTTTACATTGTATCATTAAAAATTAGGTTACATGCAGACTTATTCATGAAAAGGAGAGATGATATTAGATCTTATGGTTCTTAGTATGACATGAGTCCAACTTTACTAAGTTTCCTCCTCCTCCTCCTCCTAATCCTCCTCGTCCTCCTCGTCCTCCTCTTCTCTCTGTCTCTCTCTCTGTCTCTCTCTGTCTCTGTCTCTCTGTCTCTGTCTCTCTCTCTCTCTCTGTCTCTCTCTGTCTCTCTCTCTCTGTCTCTGTCTCTCTCTCTCTCTCTGTCTCTCTCTCTCTGTCTCTGTCTCTCTCTCTCTCTCTGTCTCTCTCTGTCTGTCTCTCTCTCTCTCTCAATCTCTCTCTCTCTGTCTCTCTCTCTCTGTCTCTGTCTCTCTCTCTCTCTCATACACACATACACACACACACACACACACACACACACACACACACACACACACACAAGTCTCCAGATTGAACATTTCTTTAGGGTAGGGAGTACAATTTATCTTTGTATTCTTAGTGACAAAACAAAACCTTATGTACACTGTAGGTACTTAACAAGTAAGTGTTGAACTACACTGAGTTTGGTATGTGAAAAAATGCTTGTGAAGAAATCTGTAATTTCTGTATTTTAATGAAAGTAAAGAGTATGCATGAATATATGTAAGAGGAAGTTCAGATCCAATATTCTCTTAAAACTTTCTTATATTCTTGCCTTCATTTTATTTGAGCTTCTCAGCCATTCCTTTGAAAGCATTTTCTTTCGTGATTTATTTGATTTCATGTTGTCATTATTCTATGTATACTATGTCTTCTTATTTCTGGATACTAGGATTCCTGGTTTTCTTGAATTCTTTGAACAGAGTCACCAACTCTAAAACCAACAAAGATAAAATTTGAACGTAGGCTTTCCTAATACTACTTCAGCATTCTATCCATCCTCTTATATTGCTTCTGTTTAATAGACCAGATAAGAATTGGGACAATGACTACTGAATTTCTTATTTGAAAAGAAAAGAAATTCAATCACTTAAGTTAGCTTTATGTTTAGGGTGCTTTGCTCATTATTCTTAAACTTATATTTTTATTTGAGAGGGCTTGCTTTGAGTTAAATTATCGATATTCTTAACTATTTTTACTTAATTTCAAAAAATAATTTAATTATTATTTTACATATGTTAAAACATATAAATAATTGCATTAGTTTGGTTAATATGTATTTAATAAATATTAAGTAATAACCATAAATGTACATTCTTAATATAGATTGACATACTTTCATCTAAGATTTACCATTTAACTTAGTAAAGTCGGACTCATGTCATACTAAGAACAATTATTAAATCAAAAAGATTTGGTGTCTAAATTCATAAATGTATTTCTGTAAAGTGAGAAACATTAAGTATGAGTTTAAATTTATTGTGAAATATGTTAAAAGCATTTAAGTATCTAAAATTCCTAGTTCAAAGCTATTAGCAAAATCTTGGCAGGTATTAGGACAAATAAGTTTGTCTGTGGATAGATAATATAAGAGAACCAAATTAAACTAGTGGTTCTCCAAGAAAAGGTTTCCATTTGGTACATGGGATAATTTTTTTTTTTTTTTGGGTTTAATTTATATATTTTTTTAATATATATATATATATTTTATAATATTATCCCTTGTATTCATTTTTCCAAATTACCCCCCCTCCCTCTATTCCCTCCCCCCGACGACAGGCAATACCATACATTTTACATGTGTTACAATATAGTCTAGGTACAATACATGTGTGCGAATATCATTTTCTTGTTGCACAATAAACATTAGAATCCGAAGGTACATGCAACCTGGGCAGACAGATATTAGTGCTAACAATTTTCATTCCCCTCCCAGTGTTTCTTCTCTGGGTGCAGCTACCCCTGTCCATCATTGATCAACTGGAAGTGAGTTGGATCTTCTTTATGTTGAAGATTTCCACTTCCATCAGAATACATCCCCATACAGTATTGTTGTTGAGGTGTACAGTGATCTTCTGGTTCTGCTCATTTCACTCAGCATCAGTTGATTTAAGTCTCTCCAGGCCTCTCTATATTCCTCCTGCTGGTCATTTCTTACCGAGCAATAATATTCCATAACCTTCATATACCACAATTTACCCAACCATTCTCCAACTGATGGACATCCATTCATCTTCCAGTTTCTAGCTACAACAAAAAGAGCTGCCACAAACATTTTGGCACATATATGTCTCTTTCCGCTCTTTAGTATTTCTTTGGGATATAATCCCAGTAGTAGCGCTGCTGGGTCAAAGGGTATGGACAGTTTGATAACTTTTTGGGCATAATTCCAGATTGCTCTCCAGAATGGCTGAATTCTTTCACAACTCCACCAGCAATGTATTAGTGTCCCAATTTCCCCACATCCCCTCCAACATTTGTCATTATTTGTTCCTGTCATCTTAGCCAATCTGACAGGTGTGTAGTGGTATCTCAGAGTGGTCTTAATTTGCATTTCTCTGATCAGTAGTGATTTGGAACACTCTTTCATGTGAGTGGATATAGTTTCAATTTCTTCCTCTGAGAATTGTCTGTTCATATCCTTTGACCATTTATCAATTGGAGAATGGTTCGGTTTCTTATAAATTATGGTCAGTTCTCTATATATTTTGGAAATGAGACCTTTGTCAGAACCTTTGTTTTTAAAAATATTTTCCCAATTTGTTACTTCCCTTCTAATCTTGTTTGCATTAGTATTATTTGTACAGAAACTTTTTAGTTTGATGTAATCAAAATCTTCTATTTTGTGATCAATAATGATCTCTAGTTCTCCTCTGGTCATAAATTCCTTCCTCCTCCACAAGTCTGAGAGGTAGATTATCCTCTGTTCCTCTAATCTATTTATTATCTCCCTCTTTATGCCTAAATCATGGACCCATTTTGATCTTATCTTGGTATATGGTGTTAAGTGTGGATCCATATCTAATTTCTGCCATACTAATTTCCAGTTTTCCCAACAGTTTTTTCCGAATAATGAATTTTTATCCCTAATGTTGGAATCTTTGGGTTTGTCAAAGATTAGATTGCTATAGATGTACCCTTTTTTGTCCTTTGTATCTAATCTGTTCCACTGATCTACCGGTCTATTTCGTAGCCAATACCAAATGGTTTTGGTGACTGCTGCTATATAATATAGCTTTAGATCAGGTACACTTAGACCACCTTCCTCTGAGTTTTTTTTCATTAGTTCCCTTGCAATTCTCGACCTTTTATTCTTCCATATGAATTTTGTTGTTATTTTTTCTAGGTCATTAAAATAGTTTCTTGGGAGTCTGATTGGTATAGCACTAAATAAATAGATTAGTTTGGGGAGTATTGTCATCTTTATTATATTCGCTCGGCCTATCCAAGAGCACTGAATGTCTTTCCAATTATTTAAATCTGATTTTATTTTTGTGGCAAGTGTTTTGTAATTTTTCTCATATAATTCCTGACTTTTCTTTGGTAGATGGATTCCCAAATATTTTATACTCTCAACATTTGTTTGGAATGGAATTTCTCTTTGTATCTCTTGCTGTTGCATTTTGTTAGTGATATATAAAAATGCCGAGGATTTATGTGGATTTATTTTGTATCCTGCCACTTTGCTGAAATTTTGAATTATTTCTAGTAGCTTTTTAGCAGAGTCTTTGGGGTTCTCTAAGTATACCATCATGTCATCTGCAAAAAGTGATAGTTTAATTTCCTCATTTCCTACTCTAATTCCTTGAATCTCTTTCTCGGCTCTTATTGCCGAGGCTAGCGTTTCTAGTACTATATTGAATAGTAATGGTGATAGTGGGCAACCTTGTTTCACTCCTGATCTTACTGGGAAAGGTTGCAGTTTATTTCTATTGCATATTATGCTTACTGACGGTCTTAAATATATACTCCTGATTATTCTAAGGAATAATCCATTTATTCCTATACTCTCAAGAGTTTTTAGTAGGAATGGATGTTGGATTTTGTCAAATGCTTTTTCTGCATCTATTGAGATGATCATATGGTTCTTATTAATTTGATTATTAATATGGTCAATTATATTAATAGTTTTCCTAATATTAAACCAGCCCTGCATTCCTGGAATAAATCCTACTTGATCATAGTGTATTATCTTGGAGATGATTTTCTGAAGTCTTTTTGCTAATATCTTATTTAAGATTTTAGCATCAATATTCATTAAGGAGATTGGTCTATAATTTTCTTTCTCAGTTTTCGATCTACCAGGTTTAGGTATCAGTACCATGTCTGTGTCATAAAAGGAGTTTGGTAGGACTCCTTCATCCCCTATTTTTTCAAATAATTTATATAACATTGGGGCTAATTGTTCTTTAAATGTTTGGTAGAATTCACATGTGAATCCATCTGGCCCTGGGGATTTTTTCCTGGGGAGTTGATTAATAGCTTGTTCTATTTCTTTTTCTGAAATGGGACTATTTAAGCAATTTATCTCCTCCTCTGTTAATCTAGGGAGCCTATATTTTTGGAGAAAGTCATCCATTTCACTTAAGTTATCAAATTTATTGGCATAAAGTTGGGCAAAGTAACTCCTTATTATTTCTCTAATTTCCTCTTCATTGGTGGAAAGATCCCCCTTTTCATTTGTAAGACTATCAATTTGATTTTCCTCTTTCTTTTTTTTGATCAAATTTACCAAAGGTTTATCTATTTTATTGGCTTTTTCATAAAACCAACTCTTGGTTTTATTTATTAATTCAATAGTTTTTTTTACTTTCGATTTTATTGATTTCTCCTTTTAATATTTGTATTTCGAGTTTAATTTTTGGTTGGGGGTTTATAATTTGGTCTTTTTCTAGCCTTTTAAGTTGTAAGCCCAATTCGTTAATCTTCTCTTTCTCAATTTTCTTCAAATAAGCCTCTAAAGATATAAAATTTCCCCTTATTACTGCTTTAGCTGCATCCCAAAGATTTTGATATGATGTCTCATCATTATCATTATCTTGGGTGAAATTGTTAATTGTTTCTATAATTTGCTCTTTCACCCAGTCATTCTTTAAGATGAGATTATTCAGTTTCCAATTACTTTTTGGTCTATTTACCCCTAACTTTTTACTGAATGTAGCTTTTATTGCATTGTGATCTGAGAAGAAGGCATTTATTATTTCTGCCTTCCTACATTTAATTTTGAGATCTTTATGTCCTAATATATGGTCAATTTTTGTATAGGATCCATGAACTGCTGAGAAGAAAGTATATTCCTTCCTATTGCCATTCAGTTTTCTCCAAAGGTCTATCATACCTAGTTTTTCTAATGTTCTATTTACTTTTTTAATTTCTTTCTTGTTTGTTGTATGGTTTGATTTGTCTAAATCTGAGAGTGCAAGGTTGAGATCTCCCACTATTATAGTTTTACTGTCTATTTCTTCTTGCAGTTCTCTTAACTTTTCCTTTAGAAAGTTAGATGCTATACCACTTGGTGCATATATGTTTAGTATTGATATGGCTTCATTATTTATGCTACCTTTCAGCAGGATATAGTTTCCTTCCTTATCTTTTTTAACGAGATCTACTTCTGCTTTTGCTTGATCTGAGATAAGGATAGCTACCCCTGCTTTTTTGGCTTTACCTGAAGCATAATAGGCTCTGTTCCAACCTTTTACCTTTACTCTGTATGTATCTCCCTGCTTTAAGTGTGTTTCCTGTAGACAACATATTGCAGGGTTCTGCTTTTTGATCCAATCTGCTATCCGTCTCCGTTTGATGGGATCGTTCATCCCATTTACATTTACAGTTAAAATTACTAATTCTGTGTTTCCTGCCATCGTATTATCCCCAGATTAAACTTTTTTCCCTTGACCCCCCTGATCCCCCTCCCCGATATTTAATTTACAGACCCCCCTTGTGACGCGCAACCCTCCCTCTTTTTTTTTTTTTTTTTAGGATCCCTCCCCCCTCCCTCCAAGTCCCTTCATTTATTCTCCTTTTCCTTTCCCCTTTTCCTCTCCCCCCTTTTAATGAGGTGAGAGAAAATTCTCTGAAAAACAAATATGCTAATTATTTACTCTTTGAGCCTCTTCTGATGAGAGTAAGATTCACACAATGATTCTCCCCCTCACTAAGTTCCCTCAGATATGGTGTATTTTCTATGTCTCTTCCTGGGATGTAGTTTCCCTCTTTTTATCACTCCTTCCCCTTTTTCTGAACCAACCTCCTTCCTTTTACCACACCCCCCTTTTTTTCTTTTATATCAGTAAAATCAAATTATCCTTGAGTATTTTTTATATACCCACAACAGAGTTACAGTTCTCAAGGGTTCTGTGTACCTTTTTCTGTTTCTCTTCAGTCTTGTGGATGTAGATCAAATTTTTTGTTTAAGTCTGGTTTTTTTCTTAGAAACATATAGAATTCCTCTGTTTCATTGAATGACCACCTTCTTCCATGGAAAAAGATACTAAACTTAGCTGGGTAGTTCATTCTTGGTTGCAGTCCTTGATCTTTTGCCTTTCGGAATATCAGGTTCCAGGCCCTTCTATCTTTTAATGTGGAGGCAGCCAGATCTTGGGTGACCCTTATTGTGGCACCTTGGTATTTAAATTGTTTTTTTTCTAGCTGCTTGCAGGATTTTCTCCTTTGTGTGGTAATTCTGCAGCTTAGCCACAATATTCCGTGGTGTTCTTTTTTTAGGGTCTATTTCAGAAGGAGTTCAATGAATTCTTTCCACATCTACTTTCCCTTCTGTTTCTATTATCTCTGGACAGTTCTCTTTGATAATTTCCTGTAAAATAGAATCTAGGCTCTTTTTTTGGTCATAGTTTTCTGGAAGTCCAATAATCCGCAGATTATCTCTCCTAGATCTATTTTCCAGGTCTATAGATTTTCCCAATAAGTATTTGACGTTGTTCTCCAGCTTCTCATTTTTTTTTTGTTTTGTTTGACTGATTCTTGGGTTCTCTGTGAATCATTCATTTCTATTTGTTCCATCCTGACTTTTAAGGAGTTATTTTCTTCTTTCACAGTTTTTAGTTCTTTTTGTAAATGCCCAATTTCGTTTTTAAATGAATTATTTTGCTCTATTGAGTTTTTTTCCATTTCCCTAATTTTTTTTTTTGAGAATTATTTTCTTTTTCCAATTCAGAAATTCTATTTTCTTGAGACTTTTTTATCTTTTCCAATTCAGAAATCCTACTTTCCTGTGTTTTTTTAACCTTTTCTAATTCACTAATTTTGTTTCCCTGCATCTCCTGTGAATTCTTTATTTTTTCCAACTCCAATTTCAGTATGTTGTTATTCTCTATCATAACTTCCCTTTCTTTTCCCCATTTTTCTTCGATCTCCCTCAATTTTTTAAGAGCTTCTTCTAGGAGAGAGTTATGTGATGGGGGGCAGGAATCGTTCCCCTTTAGGTTGTTGTCTGTTGATTCTCTGCTATCAACTTCCTCGGGGTTGGTTACCCGTTCTTTCTGTGTATAGAAGGAATCTATGGTTTTTCTAGCTTTTTTGCTCATACTTAAAAAAATCTTTTGGGGTCTGTCTCTGGGGTAGGAAATTATTTACTTCTTTACCAGCTTCCTCCCAGACCGGATGGATGCAACGGCCCCTGCGCCTGAGCTAAGAGAGAGCTCTGGGAGAGAGTTCCCCACCCCCTCCCTGGGAGTGCCTCAGAGATGATTAGCACTACTGTGCTTCGAGGGCGTAGAATAGTGAAGACAGCACGAAGCCCAGCCTATGTGTCCGGGTGGGGAGTGGACGTCTGCAGCAGGTGACGTGAGAAGCCCCTGTGCTCAAACTGGAAGTGTCTGCCAGAAACCAAGGTCCCTAGTTCAAAGGTTCCGCTTCTCTGGGACTTCCTGGAGCTGAGTTCCACTCCCTCCAGCTAAGCTAGGCAGGGTGTGTTGCCTTGGGCCCTATCCACCCACTTGTCAATCTCTTAACTATTCTCAGGTGGTAGCTGAGGCCACACCCCCTGGTGCCGATTCTCTGCTGAGTCACCCCCTCCCCCCCCCCCCTCAGGGAAAATCTAATTTGTTTTAAAATATTTTGGCTTTCTCTTCTGAACTGCTAAATAATTAGCAGAGAAGAGCTAACAGCCTGTGCCAGATTCCTTTACCTCAGTGGCTTCTCTGATCCCAGAGCCCTTCCCAGCGCAATGGGCGCAGTGTGCCCCTACCCCACCGTCTGTGCTGGTCTTTCTTATTCCTCCCCTGAGAACTGACCTTTCCTGTTGAAACTCCAGATTCTCTTCAGCTGGTAAGTCGTGCTTCCAGTCCTTGTGGTATCTATCAGTCCTGAGCTAATTTTGAGACTTAATTTATCTAATTGGTTGTGAGGGAGTGAGGACGTTCACTGAGTCGTGTGTTTCTTCTCCGCCATCTTGGCTCCGCCCCCCGGGATAATTTCTTTAAATAACATTTAAAAGATGGTAATCTATATTAATGCTTCATTTAAAAGTGAATACTAGTTCCGGCCAAGATGGCGGCGTGGAGGCAGACAGCTGCTTGAGCTCCTTGTTTTCTCTCAGAACTTACTTCATGACAAGCCTCTGACTTAATGCTTGACCCAGAAAGAAATCCACAAATAATCACCAAGAGAAGACATCCTTGAAAGTCGCCAGAAAAGGTTTGTGTTTGCTTGGGGGAGGGTCAATCAGACTGGGCACAGACTGAGGGCAGACAGCCAGAGCAAGACAGGCAGCTCACACAGCTCAGACCTGAGGGGGAGGGGTGTGATCTCTGCCATTTCTGTGAAAGGGCTTTTGCCCCAGTGTGGATGCTCCGTCTTGGCAGCAAGCCAGGAGCGGTGGAAAGGGTGTAAACACCGGAGGTGAAGATTAAAACCCCAGAAAGCCAGCATCTCTCAGAGCCCGGCCACCCCCAACCCCCACCTGGACTGACTCAGTGCGTTCTCAGAGCCTCAGAGTGCAGACTCAGTACAGTCATTGCTGTTCTGTTAGTGGCTCTCTGCTGCCCTACCCCCAGTCTGTAGAGGAAGCCCATTAACACCATCCAGCCCCATCCCCAGCAAAACAGACCTATTGTTTCTCTTGTCAGTTTGTTTTCTTTGATTCCTACTCTGACAAAATGAACAAAAAATTCAAAAGGGCTCTAACCATTGACAGCTTCTGTGTGGAGAGGGAGCAGACTTCAAATGCTGAGGAGACTAGGAACAGACTGTCCCCAGATGTATCCCCTGGGAGGGATATAAGCTGCTCCTCAATACAAAAGAACCTCATAGAGGAAATCAAAAAGGCTCTCACAAGAGAGCTGGAAGAGAAATGGGAAAAGGAAAGGGAAGCTTGGCAAAAGAGCCTGGAGAAGTCATCCCAAGCATTCAAAGACAGAGTGGATAAAGAAATCAAATCATTGAGAAACAAGATTAGTGAGCTGGAAAAGGTAAACAACTCCAAGGAAAACAGGATTAGTGAGCTGGAAAAGGTAAACAACTACAAGGAAAACAGGATTAGTGAGCTGGAAAAAGAAATCAGCTCTCTAAAAAATAAAATGGATGAAATGGAAAAAAAATTCCATAGAAGATAAAAACTCAATTGGACAATTACAAAGAGATATAAAAAAAGTGAGTGAAGAAAATACATCATTGAAAATTAGACTGGAACAAGTGGAAATGAATGACTCAAGGAGAAACCAAGAGGTAGTCAAGCAAAACCAGAGAAATGAAACAATTGAAAAGACTGTCAAGTACCTTACCAGAAAGACAACAGACCTGGAAAACAGATCCAGGAGAGACAATTTGAGAATAATCGGACTCCCTGAAAAATGGGAAGAAAAAAAGAGCTTGGACACCATTTTCGAGGAAATTATCAAAGAGAACTGCCCAGACGTTTTGGAAACAGAGGGTAAAATAGACATTGAAAAAATTCATCGATCACCTACTGAAAGGGACCCTAAAATCAAAACGCCAAGAAATATAGTGGCCAAGTTCAAGAACCATCAGACAAAGGAAAAGATATTGGAAGCTGCTAGAAAAAAACAATTCAGATATGGAGGATCCACAATAAGGATAACCCAGGATCTAGCAGCGTCCACATTAAAAGAACGCAGGGCCTGGAACATGATATTCCGAAAGGCTAAGGAACTTGGTATGCAGCCAAGAATAACTTACCCAGCAAGAATGAACATCGTTTTCCAGGGAAGAAGATGGACATTTAACGAAATAAAGGAATTCCATCTATTTTTGATGAAAAAACCAGACCTACATAAAAGGTTTGATCTTCAAATACAGAACTCAAGAGATTTCTAAAAAGGTAAAAAGAAATCTTGAGAACTATACTTTTGTCAAAAAAATATGTAAAGAACATATGTACAATTTGTCTTAGAAACTAGAGGTGGAAAGGAGATTATATCATAAAAAAGTGTAAAGTGGTGGTACTACATCTCATGAAGAGGCAAAGGTAACCTATTATATCTGAGAGAAAGAAAGGAGGGAGATGAACATAGGGTGTATCAATAGACATATTCGATTTATGGTGAAACTTCTTCCACTTCATTGAAAAGTGAAAGGGGAAGGGAATACAGTAATTTCGAGGAAAAGGGGTAAAATAAGGGGAGGATCTTTAAGGTGGGGGAGGGGTCCTAAAAAGGGAGGGCTGTGAAAAGCAAGTGGTGTTTACCAGTTTAATACTGGATAGGAGGGTAAAAGGGAAGGAAAGGGGAAAAGCATAAGCAGGGGTTAATAGGATGGCAAGCAATATAGAATTAGTCCTTCTAACCATAAATGTGAATGGGGCAAACTGCCTCATAAAGAGGAAGCAGTTAGCAGACTGGATTAAAAGTCAGAATCCTACTATATGTTGTTTACAGGAAACACACCTGAAACAGGATGAGACATTCAAACTAAAAGTAAAAGGGTGGAGCAGAATCTATTATGCTTCAGGCAAAACCAAAAAAGCAGGAGTAGCCATCCTCATCTCAGATCAAGCAAAAAAAAAAAATTGATCTAATTAAAAGAGATAAGGAAGGGCATTATATCCTGCTAAAGGGAAGCATCAATAGTGAAGCAGTATCAATATTAAACATGTATGCACCAAGTGGTGCAGCATCTAAATTCTTAAAAGAGAAATTAAGAGAGCTGCAAGAGGAAATAGATAGCAAAACTATAATAGCAGGAGATCTCAACCTTGCACTCTCAGAATTAGATAAATCAAACCACAAAATAAATAAGAAAGAAGTCAAAGAGGTAAATAGAATACTAGAAAAGTTTGATATGATAGATCTTTGGCGAAAGCTAAATGGAGACAGAAAGGAATATACTTTCTTCTCAGCAGTTCGTGGAACCTATACAAAAATTGATCATATACTAGGGCATAAAAACCTCAAAATCAGATGCAGTAAGGCAGAAATAGTAAATGCATCCTTTTCAGACCATAATGCAATCAAAATAACATTTAATAAAAAGCCAGGGGAAAATAGACCAAAAAATAATTGGAAACTAAATAATCTTATACTAAAGAATGATTGGGTAAAACAGCAAATCATAGACATAATTAATAACTTCACCCAAGAAAATGACAATAATGAGACATCATACCAAAATGTGTGGGATACAGCCAAAGCAGTAATAAGGGGAAGTTTTATATCTCTACAGGCCTACTTGCATAAAATAGAGAAAGAGAGGGCCAACGAATTGGGCTTACAACTAAAATTGCTAGAAAAGGAACAAATTAAAAACCCTCAGACAAACACAAAACTTGAAATTCAAAAAATAAAAGGTGAGATTAATAAAATTGAAAGTAAAAAAAAACTATTGAATTAATTAATAAAACTAAGAGTTGGTTTTATGAAAAAACCAACAAAATAGACAAACCCTTAGTAAACCTGATTAAAAAAAGGAAAGAGAAAAAGCAAATTGATAGTATTGAAAATGAAAAGGGTGAACTCACCACAAATGAAGAGGAAATTAGAACAATAGTTAGGAGCTACTTTGCTCAACTTTATGCCGATAAATTCGATAACTTAAATGAAATGGAAGGATACCTTCAAAAATATAGCTTGCCCAGATTAACAGAGGAAGAAGTAAGTAGTCTAAATAGTCCCATCTCAGAAAAAGAAATAGACCAAGCTATTAACCAACTTCCTAAGAAAAAGTCCCCAGGACCAGATGGATTTACAGGTGAATTCTACCAAACATTTAAAGAACAACTAACTCCAATGCTATGTAAACTATTTGAAAAAATAGGGATTGAAGGAGTCCTACCAAATTCCTTCTATGACACAGACATGGTACTGATACCTAAACCAGGTAGATCGAAAACTGAGAAAGAAAACTATAGACCCATTTCCTTAATGAATATTGATGCTAAAATCTTAAATAAGATATTAGCAAATAGACTTCAGAAAATCATCCCCAGGATAATACACTATGACCAAGTGGGATTTATACCAGGAATGCAGGGCTGGTTTAATATTAGGAAAACTATTTGTATAATTGACCATATTAATAATCAAATTAATAAAAACCATATGATCATCTCAATAGATGCAGAAAAGGCATTTGATAAAATCCAACATCTATTCCTACTAAAAACGCTTGAGAGTATAGGAATAAATGGACTATTCCTTAAAATAATAAGGAGCATATATTTAAAACCCTCAGTAAACATCATATGTAATGGTGATAAACTAGAACCTTTCCCTGTAAGATCAGGAGTGAAACAAGGTTGCCCACTATCACCATTACTATTCAATATAGTACTAGAAACTCTAGCCTTGGCAATAAGATCCGAGAAAGAGATCCAAGGAATTAGAGTAGGAAATGAAGAAATCAAATTATCACTTTTTGCAGATGACATGATGGTATACTTAGAGAACCCCAAAGACTCTGCTAAAAAGCTATTAGAAATAATTCAGAATTTTAGCAAAGTCGCAGGATACAAAATAAATCCACATAAATCCTCAGGATTTTTATACATTACCAACACAATCCAACAGCAAGAGATACAAAGAGAAATTCCATTCAAAATAACAGTCGATAATATAAAATATTTGGGAATATATCTACCAAAGGAGAGTCAGGAATTATATGAGCAAAATTACAAAACACTTGCCACAAAAATAAAGTCAGATTTAAATAATTGGAAAAACATTCAGTGTTCTTGGATAGGCCGAGCGAATATAATAAAGATGACAATACTCCCCAAACTAATCTATTTATTTAGTGCTATACCAATCAGACTCCCAAGAAACTATTTTAATGACCTAGAAAAAATAACAACAAAATTCATATGGAAGAATAAAAGGTCGAGAATTGCAAGGGAACTAATGAAAAAAAAGTCAGAGGAAGGTGGTCTAAGTGTACCTGATTTAAAGCTATATTATAAAGAAACAGTCACCAAAACCATTTGGTATTGGCTAAGAAATAGACTAGTTGATCAGTGGCATAGGTTAGGTTCACAGGGCAAGATAGTGAATAAAAATAGCAATCTAATCTTTGACAAACCCAAAGATCCCAAATTTTGGGATAAGAATTCATTATTTGACAAAAACTGCTGGGAAAACTGGAAATTAGTATGGCAGAAACTAGGCATGGACCCACATTTAACACCACATACTAAGATTAGATCAAAATGGGTCCAAGATTTAGGCATAAAGAACGAAATCATAAATAAATTGGAGGAACATGGGATGGTTTACCTCTCAGACTTGTGGAGGAGGAAGGAGTATGTGTCCAAGGGAGAACTAGAAACCATTATTTATCACAAAATAGAACATTTTGATTACACCAAATTAAAAAGTTTCTGCACAAACAAAACTAATGCAAACAAGATTAGAAGGGAAGTAACAAAATGGGAAAAAAATTTTTACAGTTAAAGGTTCTGATAAAGGCCTCATCTCCAAAATATACAGAGAATTGACTTTAATTTATAAGAAATCAAGCCATTCTCCAATTGATAAATGGTCAAAGGATATGAACAGACAATTTTCAGATGATGAAATTAAAACTATTTCCACTCATATGAAAGAGTGTTCCAAATCACTATTGATCAGAGAAATGCAAATTAAGACAACTCTGAGGTATCATTACACACCTGTCAGATTGGCTAAGATGACAGGAACAAATAACGATGAATGTTGGAGGGGCTGTGGGAAAACTGGGACACTGATGCATTGTTGGTGGAGTTGTGAAAGAATCCAACCATTCTGGAGAGCAATCTGGAATTATGCCCCAAAAGTTATCAAAATGTGCATACCCTTTGACCCAGCCATACTACTACTGGGTTTATACCCCAAGGAACTACTAGAGAAGGGAAAGGGTCCTGTATGTGCCAAAATGTTTGTGGCAGCCCTTTTTATAGTGGCTAGAAGCTGGAAGATGAATGGATGTCCATCAATTGGAGAATGGTTGGGTAAACTATGGTATATGAATGTTATGGAATATTATTGTTCTATAAGAAATGACCAACAGGAGAAATACAGAGAGGCTTGGAGAGACTTACATCAACTGATGCTGGGTGAAACGAGCAGAACCAGAAGATCATTATACACTTCAACAATGATACTGTACGAGGATGTATGCTGATGGAAGTGGATTTCTTCAACATAGAGAAGAGCTAATCCAATTCCAATTGATTAATGATGGACAGAACCAGCTACATAAAGAAAAGGAACACTGGGAAATGAATGTAAACTGTTATTTTTACCTTCTGAATCCAATTCTTCCTGTGCAACAAAAAATTCGGTTCTACACACATATATTGTATCTAGAATATACTGTAATACAATTAACATATATAAGACTGCTTGCCATCTGGGGGAGGGGGTTGGGGGAGGAAGGGAAAAAAATCTGAATAGAAATAAGTGCAAGGGATAATGTTGTAAAAAATTACCCATGCATATCTACTGTCAAAAAAATGTTATAATTATAAAATAAAATAAAAATTAAAAAATAAATAAATAAAAGTGAATACTTTTTTAATGAGTAATTATATTCAGCAAGCTGTAGTGGATATACATCCAAACTTGCATTTTAAGAGCAAGGTTCAAGTTTTCCCTTTGACATAAGCTAGTTATATAACATTGGCAAGTTACCTTACTTCTCAGTGCCTTAAAGAAATCTCTAAGCCAATAAATTATCAATCAATTGCAAGCACTGAAGGTGTGCACACTGGGAATTTCTCATACCAATAAAATTTAAGAATCTAGAGTTCCCCTTTTCACCTATTGATAACTTGATTCTTTAATGAATTTTGGGTTTCTGAAATTCCTTATGTGACAATGGAATTTTTTCCCAGTCATGTTCTTTGCTATATTCCTTAACATCCATATAGGATTAGATACAATTGCCCATTGCCTAAATATCTCTAAATGTATATAACACATCAAAAGTTTACTTATTATATGTCCCCAAAAGAACACCCTAAACTACAAAATGATTCTAACTTGTCAATATCTATTGATAGCATTATACTTTCCAAGTCATTCTCATTTAAAACATGTTTATTTGGATTGGTTCCTTCCCACAATCCTCCCAATCCAATAAGTTGACAAATTTTGTTGATTTGAGCACCATTAACTGTTTTGTATTCCTCACCTCCTTTCTGTCCTTAATATAATTACTTTTGTTCAGGTCTTCATTACTTTTGTACTATACTATTAGTCTACTAACTGGTGTTTCTTCAGTTGATCTCTGCTATAATTTATCTTTTCTAACTTGGTCAACGAAATCTTCCTACTTCACTGATTTGATTATGTTATTCCTTTTTTATTTTTTTTTCTCCAATGGATTTGAATTGCCTACCCACTAAAATGAAAACTCATTTCATCATTCAAGGCTCATCACAATCTAGATTTAAAATAATGTTTCAAGCCTTATCTCATACTATTCCACTTCCTATAATCTATCTTCTGTCTACATTAACTAATCACCATGACTTGTTCTCATCTCGCCATTTTCAATCCATCTGTGTTCACTTATTTCCGTAGCTTTGTTTATATCTTCATGACCAGAATACTTTCCTTTCCCTTGTTGCTTATTCAATTCCTAATCATTTATTCAACTCAACTGAAATGCTCTCAGCAGCTACTTACAGCTTTCATCATTTGCAACCTAACTCATTAGAAAGAATTACCTCTTAGACTTCACAGATTTTACCATCACTACCATCACTACCAATTTATAGTCATAGATTACTTTTAACTTTGCAAAGTATATAGCATATATTCTTATTTGTAATTATGTAATATATTTATTATGCAATATTTCATATTATACATCTTTATTAATAATTTATTTTCCCCTTAGAGTATAAATTTCTTGAGGGTAGAAATGCTTTCTTATTAAAATTTTGCATTTCCCCTGATACTCAGCATAATTCTGCATGCATTAGGTATATAATCAATGTTGTAGTTTTTATATTTTTCCTTTATGTTTATTATGTTCTCTCTTGCTATGTAATTCTTAAGATCAGAGATTTGGAGTAGGAAATAAGCTTATAGCCCTGTAGACCAATCTTCTACTTATTTGTCTTAAAAAAAAAAAAAAAAAAAAAAAGAATAAATTGAACCCAAGAGAAGTTAAGTAAGTTATTGAATGCTATGTGGGTAGTAAGTATATTAAAAGGTAGGATTTGAACCTAGGGTCTCAAAATTTACAGCTAATTTTTTTTTTTCATCAGTACTTGCTTCCTTGTTTCTTTTTATTTGGCATTTCCCATTAACATTGAACTACTTGCTCTCTGAAACATATTTGTATGTCCATCTAACACTGTTTTCCAATTCATGTTTACTCTTTTGAATTGCTAAAATAATACCATCATTCATTAAGTAAACTTCTGCAGGTCACCATTAAAAAAATCTGCAATTTAATACTACTAGAGGATGACAGAAATAGACATTAATGCTGAAAACTCCTTAGTGTCTGCATATTCCAACTTACATTTGAACTAGAAAAATGGTTTAAGGAATAGGTTAATTATTTTTAATATATTTATTTATATATTCCAATGTCTATCCTCCTTTTAAGTTGGATCAGTGGAAAACAACAGAAGTGAATATCATGTCAGTTCCTTACAAAATATTCTTTAAATTGCATATAGATGTTATGTCTTTAGTTTTTAAATACCCTATAAAAAGTAAATAAAAAGTCATCCATTTGTATTAGCATTTTAATATATATTTAAAACAATTGAGAGTATTTCCCACTGTTATCCCAGTGTTCCTTATACAAGAACTAAAGCTAAAGTAATAGTTCCAGTTATTCTCAGTTCCCAAAAAATATATCTATTGGCAAGTGAATTTTAATAGATTTCTTTGTGAGAAACTATAACCTACATACAACTGTATTTCCCTTTTTGCCCTAATGACAGCAAATTTAGAACCAAATTCAGTGCCTAATGGCAGCAATCAACTCCTTTCAGATGACTAGTAGCATCAGCTTTCTCTGCTTCTTTTATAAAATCTGTGTTCTTTTTTATAACTGACAAGCCCAGTTTATAATATATGTAAAATTGCCATAAATTAAGTTGCAATTTAATGTGTAAGTTACCATAAGTCTTTCTAAAAGTAGATAGATATATCAATCTGAAAGAAATAAAAATATCATTCATTCTTTTTACTTCTAGGTAGTTATGATTCAGAAGTTCTTCTGAAAAATGGATCAAATCGACCAACATAGCCAGATTATATCAATCAATTAGTAAGCACATACACATAAATAATAAGATAGAAGATTCAAATTAATTTGATGACTGAACTTGCATATAAGCAATATGCACATACATATGCATACACGCATATGAAACTAAGTTCTATAATATTTCTTCTGAGATGATATTATACATATAATATACATACATTTTATCTACCCATATATAATATACTTATATGTACATATGCATACATTTGTTTATGTATGTACATATGCATACATTTGTTTATGTATGTACATATGCATACATTTGTTTATGTATGTACATATGCATACATCTGTTTATGTATGTACATATGCATACATTTGTTTATGTGTGTGAATATACATGTGCACATGGGGCATGTTCAGATTTGTCATTATCAGTTTGGAACACATGTTGAAACATGGGATGGGACTTGCTTGGGAGTAAGTGTGATGTATAATTCATTATTTTGTGGTTTGTACTTTAAGAAGACCAAAAATTTCCTTTAATGGCTTTAAGGCTGATGACTCAGTACATAGACAATAAGATATGATCCATCTCTGAACTTCTCCTGACTTTTTAGGTGGCAAATGATGGCAGGACTATTTCAAGCTACTTCTGAAGATATGGAAAACTGGGAGTTATCTCTGATTTTTTCCTCTCTCATCCATAGCCTCATGGTGGCTATGAGCACAGCACATCTAAAGCACATTCTCTGCCGAGGCAAGCCGGAATTTGGGTTGCCTCTTTTTTTTTTTTTTTTTTAATTTGGCTAGTACATAAGACATGTGAAGAAACATAGATGTTAGACTATTATTTAATGGGTATACGACACTCCCACCTGAAGAGAAACTTTCTACCAGCCAAGGTCAGCCCTTTTTCTGAAATTTTCAGCCTTAGATGGTTACCTATATCATTAAAATGGCAATTAACTTTCTCAAGATAAAATATCCAGTATTTATTTGATGTAGGACTTGAACACAGCCTGATCTGGTCCTGAGAGCAGGTGTCCCTCCACAATCCCATGATGCTTTTCTTGGAGGGGAGGATTTTTTTTTTTTAATGGGGACACAAAGAATAATATATAGAGCCAGGTGGGCTATCCTTAATGAGTGCTTGAGTAGAAATGACACAAGTAATACAGTCAAGTAAGATTTTATTTATTATCTTTTCTTCAACATTTACTAGCCATGTGTTTTATCTCACCTGTGCCCCAATTTCTCATTTGCATAAAAGAGATTTCCATAGTAACTACTACATGGGATTGGAGTAAAAATCAAATGAAATAAAGTATATATAATGTTTTATAAACATTAAAACTTTATACTGGGTGTCCCAAAAGTCATTCTACAGTTTTAAGTTACTAAAATATAACATTGCACTAAGAACTTTGCAGCACCTTGTCTAAAGGACAGTTAATATAATCAGACAGAGCTTTGTAGATCCTCGTATAAGGTATATTAAGTTACAGTGGAAAGCATCTTACTGCATTTTTATAGAAGGCTAAGATAGTTGCTGGATATAGATAGAACCTAAAATATTACACAGTGTAATGTACCTTTTTTTTTTCTTTCTTTTTTTACACATGAGAAAACAGATCCAGATGAGACAAGTGATTATCCCCAAAACATGGAAATAAGTTCCAGAGTCCAAATTTGAATCCAGATTGTGATTCTAAAAACTATGATTCTCCTTTCCCATTATATGCTCACAAAGAATATCCTTGTTTTACCATTTAGTATAAATATTACATTACTCAACAAAAATGTTATTTTTCATATAATATAGTAACTATTATTTAATCAAATGAATTTAGGAGGAGCTAAGATAAAGTGTAGAGAATGATCTCAAAAGAAAACTCTGCTCTTTCTTTTTAATATATCAAAATAAAAAAATAGCAGTTATAGAATATAATTTAATGTGGTTTAAATGCTATGAATTTGCTGTTAGGAAGAGCAGCCATATTATAAAATAATCAATTTAAATAATTAAACATTTTAAACAAATTAAACAATTTTAAACATTTAAATAATAAAATAAACATTTTAAAGTCTTGGAAGACATTTTTCCATTGCTTAAAGAGAATTTGAATAACAAAGATACACTGTGTCTTTTTCTTCTATTACAGAGAAATAAGAAAATTCTTTTTGAAAAGACAACCATTCTCTGTGTTGCCCTCAGTTCTAAATAGCCCAGTCTTATCAGCTACTACACTATAAAAGAGAAAGGTATTTAGCTCTGTCACCAAATTTTAGAAAAACTCAATAAGATAATGAGCATACAGAACAGATCAACCTGTATATTGAAGGGTCTAGAGATATGAGGGGAGCCTAATGGTACTGTGAATATTTTACTCTGGAGAAAAAAACAAAAACAAAATATAGAAGTATGTGATAGCTGTCTTTAAGCATCCAGATGGATATTATACAGAAGAGGTATTGTTAGCTTAGTTCCATTTTATTCCAAAGACCTAAACCATGAGCTGTGAGTAGAATCTCCAGAGAGAAATTGGAGCTTCCATCAAAAAAACCCTGAAAGATTAGATCTAGCTCATGGTAGAATAGAACATCTTCAGAAATGTTTGGTATCCCCTCGTTAGAAATCCTCGAGCATTTATTAATTTGGTGGTAGAATGGATTCTTTTTGAGGAATGACTCACAATTAGATGAATATTGAGACTCCTTCCAAATAGAAAGACTGAAATAGCTAGATGGTACCATGGATAGAGACTGGACCCAGAATTAGAAAGGCTTCAGTTAAAATCTGGGCTCATATACTTACTATATGATCTAGGTAAGTCCATTAATCTCTTTCTTCCTGTTTCCTCGACTATAAGGTGGGAATAATTAATAGCACTGAACTCCCAGGACTGTTGTGAAGTTCAAGTGGAATAATTTTTTGAAGATTTGTCTAGGACATACTAGATGATTAATATCTCCTTTTTTCTTTTCCCTTCCCAGTCTCTTCAAGTTGATGAATTGTTTGAGCTTAGGAGTTCTGAGCTTCCAGTTGTGAAGTTCATAAGGTATCCACATTTAGGTATGTACCTGTACCACATACAGGACCAGCAGACTGCTTAGGAAAAAGCAAATTGGCCCAGATTGGAAATGGAATAGGTCAAAGTGAACAGTAGAGGAGCTGGGTCTATGAAAGGCCAATGTATTTTTACCTTGGGTGTGATTTTAAAACAAACAAACAAACAAAAAAACAACAACAACAAATAAACAAAAAACAAGAAAATAATAAAAACCCAAGCCCTAAAAATTTAGAAGACTATTTATATACAAAGAACTATACAAATTCCAGAGACCACTCCTCTGGGCCATAGAATTAGCATGTTCAATGATAGAAAGCTGGATAAAAGGGTCTCTTCTCTCTTAGGACTTTGATAAATTCTTTTGAAATTGTGTTTCAGTTAAAATAAACTTTGCCCCTTCACTAGGAAATGGGTTCAAGTCTGCAAATTCTTTTGAGACACCTCTTGACATAGGTCTATGACCCCAAACATTTGGGGACTTCTTCCCAACTTCAACATAAGGAGGTCATTCCAAATTTCTATCTCATTCATCTTGGTATCACAGATTTAGGAATGAAAGGGACCTTAGAGGTCAATTCCCTCCCATACCTTCATATTATAGAGGCAGAAACTGAGGAAGAGAAAAGGTAAATGACTTGTTCCATTACCTTTATCACTTCTGATGGGGTGAACCCTGAAACTGTTCTCTCTGACTTTGGCAGGGGGAAGCCTTGGGGTGAACTCTTGAGACACTCCCCTCTAGGAGAGACCTGCCTCAGGGAATCAAGATAAAGTGGCTCCATTCTGTTATCTTGGTGAGACTAGCTATACCCTCTTTTGAGTAGCTATACCCTCTATTGAGTTGAAAATTAGTCCAGGACCATGCCTACTTAGCTTGAATTTAAGTGGGCTCATTCAGCTGGAAAACTGGACCTGATATAACTTAAGTGGACTCATTCAACTGGAAATCTGGGCTTGGGGACAGTGACAATCTGAAGAAACATTGAGGGAATTTCATTCTATTTATCTCTTATAAAAAAGGCAATTTTAAATTCATAATTTGCAAAGGCCTGAAGTAGGAATCATGCCATGCCAAAGGACTTCTATCCCCTTGGCACAACTGCTTACCAGGACCCCCACCCCCTGTGAAAAGACATTCTCTTCTCAGTGATAAACCTTTTGTTATCTCTCTATCAGGACCTTGTCACTCAGAAAGTCTGTCTTCCTAGCAAAAGCTGACTTCTCAGTGCCAAGAAAACTTCCTTTTTTGCCACTAATATTTCAGGTTTGTGAATTCTTTCACATTGAACCTGCACCAACCAGAAGGGGATTCTCACACCTCAATTTTCTGCACTGCTACTAATAGCATCACTCCCATCATCATGCTTACTATTTGAGTCCAGCTGGACCACTTATTATTCTCCATATTCTCATTGCATACTTATTTCTGTATCTTTATATAAATGACCTTTTGTTTCTAGAGTAAACTTTGTCTTTACCTTTTCCCTCTGGAATCTTTAGCTTTCTGCAATATAGTTTAGGGGATACTTCCTATGTAAATTTTTCCTGATCTTACTAGATGTTATTACTGTCTTCTTAAATATCACATTGTATCCCTTTCAGTGCCTTTTATATTTATTTGTATTTGTATTACAACTCCCTTTCCCCAAGCAATAAAATGTAAGCTCCTTCAGGTCTTGGCTTGTCTAATTTTTGCCTTTACATCTCCAAGGCTTATTATAGAATGTCTTTGCATTTAGGAGGTGTTTAATAAATCTTGGTCAAACTGAGTTGCTCAGGGTCATATAGGATTCAAATCCAGGAATGCTGGCTTACAGTTCAATGTTCTTTCCACTTTAGCATATGATTTGAATAATGCCAGATCTTTGAGAATTATGTTCTAAAATTTGGAACATAAACAGGTCAAAAAAAATTCTCTCATTTTGGTAAATAACAATACCCCTCTGCTGAATACCTCTCTTCTCATTAATCCACAGAAAGTTTCATAGAAAAGCAAATTAAGTATTCCTGTGAAATCTAGTCCAAGATTACCATTTGAGCATTTTTTCCCTCTTATTTTCTTCTCCTGGACTCATTGAATATGCCTGCAGTTTCTTTAAGTGCCATTTGACTAGGGCAGAGAGTCTTGGTTCAAATTCAGAAAGATTACATTTAAAATATATGCTTGGAAGGAAAAGCACGGAGTTTAATTAAACTTACAGATTAGGAATGGGGATGAGAGTATTAAACAAATGTGAATGTATTACTGAATGTCTCTTTGAATTTGACTCAATCAGAGAGCTTATTTTCCAAGATGTTTTTTACAGTAATTGGGATGGAGGCTTTGAAGTAGCAATGTAACTTAGGGAAATAAATGAAAAACAATCAGAAAAGCCCCAGAAGCCATTAGTCAATACAATAGTTCAGAAATTGTTGGGGGTGGGGAGCCCCATCTCCTGGCAATTAAATCAAATAGGGGTCACTGTGAAGGGAAAGGAATAATTCCATTTTGCCTGAAGCTAAGGATTAATATGCAAAGAAGCAACTGGTCACATTCTCATCTCCCTGTTTTGGGATTTCTCTGATGATGAGGTATAGTTTTGAAGTATTGACAGAATAAAGGCAACACATAGAAAAAGGCCAAATACAAATTCAATAGCTTGTTGATTTTTAATAAGATGAAAACATAGAGACTTTATAGGTCCTACTTTTGTAGGGGGTAGTGTTCATAATAAACAAGGGGAATATTTAAAAGGGAAAGTTCTGATGAGAAAGCATTCTCTGTAAAGTACATTACCTTTTAGAGATGAAAAACATTCAGAAAGGAGCTTTGCAAACAGCACTTGAAAGTTTCTTCAGAATAAAAATTATGAAGTGAAATGTAACATTTGATTGTAAACATTTTTATTGTCGAAACATGCATTTGTTTCGGTGCTGAGCATCCTGATCCATCAGCAGTCTTAGAATGCCCGTAGTACCAGATATAAGATCCATTTTGGTCCCAGGGCTGATGTCTCAAAGCATTCAGCAGCATCAGCAGCATCAGCAGCATCAGCAGCTTCAGCATCAGCAAGGAATGTGAAGTTCCAAATGTTTATATATATATATATATATATATATATATATATATATATATATATATATGTCTCCAAGATCAGGGCTCTAAGACAAAGGCAGGGGGGGTTAAGTCCAAACTCTGGTGAGTGGGAATCTCCAGAAAGGGACCATCAATCCGGTTCTCTCAGGTTAGGGGATAGGACTATAAATTCTTGATAATTTAAGAGGATTTAGGAGCCAGGAAGTCTGAACTAAGAGTTAGAGGATAACAATTAGATATCTGAGATAGGACTTCTGGAGTTTTATCTTTTGGAATGTCAGGGTGACCAGCTACAGCCCTAATTATCTCAGTTCTAATAGTCAGGAAGGAGGTTGCAACCAGGGTCATCAAGGCAGAATAATTCAAGGAATTGAGACAGAATAATTTAGGGAAACTGAAACAGAACAATTTAGGGAAACTGAGGCAGGACAATTAGGGAATCTGAGGCAGGACACTAAAAGGAAACTGTGACACAATAGATTCATCATCCTGAGTTCAAATCTGACTCAGACATTTACTAGATGGGTTACCCTAAGCAACTCACTTAATTCTATTTGCCTCAATTTCCTTCTCTATAAAATAAATTGAAGAAGAAAATGGATAATCTCCTTCTTTTCTTGCCAAGAAGACTCCAAATTGGATCTCAGAGTCAGATATGACTGAAAAATAACTGAACAACACTTCTAGCTATAGAAATATTTAATTTAGAAATAATAAAATTGAACAAAACTACAGTATAATACTTTTGTTGAGGTGTAGGCTTGTATCACAATTTTTGTGAAAGAATTTGCAACCCCAAATGTAGGCAAGGTTTGTGGGGGGAAAAAAAAAGGTTTATTACACTGAGAAAATAACTTTCTCAGTGGGTCAAATACTGTTAGGATTTTTAGCAAAAGTTGGGGGTTTCAGCCTTTGGTTACATAGAGTTTTTGTGGCCTGGAGCTAGGGACCAATCTTCAGATGAATTTGAGGGACTAATTTTCAACCCAATAAAGGTGGTGATTATTCCCCAAACCAAGATCTCCAATTGAATTGTAGGAGGAGATTACCATCTCTCCCCCATGAACAGGAGGGTGGAGTCCCCCCCAGACTCGGGAGGAGTTAGCAGAGTTTTAGCCCAGGTCCATTCCCCCCAAAGATCAAGGAGGACACAGTTTATATCACTTTCATGGGATATCTCAAGCAATTTCCTTCTTTTTACTCATCTAGTTATTAGCTTTGAGAGTCATTCATCTCCTCTTGTTTGGACTATTGTAACACCTTTCTAAATTGGTCTTCCTGCCATAAGTCTCTCTCTACTCCATACTCTACTCAATTGCCAAAGAAACTATCCTAAGGCATGGATCTAATTATTTCACAAAAACAACAACAAAGCAAATTTATATATATATATATATATATATATATATTATGAGTCTCTAAATAACTCACACCTCACTCAGATAATTTTTTTTTTTTTTATTCTGGTGGCAGACTTCCTTGTGCTCCCACAGCAAGGTACTGGCTCCTTTTTAAGTGTGACCTTGCCCCATTGTTCTTTAGGGCAGGGATACTTTTGCACTATTTTTTTTTTTAAATCCCCAGGGCTCAATTTAATGCCTGGAACATAAAGAATAGCTTTGTCAAAAGCATTGCTGATTTATTCATTCTAGGATAAACGGTATTCCAATATAACAGACTCTTTCCATATAATATTCATTATTATATTTTAGATCATGTTAAGAAAGGGAAAATAGCAAAATGAATCATAGGCAGGCCTGGCATCAGATAATGCCTTTGAAACACTATTATCCAAATCATGTGTAAGCTGTTTAACTTCTCATTGTGCCAAGGAACTCTCTAAGACTAAATGTTTCAGCTAAGTTGTATATATGCATTTGTAAGAAGAATTTTCCATTTTGGGAGCTCCCTATAGTGTTGAAATAAGAGCTCTCTTCCTCAACCCCTGCTCTCTTCCCAACAGTGAAATCATTTTCCTATTGAGAAATTGGAAATCGCTTTTCAATTACTGTATCTTTAATTATTATTAATAAGTTATAATAAATGATTTTGTACTTACTGCCTGCCACCATTTTCTACCACTTTCTTTATTAATGAGAATGAATCTTTTATATTTTTACTTTCACTTCTGCTACCTGTAGAGATCTTTTCAAAGAATAACTCTAATAAGAATAAACACAATAGTCTTGTTAAATATAGAAATATTTCCACATACATGTGCATAAATCAATTATTAATGAATGACTTTCTACTGATGGTTTACTAAACTGCTAGCTCCTTTTTCTTAGTAGTTATTGTGATTTTTCAATGGATATTAAGTTTCCCCCTTTGTTTGTTTAGCAAATTATAAAATATTCTTTTTTTTGAATGAGTATTTTAGTTCAAGTGTGGGAAGGAGCCTCTTAAGGCAATTGTTTTCTTTCATTTATTCCTTAATAACTGTCCTTATTAAATAAAGTTTAATAGGATTAAAAAAGATAATTAATGTTATTTAATTCATTTTATTAAGTAAATGAATTCTCTATTAAAGTTCTTTTCTGATGCATCATTCAGAGGTGGTTTCCAGGTTTTTCTTGGTTACTGAAGATTTAAATTTTTTTTTTAATTAAAGCTTTTTTTTTACAAAACATATGCATGAGTAATTTTTCAATAGTGACTCTTGAAAAGCCTTTTGTTCCAAATTATTCCTTCTTTCCCCCCACCCCCTTCCCTAGATGGCAGGTAGTCCAATACATGTTAAATATGTTAAAAATATATGTCAAATCTAATATATGTATACATATTTATAGTTATCTTGCTGCACAAGAAAAAAAATCAGAGCAAGAAAGAAAAAAAAAACTGGGAAAGAAAACAAAATGGAAGCAAACAACAACAGAAAGAATGAGAATACTATGTTGTGGTCCATATTCAGCTCCCATGGTTCTCTCTCTCTGGGTGTGCATCACTGCACAAGAGGAACCAGTTTTAATCATCTCATTGTTGAAGAAGGTCATGTCCATCAGAATTGATCATCATATAGTATTGTAAATAATGATCTCCTGGTCTTACACATTTCAATCAGCATCAGTTCATGTAAGTCTCTCCAGGCCTTTTTAGAAATCATCCTGCTGAGAGGAATACAGAGAGGCTTGGAGAGACTTACATCAACTGATGCTGAGTGAAATGAATAGAACCAGAAGATCTCTGTACACTTCAATGCTGTATGAGGATATATTCTGATGAAAGTGGATATCTTCAACATAAAGAAGATCCAACTCACTTCCAGTTGATCAATGATGGACAGAAATAACTACACCCAGAGAAGGAACACTGGGAAGTGAATGTAAATTTTTAGCACTACTGTCTATCTACCCAGGTTACTTATACCTTCGGAATCTAATACTTAATGTGAAACAAGAAAATGGTATTTACACACATATATTGTATCTAGGTTATATTGTAACATATATAAAATGTATGGGATTGCCATCAAGGGGAGGGAATAGAGGCAGGGAGGGGATAATTTGGAAAAATGAATACAAGGGATAATATTATAAAAAAATTTACTCATGCATATATACTGTGAAAAAAATATAAAAAAAAATCATCCTGCTTGTCATTTCTTACAGAACAATAATATTCCATAATATTCATATACCACAACTTATTCAGCCATTTTCCAATTGATGGGCATCCACTCAGATTCCAGTTTCTTGCCACTACAAAAAGGGCTGCCATAAACATTTTTGGAATATGGGTCCCTTTCTCTCCTTTATGATCTCTTTGTGATATAAGCCCAGTAGAAACACTGCTGGATCAAAGGAGATGTACAATTTCTTAATTTTTTAAGCATAGTTATAAACTACTCTTCAAAATGGTTGGATCTGTTCAAAGTTCCATCAAAAATGTATCAGTGTCTCAGTTTTCCCACATCCCCTCCAATCCAACATTTGTCATTAACTTTTCCTGTCATCTTAAACTATTTGTAGTCATATGAAAAGGTCACTGCAGATTATGTCAAAGGGATGCAAGCAAGGGCGTGTTTTACCAATTTGGAAAGGTTTTAAATATGGGCTCTACTTAAGGCCATCTAAAGAGCAATCTCATTCAATTTGGAGAAGTTCTCTCACACTTTAGCATATGGATGATGTTCAGTAAGAATGAATCTCAAAGGTTATCATGTGAGAATCATAGGACTTGAAATCTGAATTGGTAAATCATATCCTTGAAGAATAACAGTCTTGTCATACTCTGTCTACTAAAATTAATGGGGCTTAGAACTCTATCATGCTGATTAGAGAAATTTTTTAAAATATTTTTATTTATTTTGTTAAATATTTCTCAGTTACTAAAACTAGCATTCATTTTTTAAAAATTGAGTACAAAATTCTTTCTCTCCTTCCTGTTCTTTCTCTACTATTTAAGAAAATAAGCAATAAGATATCCCTTATATATGTGGTGGTCTGCAAAATCTGTTTCCTACTAGGTAGGTTGCAAAAGAAAACAATGAAAAACACAAGAAAAACAGAATTTGTGTGTGTGTACCACCACACTCCCACAGTATGTACACATATATATATGTATATGCTTCAAACTGTACTCAAGAGTTTATCCATATTCTCTGGAGGTGGATAGCATTTTTCTTCCTGAGTCCTTTGGAATTGTCTTAGATCTTTGTCTTTATCAGAGTAGCTAAGTCTTGCACAGTTGATCATCCTTATCATATTGTTGTTGCTGTATACAATGTTTTTCTGGTTTTAATCACTTTACTTTATATCAGTTCATATTCATCCTGTTTGTCATTTCTTTTAACACAATATGAAACTTCACAAAATACTTTGGGGTTTATGGGCTAGATTTCTTTCTTAAGGACCATTTCTTAAATAAAGATCACTTTGGCTGTCATTGATTGACCAACACTAGGGCCAAGCCCAAGATCCATTGGGTGATGATGACTCAGAGTATAATATTATATAGTTATAGTTTTATATATATATATATATATATATATATATATATATATATATATATATATATATATAAAATTCATATGTTTATATACACATATACATATTTATACTTGCATATAATTTTATAGATACATATAGCTATATATATATATATTTAGTTATGTATAGTTATATATGCGTATATAATAATATATACATTAATGAGACTGATCTAGTAAGCCATTGGAAAAAATATTTCCAAGCTAGGCTTGGATTGCATGTGAGATGAGGACGTAATCCCTGGTCATGAGATACAACCTTGTGACACCACTTCACTCTTACTGAATTGCACACACACTATTTCAGTAACAGAATCTTAAGTTAAAGCTTGAAAAGCCTTTAGTCCTTTAATTATAAGTCAAAACCTCTAATTTTTCATATGAGGAAGCTGAGGATTAAAGACTTTAAATAATTTATCCAAAGTCACATGGATGGTATATGGCAGAAATTGCATTCAAATTCATATCCTCTTGATTCCAAATAATGTATGCTTTCTATTGTGTTGCTCTGCTTCACTACCCAAATCTTATATAAAATTACAAAATTCCTACTGGAAATGAGAAGCACACACACACAGACACACAAAATAAACAGATAAAAATCCTTATTTCATATTTACTGCTGCCATGTTTTCAAATTTCCCTAGGAAGGAACCTCCAATGAACACACATATACATACGTATACATATGGTATAAAATGTATAAAATATGTATGAAAACTACTTGCAAAAATAAACATTTATTTGTTAATGATGATATCTAGACTGTTATAGTATAGATCTTTGGATCATTGATTTAAAGCCTAACGACATCTTTAAAGGCTATCTATTCCTATTCCCTTATTTTTATAATTAAGGAAATTAAGTCAAAGAGAAAATTAAGTAGCTTATCGAAAATTAAATGGAAAAAAAGTAGCTGAGCCTGAATTTGAATCTGGGTCTCCTGACTCCAACATAGTAATACACTTTTCACAGAATTTCTTCCATTGTACTCTCTGAATAAGTTTTTTGAAGTTTTCTTTTATATTCTCTTATCCTTTCTTTCTTTTTGAATGTTTGCTTCTTCTCTTGCTATCCAAGCAGCATACCTCCTTATTTTGCTACTAGTCCTTTACTCCTACTGACAATTTTTACCATCTGACACTCCCTTAGCATGAATATATCTAAGTTTATGTCTTCATCTTTGCCTCGATTCTTTCAACCCACAAGGAATAACAAGACTCAATAGTCATATCTGAGTGCTATTAAACCATCATATTCTACTTGTCTTCATTTTCTTATTTCATATAAATTCATAAAATTTTAGTTTTCCCTTCTAAGTATTCTTCTATTTTTGGTATGTATCTTTGCAACCAAACATCAGTGGGATAAGTTCAAAATGTTCAGGCAAATCAATTCATGGTGGGGGCCATTAACAGAAACCCATGTGAATTGGAAATTATCAATAGCATGGTCCTAGTTCCAATTAGCCCTCACTACATAGGCAAGGCCTTGATCTCTGCATGGGACCACTGTGAGTTGGTGCTCTGTGTACTTCTGAATAAAATGTCATCATTCATGAAATCAAAGGTCTTATAGTTTATTATTCATATAAGTCTTAGAAAATAAAATCTTACAAACTTCACGGCTAACAGCTGCTCTTTTTTCAATATTTTCTTTTGGTAGCTCACTTAAAAAATAGCAGGCTTTCACCATCTCATTCTTTGAATAGATGAATCAGATTTTGGAATCAGCAAGATGGTTAGCCTCTCATGTCAGAGAATAAATTTGCTTGTGAAGACAGAAATAAAAATGAAAGCTATAAATTGAAATTAGTTTTTTTTTAAATCAATACTAAAGTCATCTAACTCTGAGGATACCCTCCTGTGAAGTAATCCAATAAGTTTAAGATGCTCTATTTGGAGAAGTATTATCACTTAGCTCTTGGACATCTCTCAGGAAGGGAGGATTCATCCAGAAATCAGGGCTATGATGACCCAAGGGATCTAAGAGTGACCAATTACATTTTGGAATCAACAAATGAAATTTTGGAGGCAGTGGAAAACATTTGGTCTGATTCAGGAGATGTGGATACATCTTCTACCTCTAGCGCATATATCATGACAATATAATTTAACCTCTCAATTCCTCAGGCAGTTCTCTGAGTTGACTTGGTGATCTACATTAAAGGGAATATTATAGAATAATAGATGTTGAGCTGGAAAAGTCCTTAGACTAAAGTCTGTGTATGCAAGAAAACTTCTTTTATAACAATTTAGAATACAAGTGAGTAAAAGGTTTTATTCTGCATGTTTATTATAATTCTAGGTATAAAGAAACATTGTTTGACCTCTAGAGGATTATGTCTCCAAGGGTGAGTTTGGCAAAAGGTCAAAGTCATCCAGGGTTCACAATTGATCTGCTGCTAGCTTTGGGCTCAGTCACTTGTATTTTAGGGGAAAGAGACATAAAGATATAAAGTCTAGTATTTGGCATCAGGATTCTGAGGCAGAATGGAGTGCTATGAGCATGTTCTATCTGTGTGTCCTCATTCAATCTTCCAAGTGGAATTCAGAGCATGCATGAGTTTTCTATGACTATTTCATATCTACTTACTCTGTGGAAAAGAAAAGGCATTTTGTTGGCTAAGACAAATATAAAAGCTCTAGATACTAATAGGTGATTGTAGGGTACACAATCCACAGCATTTTAGGTATGTTCCTCTAACAATCTCTGCTATTCTCATATTGTTTATTTATTTAACTATGTTTTTTTCTTTCTTAATTATCCTCTTTAATTTCAGATTTTTCCAATATTTCAGTAATTTTCTCTCAAGCTTAAAAATAAATCAAGAAACAAATAAACCTCCTAAACATGAAGTGATTTATTTCTGTACTTACCTTCCCTAAGTAGTTGCACTTATTTACCTACCTTATGTTTCTGATATTTAGGGTGTTTGCAAATTTTCATGTAGCCTTTATATAATCTAAGAGTTCTTTATCCTGACTCACATTCACCATGATGAACAGAGTACCCTGAGTAAGCCTGCCTTTACCTTCTTCTCAAACACAGCCAAGCTCAGTCGTCCAGGTAGTGCCCTTTTGAATGAAGCTCTCTGTTTCTGTGTGTGTGTGTGTCTACCTCTGTCTCTATCTCTGTCTGTCTCTGTCACTGTCTTTGTCTTTCTGTCTCTGTCTCTTCATCTCTCTCTACTTCTCTGTTTCTCTCTCTTTCACTCTCTATGTTTCTCTGTGTCTTTCTGTGTCTCTCTGTGTCTTTCTGTGTGCCTCTGTGTCTCTCTTTGTCTTTCTTTGTGGGTATCTGTGTCTGTTAATCTCTCTCAAGAAAAATACATACACAGTCACACACAAAGATACATAGATATATACATATATAAAACCCAATATTCCCTGCCATTTAAATTGTTTAAAAAAACCCTGAATCACAAAGAAGTTATTCAGTAATATAAGATTTTGTGTTTACTTCTCAGAGCATTGACAAATCAGACAGATATAAACAAGATGGAAATACAAAATTAACTAACAGTTGAAAAATTTCGAGGTGAAAGAAGTATGGTATCTTCTGCATCAGCCTGCTAGTGCATTAGTACATTTTTTCCAATACTAGATAGTACTTTAAAAAATAGGTCACATATCAGGGAGTGAACATTCAAAGAAATGTGACAAATGAAATAAAAAGTCTGAGCATTTAACTGACAAGACCATATCACAATAAAAAAAAAGTAGTAATCAATATAGGCTGCACAAACAAAAGACAGAGAGCTAAAAAGAGATTTAATAATGAAAGACTAAATAAATGGTTCAAAGCACATATCACTGAAACAATTATAAATATTTAAATTTTTAAGAAAATATGATATAAGCAATTGAAAAATAAAATAGATGATTTCAACTTAATGTAATTATAACTTTTAGCATTAACAAAATTGTTATAAGCAGCATGAAAAGGGGAGTAAGAGAATGGATAAATTTTTTGTATCTAACAGCTGTAATTATAGTCTGATATCCAAGACACAAATAACTTATGAAAATACATAAGTTCAAAAGCAAAAAACAAAAACAAAAACAAAACTTCAATAGATGAGTGTTCAAAAGTTGTGTAGACTTTCATAAAATAAGAGTTTCAAACTGTTAACTAATTTATGAAAAATTGATCCAAATTTCTAATAAGAGAAACAAAAATCAAAACAATTAGGAAATTTTGCTTCATACTAAGAACATTGATAAAGATAAGAAATGAAAATAGAGTGAGGGTGATTGCAGAAAGCTACACATATTAATAATGCATTATGGGTGGACATATGAATTGGTCTAGTAATTCTGAAAAAAGAAAACAATTTAGAATTATTTAAAGAGAGTTCCAAAAATATGCCTAACCTTTGATTCTGAGATTCCATTGCTAGGAATATGCTCCAGGGAGGATAGTCAAGGGCCCATGCATTCACAAAAATTGTTATCTCACTCTCTGTGGTAGAAAAAACAAAATATATGGTCTTCAGTTGTAAAGAGCTAAAGAACATTGTGATGCATGACTACAAAAGAATATAACTGTGCTATGTGAAGCAACAGCCATGATGCTTATTTAGTTTTATTTAACCAACCCTGTACCTTTTCTGGTTGCAAGGGATGGGAAGTAAGCAAGCATTATTAACTCCCTACTAGGTTCAAGACACTGTGCTAAATATTCTTACAGATATCATCTCATCTTATTGTCATAATCCTGGGCCAAAAACTGAGGCAGGCAGAGGTGAAGTGACTTGGCCAAACACACATTTACTTGAGATTTGAACTCAGGGCTTTCTTGATTCGATGCACAGGGTTTCATTCACTAAACACCAAGTGATTACCTTCAACAAGACCATTTCCATCAGACCACTGGACCCAGTTGGCTCTTGAGGGCAGTGTGAAGTAGGTGACCCTTCACAACTTTCTCTCATTGAAATCCAATTCATTTGCATGTCACGGTGTCACCTCCCTGATAACATGGTCCTCTTCAAGAATGAAAGACAAACAACAAGAGAGATATGCTAAGACTTGCATGAACTGATGCAAGGTAATTTAAGTAGAACAAGGGGAAAGTGTGTACACATTGGCTACCAACAATGTAAATGGGAAGAAAACAACAAAATATTTGAAACAGAAGCTAAGAAATTAGAATGATGACATTTGGCTAACAAGAAGTAAGGCTCTTTTTTTTTTTTTTTTTTTTGTTTTTTTTTAATACGGAGGAGTAAAACCAAGTGTTTAATATGGAAAATTCCTTATAACATCAGTTTTTTGATATAAGGGTTAGATTTGCTGAAATTGCTCTCCATTGCTCTTCTTTTTTTCTTTAATTATAAAGGATAATTCTATGGAAGATAAATGGAAAAAGTATGCAGTGGAAAAGACAAGTGATTAAAAAGCTGAAGGCATGAGTAAAATTAAGTTTTTAGTTAAATTATATATGGTTTTGGAATTGAAGGAATTTTTATTTCTATTTTATTCTTTGTGATCTGTGGATTCTTTTAATTAAATCATTGCTACTACCCAAAATTTCTAGACACTTTTCTTTTGTCTGGTATCATAGTATTTAAATTTTTAAAATTGTCTTGCTTATTTGGAAAACCTATGATTTTTAAATTTTCTCTGGCATCAAATCCAGTTGCTTTAGTTTATATTAAATTCATATATACTACTTCTGGTTTTGAGTTTCATTTCTCTCTTACTACATTTTTCATCATGTCAATATTTTTGTTTTTCAAATGTTATTATTTCTCTTATAGTTTTTATCTCATTGGATAAGTTTTCAATAATTAATTGTACTATCACAGTTGTGTTTTTAAATTCTTCACTACAATCTCTAATTCTTGCATTGAAAACTAATTTCTAATCAAAATTCATTTTCTTTTTTGTTTTATGGGTGATATTTTGCTTTTTAAAAATCATTATGGAATTACTTTTTATTTTATAGTCAATAAAATATCTATAATATTTTATCAGACAATACTGTTTCCCTTTCCTTGATATTATATTTGTTTCAAATATATTATTTTCTTTTTGAAGTTTTACTCATTATTCCTTCTGTTTTTAAGATTGCTTACCTATTTTTATGTCTTTTGCTGAAGTTCCTATCTTCATCTTTTTAGTGTTTCAGAAATTTATTTGTTTTTCAACATTTCCGATAAATTTGTCCTCTCTTATCTAGACATCAAAGACAGAGATCCTGAGCAGTTTCAGATTCTTCATTTCAATCAATTGGCTAGTCTCTGAGCCAGATACCTGCCCTGAGTAACCTCTAAGAAGGCAGGACTAGCCCAGGCTGGTTCTCCTGTATGATTTTCACCATGCCCTGTGATTTCTTACTCTGATCTTTAATTCTGAATCTTCCTGTTTACACACATTTTAACTAACCAAATTCTTTATTTTTTCTCTTCCTTGCTTTCTCATTCTCTCCCATCAACCTGGAAGGCAGAATTAGCATTTGAAAATTAGTGCATGGGTTGGGAGTGATGGTTAGTCTGGCAAAGTAAATACAGTTATTGCAAGGAAGAGGATCATATATATATATATATATATATATATATATATATATATATGATCTAAAATTCTTTTCCTTTAAACAATATGAACTTTCAAATGGCTCAAATCCAATTATTCTTTCTATTTTGTAGCTATGGTATTTAACTCTTTATATACTGGCCAGGTTAGGCCGTATTTGGAGGACTGAGTTCACATCTCAGTACCACATTTTGGGAAGCCTGCAGCAAGCTAAAGAGCTTTCTGAGGAGGACAGCCTGGATGGTAAAGAGTTTATAAATTTTAATGGAAGAAATGCAGCCTTGTTGATCTATAGAAGAGAAGATAAGGACATATGATAGATTTCTTCAAGAACCAAAAGGCTATTATTTAAAATGGCATTGGACTTATAGTGATTTAACACAGAGGACAGAGCCAAGAGCAATGGGAGTTTCAGAGAATGAAATTAGTAATGCAAATCCTTAGATTTAGGACTAATGAAAAGTACAACTGATTGTAGTAGTAAATTACTTCTCACTGGATGTCTTCAATCCAAGAATGCCTGACTACTTTTCTTTGACATTCCCTGTGTTCAGCACAATGCTGGACACAAAATATTTGTGTGTGGGGGGAGAAGACATATATCAAATTATTTCTGTGGAAAGACAGAATTTTTTGACAATTTGTTTACATTAGAATCTGCAGTCCAGAAAGTATAACTGAAGGGAAGGGCAAAAGGACTAATATGGATTAATATGAGGAAATAATAAGCATGGCCAGAGAAATAGACACTAGGATTTTGTATACCATACTCTTCATATTATCAATGGTAAAAATGATTCATGAATTTATGAGGTCCTGATAAGAATAGGAATAAGAAGATGGTGGGATAATATAAAGAAGGTAACCAGGAAATTGGTGCATTCTTAGTGATGGTTGGGTCATGGTCAAAGTAATATAATCTATAGACTCTTGGGATCAGCTTGGTTACAAGGTAGTGAGGCGAAGCATGTTTGATCTTCTGATTCTCATCATGTCAGTTTTGTCTCAGGACTCACTTTGATATTGAACCAATTGTCTGCCTTGAACTTTTTAATTGGATGTGCCTGAGGGGGAGATTATGAAGAAGTCTTTGTTGTTGAATGGTTTCAGTTATGTCCAGCTCTTTGGGATCACATTTGGGGTTTTCTGGGCAAAGATATTGGAGTGGTTTGCCTTTTTTTTTTTTTTTTTTTTTTTTTTTTTTGTAGACAATTTTTACAGATCTGGAACTAAAGTACACAAGGTTAAGTGAGTTGTCCAGATCAAAAATCTAATAAGTGTCTGAGGTTAGATCTGAATTAACAAAAAAATGACTTTTTCCGATTTCGGGCTTGGCACTTTATCCATCATCTAACTACTCCACTTATGGGGGTACTCTCCCATAAAAAATAAAATAGTATAAACTAATGAACTATTTGAAAGGAAATGGTGATTGAGGCTGAAGAAGTCTTGGTCTAGTTTTTGAATTTTCTATGCTGGAATACTCAATATGATATATGGGAGTGGTTCACAGGTGTCTATATTGGCATAAGATTATGCCTTATGTTGTTCTAGTTCTCTTATACAGAATATACCCATTTTAGGGAATAGCCAACATTGAAGCTGTAAAATCCAATCAAAGCCAGCACCACCTGCCTCAAACCCAATGAGTCTGTTTTCCTCTCTCTGTCTTCAGTGAGAGTTGTTTCAGGACACTGAGTCACATAACATTTCTAAACTAGAGAGAGACTTCACTAACTATCTTGCTAGGCCCTGCTCTTAAATGTCACACACACACACACACACACACACACACACACACACACACACACAAATGATGTATACATTTTTGTGCAACATCTCCTGCAGCATATTGTTAGTGTGTATTGGTTTATGATAATGTTTCCCAAATATTCTCTAAGACATTTTAAAGACAGCTATTTTATTGGATTTTTAATATATTAAAAAAATAAAATAAGTATAAGTGAATCATAATGCTGAAGAATGGGATATTTATTATATTTAATTATGGGTACATGTTAATAAAGGAACAGGCTATGATACTTAGAAAATAAGAATGCAGCATAACAAGGCTGTCTAGGAGAGAATCCCAGGAGGTTTAGTTACTGACACAGCAAATGGACCTAGTTAGAAGGTAGCTTTACCTAAAGGATAAAATATGGACCCTAGAGACAGTGTTGTAGTGAGACTCCAATAGCTATATTTATTATCTAGTGAGAGATTATTTACTATTTGGATGGAAACAGAAAAAAATATATAGCTATTGGCAATTTATTTTCTAAATTAAACCCTTTCAATAATATTTCTCTTAGATACATACATGTATTTAAGATAAAATATTAGATTACATATATATCTAACATAAAATATTTTGAAATATCTTAATAAATGTGTATGCTTATATATGTATAGATATATATACATATATAATATTTTATGTCATATAGATGATTATATGAGGGTATATTCTGTTATATGTATATACATATATAATACATACATGCATTTATATATATGTATAGTTCACATGTTTAAAAATAAAAAAAGAGGGTTGAGCAAGAAAAACTTGATAATTCCTAATGCCAATTTAAATATTAATTTGGATGGGTGATTCTCTTGCAACCCTACTTCCCTTCTATCATTGACACCAAAAATCATTTATGCAGTATGCACATTTCAAATGCTAAGCTTTAAGAAAAATACTTTCTTGTTTCTGTATGAATTGTTTGTTCAATATATGGCTACATTTTAAGCTTTGCTGCTTTCACTTCTCTTACTTAGAAAAAGCCAATGAAAGTCTGACTTTTTTTTTCTTTCAACATTTTAACCACTGTTTCTGAAAACTCAGATCTCAAACCTGAATCATTTCTTTAATCTCTTTAATATGATTCATATAGGACTCAGGTATTTAGGTAGGCGTTCTATTAAGGATCTTCAATTATTTCTAAAATTGATTTTCATCCCATTGGTTAAAGCTGAAAAGGAAGAATTGGAAAAACTAAAATCAAATCATTTTCTTTTCTGAGAAGGATAAATATCATGAAATTGAATTGTGTGGCATAAATAGAAAGGGCAAGGTATTAAGAGTCATGAGACTGGGATGAGAGCAAGTCATATCCTAGGTAAGCCATATCGGTTGCCTTGGGCTCAGTTTCTACATGAGTGAAATAAAAGGAATTATGTTTTCAGTCTCTCTTAGAAGTTTTTTTGTGAAGAAAGCACCTTTGGAAATTTTTGTATATCTCTATACAGATGTATGCACTAACTGAATATAAGTTCCATGGGTCAGAGACTGTTTTACTTTTTGTCTTTGCATGGTTATGCTATTGACTAGCTCCAATACTTTGCATTTAAAAGAGAGTAGGACCATAATAAGTGTTTGTTGCATGCAATAATGTGCATTAGTATTCTATCTCAAATGGCCTAGTTAGCTGCATGAAAATTTTCTCCTTCATCAATATTCTTTTTTATGTTTGTAGTTACATATTTTAAAAGGAAGGAAAGACTAAAATCTAAACTAAGTCATTTAAAATGTTACAGTTTTTCTAACTGTATTTGGATATGACCCTTGAGGTTTATACACATGTTTCTGGTCATTTGGGAAAGGATTTTATGGTATTTCAGGAGTGTTAGCCATGAAATCCTGCTATGAACTCCATGGGATAATGATCTCTTTAAATTTTCAATTGACATAAGTATCAAGAATTAGTTATTCAATACCATTTATTTCTATAGTAGTTTTTAAAATCTTAAATAGTTTTATGATGGTTTACTTTGATAATTTAAACATCTATGATTTCAGTAGTGTGAGTTCTGTAATGACTAACTATAAACCACTCCTTCCTTATTTTTAAAAGTTATGTGATTCTTGTCTATGTTTCTACAGAAATTGATCTTTAAACTATACTATATGCTGATTTCTTTTTTGCTCCTCTTGATCTTTTAGTGTTTCCTGAGTTGCAACATAATACTTGAGGTGTCCATTCGCTTTCTCTCATTTTATCTGAAAGATCATTACAATGTATTTTCCAGTGATTTTTTTTTATCTTTTTGATCTTTTAATAATTTTATTCTTGATAATGTTATTACATTTCTTGAATAAAAAAAAATTGTTAGTAGCACATAACAATTGGATTATGCTTTGTATCCATCTTTCAGTTGTCTTTTGGATTGCTTATAATTTTAATTATTATATTTGTTTTATTCCAAAATTAACAATTTCAGAGCATTATTGGAAGGATTTCTTGTGCTGTCATTTTTTTCAGAATTGCCTAACTCTTTGTGAATCCAAGTGTGGTTTTCTTGACTGAGATACTGAAATGATTTGCCATTTCCTTTTCTAGCTCATTTTACAGATGAAGAAACTGAAAAAAAAAAAAACAGAGTTGAGTGACTTACCAAGAATCACACAATTTCCAAATATATGAGGCTAGATTTGAACTCAGGAAGATAAGTCTTCCTCATTCCATACCCAGGACTATACTCACTGTGCCAATTTTGTAGCCGGAAGTAATTGGTTAGCAGTGAAGTACTCCATAATTTTCCCTATAAAAGAAAATGAGATCTTTTGCTTTCAGCCTATTTTTGGCTGAAGTGATAAATATGTGTACCGGTTATCTAAAGTCACACACTGATAGACCAATAAGGATGCTACAAATTTAAAAACATTTCATAATCTTAAAAAATATATTTTTTTCCTACTTTGTGTGAATTGACTGAACTTTTATTTCTATTGTAAAAGTTTGGAAGAAAACAATTATTCATTTTTATTATCAATAAAAAATATATGGAGGGGGTTTGGAAAGAGCTATTAAGATAGTAAAATTCATGTATACACTACATGATACCATATTTCTCAACATGCTGTTGTTTTGATACATAAACCAAACTGTATTCTAGGAACACCATAAAACTTAATTGTTTTCTATAACTTAGTCTTCAAAGATTTATTATCATACCTACTTGAGTAATATTTGAAAGAATATGTAATCTCTAGGAAAAAAAACAAAACAAAATAAAAACAAAACAAATCCATAACTTAATTAAGAGACATAAATTGTTTTTTTATTAAAATTTAAGATTTTATTTTCTGATTTTAAATAGTATATTGGTGGGTGAGTTTAGTCAGTTTCTATGTTTTAATCAGTTTGTTGTATTTATATAATGCATTGATTATTGTGTCTCTAAAGTGTTGTATGTTTAATCCTGGAGAATGGAGAGAGAGTGGTGCATTTGTAATGAGTGGATCTTTTTTTTTTAATCCTAGGTCATTAATACGCATATTGTCTTAAACTACTTAACCTCTCTCAGTATTAGTTCTCTCATCTATAAAATGAAGGGGCTTGATTAGATATCCTTTGATGTCTTTACAATTCTAAATCCAAAATATTTTGATAATGTATTTTTAATATCTTTAGTGTTTTTGAATGGTTTGGGTCTATTGGTAAAGCATTTTTTGCACACACAGTTAGTCTTATTAAAACATGTAATAAGTTGCTTGTCTCTTAATAGAATTTAAGAGACAATAGAATAGGTAGGTAGTTTTCTGTCCATACACAATCCTTGCCCTCCCTAGCAAAAAAAGCCACAAAGCCTAGAATTTGACCTTCAAAATGGGTATGGGAAGAAAAATTCAAAGGAAGAGAAACATTTTTAAAGAAGGATAATTTTTGTTTTATAGAGAGTTGGTATGAGGAAAAATTTCCAGTTGGATACCAATTTATTTATCTTCCTAAGATAAAATAAGAGATACTTAAAAACTTTTGGTTTTTGGCACCCAGAAGTTAAAGTTATGTCATTGAATTTGGAGATTAAAAAAAATCAGAGTATGATTGAGTTTAATAGCTAGAAAACAAACAGCCATTTCTCAAATTTCTAGAATATTCTAGGGTTCACAGATGATACAAATCTCTTGGATAAGTACCTTTTGGAAAAGTGACAGTAATTATTTCAAGACCCTGAAGCTCAGGGATTTAAACTCAGGGAAAGCAATAGACATTTAGTAATATGTTCAGAACTGTAGACAGCTGCAAATGTATTATATGAAAGATGACAGAACATTTAGCCTTGTGATGATCTGAAAGTGATTTAGAAAGTCAAAAGTATATAAACTATGCTTTCTTTACTATAGTGAAAATAACATTTGCTTCAGGCTTATTAGACAGACATTCACTTCATATCAAGGTAGAAGCCACACTTTGAATTAATCACTCTGCTATCTGTTGATGCAAAGATACATTTTTAGATGCAGTTCTCAGGGGGTAATTGCTACAAAAAATTTCCATAGGTATTTCAGAAAATACTGTGTAAAATCTAGCACATTAGTCAATTTGAACAAATCTTTATAGGAATATATTACATAAAAGTCCCCATCTGGAAAATGAAGAGATTGAACTAAAGTATCTCTAGGGTCCTTTTTAGCCCTAATGATATATGATTCAAGGTGAGTCTTTAGAATTCTGCTTAAAAATTATACATACATACATATATATATATATATATATATATATATATATATATATATATATATATATGTGTGTGTGTGTGTGTGTGTGTGTGTGTGTGTGTGTATGTGTGTGTGTATGTGTATACATATATATATGTATATATATATATATAATAAGTTTTCAATCATTAGATTAAATTGATGGTATTAGATGTAACAACATATTAATGAAATGTTACTCTTAATTAAATTTTTTTCTGCAGTGTAGATTATTGTCATAAGATTATCATATTCATCTCAGTGCCAGTGTGCTATGTTCAAAGTGACAATGATGCTCAAAAAATGATGAAGTCAAGAAGTGCTGAATCTTTCTTTTAAAAATGTTTATTTATTTATATCTTAAATACAAAATAAAAAAATTGTCATGTGCATAATAGAACATAAGGGAGGATTCAAAATATAAAGCAATACAATTTGGGGAAAAATTGATCCAGCAGTGTTTCTACTGGGCTTATATCCCAAAGAGATCTTAAAGGAGGGAAAGGGACCCACATGTACAAAAATGTTTGAAACAACCCTTTTTGTAGTGGAAAACAACTAGAAACTGAGTGGATGCCCATCAGTTGGAGAGTGGCTGAATAAGTTATGGTATATGAATGTTATGGAATATTAGTGTTCTATAAGAAATGAGTAGCAGGATGATTTCAGAAAGTCCTGTAAAGACTTACATGAACTGATGATAAGTGAAATCAGCAGAACTAGGAGATCATTAAACATAGTAACAACAAGACTATACAATGATCAATTCTGATGGACATGGCTTTCTTCAACAATGAGATGATGCAGGCCAGTTCCAATGATTTTGCAATGAAGAGAGCCATCTACACCCAGAGAAAGGATTGTGGGAACTGAGAGTGGACCACAATATAACATTTACATTCTTTTTGTTGTTGTTTGCAGGCATTTTTTTTTCTTTCTCATTTTTTTTGATCTGCTTTTTTATTGTTCCCCAATATAGTTGTATAGATATGTATGCTCCATAATCTAGCAATCACATCGGAATAAATTATTATTTTCTAAAAATTAATATGTATAATGTAAATAAATTCTACACACTGTGCTCAAAGTTATAGATCTTTTTATTGCTTCCTTGAAGGTTTTCTTTTCTTCTACACTGTGTACTTTTTAAGTTTATTTTTTTCCTCCTTTCCTCCTCCCCCAATAAGGGTACATTAAGTGCAGACACACACACAAAGAGTGTAAACATTCAATATATGCACATATAAACAATACACATACAGATACACAGATATCTATAATCATACACATATATGTTCATATGCATCTTCTAAAATCATACTATGCTTATTTGTTCTATTTTTATCTGAAGGCTTATACCACCTTGCTTCAAAAGTTCAAGTCTTCCCATATTTTTTCTATATCCACTAACTCATCATTTCCTACACCATAGAACTATTCCAACATTATACTGTCTAGTTTAAAAAGTCTGAAGTCCAGCTTCTTAAACCATGGTTCACAATTCCATATGAGCTCTCATAACTGAATAGGATATCAGAAATTTATGATTTATTATCAATAAATGTTTGATTTATATACCTATTTTATATATCTATACATCAGGGTCCATATAAAAAATTATCAGATGAAAAGAATTTGTGAAAAAGTTTAAGAAGTTTTGATATAAAACAAAATTAATTACATTGCTGACATGTAGCATAGTTTCCCCATTTTCTCTTCTAGGTAAGTCTATTATAACTTCAACTTTGTCTAAAATTATGGATAATACCCCTGCTTTTCCTAACCTAGTAAAAGCTATCTTTTATTTGTCTGATCTTTTGTTAATATGTTTCTATGTACCTCTTATTTCCTATCTTTTGTAACTCCTCTACTTTATTTCTATCTGTTCACCTTCCCTCCTATTACTTAACATAATCCCTTCCAAAAATCCCTCCTTTATCCTCTTCCCCCACTTTTTTCCTTGCCCTCATTCCTATCTTAATTTAAAAGACTTTTATAGCCTTACAAGTACATGTTCTTCCCCCTTTATTCCATTTCTGTTGATTTTCACAGCTTTCTACATACACCCCTTATCCTATTCCTTTGCCTCTTATTTCTTTATAAATTTAGCAGACTTTCATCCCCTTAAAAATGTAAATATTTTCTTTCTTAACCTAGATCTCATATGAGTTGGGTCCTTTCTAAAAATCACTCCTTTACTCTCTTCCTATTCCTTTGCCTCTTAGCCTTTTATTACTTTCTCAATTTAGAAGATTTTCATATAACATAGACACACACACACACACACACACACACACACACACACACACACACATGCATTTTCCTCTTTTACCCATTACCAGTGGGAATACATATTCAGAACTACGAGTGCACCTCCCCCATCTAATTCCTCTATGCCAATTCTTCCTTTCCTACTTCATTTGTATAAGATAATTACTCTTTTTTTCTTTTCCTATTATTTTTTTTTAAATCACATTAATACTCAGCTCTACCCTAGACTTTCTTTCAAACTACCCAATTACTAATGAAAATATTAGATATATGGTTTATATTTCCATATAAAAAGATAAATAATCTGTCCTTATTAAGTTCCTCATAATTAATCTTTATATACCTTATATAGTTTTTCATATGCTGTGGGTCAAATTTTCTATTAAGTTCAGGTCTTTTTGCAACAAAATCCTGAAAGTCTGGCAATTTCTTGAGTGTCCCTTTTTTTTTTTTTCCATTTAGCATTTTGCTTAAATTTGTTGGATGTTATATTTTTGGCCATAACTATAGGTCTTTTGCACTTTTGATATATAATGTTCCAACGTCTGCAGTCTTTTACCATAGCTGCTATGTGATACTAATTGTGGCTCTGCCATATTTGAATTTCTTTTTTCTTGTTGCTATTAATAATTGTCCTTGACCTGGGAATTTTGGAATTTGGCTATCATATTCCTGTAGATTTTCCCCTATAAGAGCTTTTTTTTAGTAGTGATTAATAGAATTTTTTTCTATTTCTATTATCCTGTCATTTTAGCATGTCAAGACAATTTTATTTCATTGTTTCTTGCATTATTGTTTTTTGTTTTTTTTTTTTTTAATTTTTTTTTATTATATATATATATATATATTTTATAACATTATCCCTTGTATTCATTCTTCCAAATTACCCCCCCCTCCCCTATTCCCTCCCCCCGACGACAGGCAATACCATACATTTTACATGTGTTACAATATAGTCTAAGTACAATACATGTGTGTGAATATCATTTTCTTGTTGCACAATAAACATTAGAATCCGAAGGTACATGCAACCTGGGCAGACAGATATTAGTGCTAACAATTTACATTCCCCTCCCAGTGTTTCTTCTCTGGGTGTAGCTACCTCTGTCCATCATTGATCAACTGGAAGTGAGTTGGATCTTCTTTATGTTGAAGATTTCCACTTCCATCAGAATACATCCTCATACAGTATCGTTGTTGAAGTATACAGTGATCTTCTGGTTCTGCTCATTTCACTCAGCATCAGTTGATTTAAGTCTCTCCAACCCTCTCTGTATTCCTCCTGCTGGTCATTTCTTACTGAGCAATAATATTCCATAACTTTCATATACCACAATTTACCCAACCATTCTCCAACTGATGGACATGCATTCATCTTCCAGTTTCTAGCTACAACAAAAAGAGCTGCCACAAACATTTTGGCACATATATGTCTCTTTCCACTCTTTAGTATTTCTTTGGGATATAATCCCAGTAGTAGCGCTGCTGGGTCAAAGGGTATGCACAGTTTGATAACTTTTTGGGCATAATTCCAGATTGCTCTCCAGAATGGCTGGATTCTTTCACAACTCCACCAGCAATGTATTAGTGTCCCAATTTCCCCACATCCCCTCCAACATTTGTCATTATTTGTTCCTGTCATCTTAGCCAATCTGACAGGTGTGTAGTGGTATCTCAGAGTGGTCTTAATTTGCATTTCTCTGATCAATAGTGATTTGGAACACTCTTTCATGTGAGTGGATATAGTTTCAATTTCTTCCTCTGAGAATTGTCTGTTCATATCCTTTGACCATTTATCAATTGGAGAATGGTTCGGTTTCTTATAAATTATGGTCAGTTCTCTATATATTTTGGAAATGAGACCTTTGTCAGAACCTTTGTTTTTAAAAATATTTTCCCAATTTGTTACTTCCCTTCTAATCTTGTTTGCATTAGTATTATTTGTACAGAAACTTTTTAGTTTGATGTAATCAAAATCTTCTATTTTGTGATCAATAATGATCTCTAGTTCTCCTCTGGTCATAAATTCCTTCCTCCTCCACAAGTCTGAGAGGAAGATTATCCTCTGTTCCTCTAATCTATTTATTATCTCCCTCTTTATGCCTAAATCATGGACCCCATTTTGATCTTATCTTGGTATATGGTGTTAAGTGTGGATCCATATCTAATTTCTGCCATACTAATTTCCAGTTTTCCCAACAGTTTTTTCCGAATAATGAATTTTTATCCCTAATGTTGGAATCTTTGGGTTTGTCAAAGATTAGATTGCTATAGATGTACCCTTTTTTGTCCTTTGTATCTAATCTGTTCCACTGATCTACCGGTCTATTTCTTAGCCAATACCAAATGGTTTTGGTGACTGCTGCTATATAATATAGCTTTAGATCAGGTACACTTAGACCACCTTCCTCTGAGTTTTTTTTTTCATTAGTTCCCTTGCAATTCTTGACCTTTTATTCTTCCATATGAATTTTGTTGTTATTTTTTCTAGGTCATTAAAATAGTTCCTTGGGAGTCTGATTGGTATAGCACTAAATAAATAGATTAGTTTGGGGAGTATTGTCATCTTTATTATATTCGCTCGGCCTATCCAAGAGCACTGAATGTCTTTCCAATTATTTAAATCTGATTTTATTTTTGTGGCAAGTGTTTTGTAATTTTTCTCATATAATTCCTGACTTTTCTTTGGTAGATGGATTCCCAAATATTTTATACTCTCAACATTTGTTTGGAATGGAATTTCTCTTTGTATCTCTTGCTGTTGCATTTTGTTAGTGATATATAAAAATGCCGAGGATTTATGTGGATTTATTTTGTATCCTGCCACTTTGCTGAAATTTTGAATTATTTCTAGTAGCTTTTTAGCAGAGTCTTTGGGGTTCTCTAAGTATACCATCATGTCATCTGCAAAAAGTGATAGTTTAATTTCCTCATTTCCTACTCTAATTCCTTGAATCTCTTTCTCGGCTCTTATTGCCGAGGCTAGCGTTTCTAGTACTATATTGAATAGTAATGGTGATAGTGGGTAACCTTGTTTCACTCCTGATCTTACTGGGAAAGGTTGCAGTTTATTTCTATTGCATATTATGCTTACTGACGGTCTTAAATATATACTCCTGATTATTCTAAGGAATAATCCATTTATTCCTATACTCTCAAGAGTTTTTAGTAGGAATGGATGTTGGATTTTGTCAAATGCTTTTTCTGAATCTATTGAGATGATCATATGGTTCTTATTAATTTGATTATTAATATGGTCAATTATATTAATAGTTTTCCTAATATTAAACCAGCCCTGCATTCCTGGAATAAATCCTACTTGATCATAGTGTATTATCTTGGAGATGATTTTCTGAAGTCTTTTTGCTAATATCTTATTTAAGATTTTAGCATCAATATTCATTAAGGAGATTGGTCTATAATTTTCTTTCTCAGTTTTCGATCTACCAGGTTTAGGTATCAGTACCATGTCTGTGTCATAAAAGGAGTTTGGTAGGACTCCTTCATCCCCTATTTTTTCAAATAATTTATATAACATTGGGGCTAATTGTTCTTTAAATGTTTGGTAGAATTCACATGTGAATCCATCTGGCCCTGGGGATTTTTTCCTGGGGAGTTGATTAATAGCTTGTTCTATTTCTTTTTCTGAAATGGGACTATTTAAGCAATTTATCTCCTCCTCTGTTAATCTAGGGAGCCTATATTTTTGGAGGAAGTCATCCATTTCACTTAAGTTATCAAATTTATTGGCATAAAGTTGGGCAAAGTAACTCCTTATTATTTCTCTAATTTCCTCTTCATTGGTGGAAAGATCCCCCTTTTCATTTGTAAGACTATCAATTTGATTTTCCTCTTTCTTTTTTTTGATCAAATTTACCAAAGGTTTATCTATTTTATTGGCTTTTTCATAAAACCAACTCTTGGTTTTATTTATTAATTCAATAGTTTTTTTACTTTCAATTTTATTGATTTCTCCTTTTAATTTTTGTATTTCGAGTTTAATTTTTGGTTGGGGGTTTATAATTTGGTCTTTTTCTAGCCTTTTAAGTTGTAAGCCCAATTCGTTAATCTTCTCTTTCTCAATTTTCTTCAAATAAGCCTCTAAAGATATAAAATTTCCCCTTATTACCGCTTTAGCTGCATCCCAAAGATTTTGATATGATGTCTCATCATTATCATTATCTTGGGTGAAATTGTTAATTGTTTCTATAATTTGCTCTTTCACCCAGTCATTCTTTAAGATGAGATTATTCAGTTTCCAATTACTTTTTGGTCTATTTACCCCTAACTTTTTACTGAATGTAGCTTTTATTGCATTGTGATCTGAGAAGAAGGCATTTATTATTTCTGCCTTCCTACATTTAATTTTGAGATCTTTATGTCCTAGTATATGGTCAATTTTTGTATAGGATCCATGAACTGCTGAGAAGAAAGTATATTCCTTCCTATTGCCATTCAGTTTTCTCCAAAGGTCTATCATACCTAGTTTTTCTAATATTCTATTTACTTTTTTAATTTCTTTCTTGTTTGTTTTGTGGTTTGATTTGTCTAAATCTGAGAGTGCAAGGTTGAGATCTCCCACTATTATAGTTTTACTGTCTATTTCTTCTTGCAGTTCTCTTAACTTTTCCTTTAGAAAGTTAGATGCTATACCACTTGGTGCATATATGTTTAGTATTGATATGGCTTCATTATTTATGCTACCTTTCAGCAGGATATAGTTTCCTTCCTTATCTTTTTTAATGAAATCTACTTCTGCTTTTGCTTGATCTGAGATAAGGATAGCTACCCCTGCTTTTTTGGCTTTACCTGAAGCATAATAGGCTCTGTTCCAACCTTTTACCTTTATTCTGTATGTATCTCCCTGCTTTAAGTGTGTTTCCTGTAGGCAACATATTGTAGGGTTCTGCTTTTTGATCCAATCTACTATCCGTCTCCGTTTGATGGGATCGTTCATCCCATTTACATTTACAGTTAAAATTACTAATTCTGTATTTCCTGCCATCGTATTATCCCCAGATTATGCTTTTTTCCCTTGACCCCCCTGATCCCCCTCCCTGATATTTAATTTACAGACCCCCCTTGTGACGCGCAACCCTCCCTCTTTTTTTTTTTTTTTTTTAGGATGCCTCCCCCCTCCCTCCAAGTCCCTTCACTTATTCTCCTTTTCCTTTTCCCTTTTCCTCTCCCCCCTTTTAATGAGGTGAGAGAAAATTCTCTCAAAAACAAATATGTTAATTATTTACTCTTTGAGCCTCTTCTGATGAGAGTAAGATTCACACAATGATTCTCCCCCTCACTAAGTTCCCTCAGATATGGTGTATTTTCTATGTCTCTTCCTGGGATGTAGTTTCCCTCTTTTTATCACTCCTTCCCCTTTTTCTGAACCGACCTCCTTCCCTTTACCACACCCCCCTTTTTTTCTTTTATATCAGTAAAATCAAATTATCCTTGAGTATTTTTTATATACCCACAACAGAGTTACAGTTCTCAAGGGTTCTGTGTACCTTTTTCTGTTTCTCTTCAGTCTTGTGGATGTAGATCAAATTTTTTGTTTAAGTCTGGTTTTTTTCTTAGAAACATATAGAATTCCTCTGTTTCATTGAATGACCATCTTCTTCCATGGAAAAAGATGCTAAACTTAGCTGGGTAGTTCATTCTTGGTTGCAGTCCTTGATCTTTTGCCTTACGGAATATCAGGTTCCAGGCCCTTCTATCTTTTAATGTGGAGGCAGCCAGATCTTGGGTGACCCTTATTGTGGCACCTTGGTATTTAAATTGTTTTTTTCTAGCTGCTTGCAGGATTTTCTCCTTTGTGTGGTAATTCTGCATCTTAGCCACAATGTTCCGTGGTGTTCTTTTTTTAGGGTCTATTTCAGAAGGAGTTCGATGAATTCTTTCCACATCTACTTTCCCTTCTGTTTCTATTATCTCTGGACAGTTCTCTTTGATAATTTCCTGTAAAATAGAATCTAGGCTCTTTTTTTGGTCATAGTTTTCTGGAAGTCCAATAATCCGCAGATTATCTCTCCTAGATCTATTTTCCAGGTCTATAGATTTTCCCAGTAAGTATTTGACGTTGTTCTCCAGCTTCTCATTTTTTTTGTTTTGTTTGACTGATTCTTGGGTTCTCTGTGAATCATTCATTTCTATTTGTTCCATCCTGACTTTTAAGGAGTTATTTTCTTCTTTCACAGTTTTTAGTTCTTTTTGTAAATGCCCAATTTCGTTTTTAAATGAATTATTTTGCTCTATTGAATTTTTTTCCATTTCCCTAATTTTTTTTTTTTGAGAATTATTTTCTTTTTCCAATTCAGAAATTCTATTTTCTTGAGACTTTTTTATCTTTTCCAATTCAGAAATCCTACTTTCCTGTGTTTTTTTTAACCTTTTTTAATTCACTAATTTTGTTTCCCTGCATCTCCTGTGAATTCTTTATTTTTTCCAACTCCAATTTCAGGACGTTGTTATTCTCTATCATAACTTCCCTTTCCTTGCCCCATTTTTCTTCGATCTCCCTCAATTTCTTAAGAGCTTCTTCTAGGAGAGAGTTATGTGATGGGGGGCAGGAATCGTTCCCCTTTAGGTTGTTATCTTCTGAATCTTTGCTGTTAACTTCCTCGGGGTTGGGTACCCGCTCTTTCTCTGTATAGAAGGAATCTATAGTTTTTCTAGCTTTTTTGCTCATACTTAAAAAATGTTTTGGGGTCTGTCCCTGGGGTAGGAAATTATTTACTTCTTTACCAGCTTCCTCCCAGACCGGATGGATGCAGCGGCTCCTGCGCCCGAGCTAAGAGAGAGCTCTGGGAGAGAGTTCCCCACCCCCTCCCTGGAAGTGCCTCAGAGGTGATTAGCACTGCTGTGCTTTGAGGGCGTAGAATAGTGAAGACAGCAAGAAGCTCAGCCTATGTGTCCGGGTGGGGAGTGGATGTCTGCAGCAGGTGACGTGAGAAGCCCCTGCGCTCAAACTGGAAGTGTCTGCCAGAAACCGTGGTCCCTAGTTCAAAGGTTCCGCTTCTCTGGGACTTCCTGGAGCTGAGTTCCACTCCCTCCAGCTAAGCTAGGCAGTGTGTGTTGCCTTGGGCCGTATCCACCCACTTGTCAGTCTCTTAACTATTCTCAGGAGGTAGCTGAGGCCACACCCCCTGGTGCCGAGTCTGCCGAGTCACTCCCAGGGTGTGGGGGGGGAAATCTAATCTGAGTTTTAAAATATTTTGGCTTTCTCTTCTGAACTGCTAAATAATTAGCAGAGAAGAGCTAACAGCCTGTGCCAGATTCCTTTACCTCAGTGGCTTCTCTGATCCCAGAGCCCCTCCCAGCGCAATGGGCGCAGTGTGCCCCTACCCCACCGTCTGTGCTGGTCTTTCTTATTCCTCCCCTGAGAACTGACCTTTCCTGTTGAAACTCCAGATTCTCTTCAGCTGGTAAGTCGTGCTTCCAGTCCTTGTGGTATCTATCAGTCCTGAGCTAATTTTGAGACTTAATTTATCTAATTGGTTGTGAGGGAGTGAGGACGTTCACTGAGTCGTGTGTTTCTTCTCCGCCATCTTCAAGCATGAACTTTTGATTTTTTGCATTATTGTTTTAAGATTCTTTTTTTAAAAAATCATTTTTCAGATAGACCAACGATTCTGTTTTATCTTAATCTGTTCTCCAGATCACCTGTTTTAATGATATTCTTACATAATCTTCTTCCTTTTTTAAAAAATTCTTTATATTTTATTTTATGATTTCTTCTTTTTATAACTTCAATCACCTCTAATCAATTCTAATTTTCAAGGAGTCATTTTCTTCTTCAGTATTCTGGATCTATTTTTCTACTTATTTGACTTTATTTTCACAATCTCATTTTTCTTGGAATGTTCTTTTTTATGTTTTTTCTCAGTCTCTCTCATTTGTTTTTTCAAATCTATTCTTGGTTATTCTATGAATTATTTTTGACATTACTCTTTGAAGTAGGACAGGCTTTTTGTGCTTCAGCACCCTCCTCTGAATGCCCATATTCTCTATATTCATAGTAACTTCCTATTGTTGAGATCATTCTCTTTTGTTTGCTCTTTTTAAAATTTCAAAAATTTATAGTAGATTGAACATGCTGTCTCTGGTATCAGGTCCCTCTTTAGTTTTCCCCTCTGGCCCCAAATCAAAAACTGCACCCTCTTTTAAATGCCCATAGTCAAGAATTTCTGTCAGTGTTCCTTCCCCACTGCTTCTTCACTCATGGGCCATGTAATATTTCCTTTTCACCAAGGGCTGGTGTCCTTTGTCAGCAGAGGTTTCCTCAATCTTTCCCTGTAATGTGCTGTTGTCTCCAGAAGCTGCTGATCACTCTCTGGGAAGAGATCTGCTGTGTCAACTCAAATCTCTTGGACAGATTCTTCTTCCTGTAGTGAACTGTTGTTGTCTCGAAGCAATTGCTGTTAACTCTTGTCCAGAGAAGTGACTTCCCTTCCTGCAGAGAGCCATGTCAAGCCTAATGTAGTGCAGAGTCTTCTCTTTCTGGAGTGCTGTCCTCTTTTATCCTCCCAGAGAATGGGCGTGGGATAATGCAAGGGCTTCTGGGAAGAACCACTTCAGCCAATGAGCTTGCTCCTCCCAAGCATGCAAGCTCTTCCTTAGGAATTCACAAGTCAAACTACCAGGAAAGGCCACAACTAGAGAATTGTTAAGTATTGACTTAGCACTTAGTAAGAACCTAACATTTCCCTGCTCAGATGTACAATTCCTCACACTGTCTAAGAGGTGAAAATGTCTTCTGATTGAGGCTGAGGCTATCCCAGCTAGCCCCAGGGCTCACTGTTTGAAGTTGAAACACAAGTAACCTGGAGATGTTTACACTATACAAGGGTCAAACCTCTGTCCTTAGATTTTTTAGATCTTCTCTAAAGGGAACCAAGGGGACCACTGTTCTGATCCTGTTTATTTTTTATAGCTGTAATTTCTCCTTAAGATGTCATTTTGTCTTGTTTGTGGGGGTTGGAACCCTTCTCACAATCCTCTCTTGAACCTTTCCTAAAGAAATAGAGAAGTAAAACATGTTAGAGGAATTGCATCTAAAAAAAAAAAAAAATTCAGGGAAGAATTCAGCATCACCTTTCTCCTTTTATGAGAGAGATGGAGGGATGCCTGGGTCTAGAATTATGCCCACTCTGTAATATTTAGACACTTTGTTACTTTGTTTTTTAGCTTTTTTTTTGTTACAGCAAAAGACTTAATTGTATGCAGAGTGATGGGTAGGAAGATAGTGACCCCATAACTGGAAATTGCAGTGATATTAAAAACAAAAGCCATCAACAAAACCTATTTTTAAGACATTTGAGGACTGATTTTTCAAAATATTTTAAAATATTGCAAACACCTAGAAAAAAATAAAATAGAACCTTTCCCCCTAAATAAAACAAAAAAGTAAGAAAACATCAATAACTATCCAGATTTCCTGGTAATATGGAGAAATACATAGAATTAAAGTCAGGGAGATCTAGGTTTGAATCTCCCCTTTGTCTTTTAACTTCTCTTATTCTTAATTTCTCCTTCTGTGAAATGAAGCAACTTCTGTCATGGACCCTATGGAGTTGTGTGAAAGTATTATATAAATGTCAACTAAAGTCTATATATTTTTTTACTTCTAATCTCCAAAAATCCTTATGAAAGTGAAGTATGTAGGTATTGATGATATCTTTGAAAAAAAAAAAAAAAAACTTGAGAAGGCAACAAATCTGCTTTCACAGTTGATTTCCTGCAACAAATCAACACTACTGATAACTGGCTTGAACCAGATTAAACTGTAGTTGGGAAATATTTAACAAAATAAAATTTTAAATACAATAAAATTTAAATAAAGCTAATATCTCATTTTCTAAGTCAAAATACACTCACAGAGTTCCTTATGGTTTTGGGTTTCATTTCTATTTCAGTTAACACTGTTGGTATAAATAATACAAGATACAGTGTTGGATTATTATACACCGAATATTAAAAAAAAAAAAAAAAACACATTCAAATTGAAAATGCAAAATGGAGCTTTAAGGTTGTTTTTTAAATAAGGAGTCTTCTCTGACTATAGAAGATTCCTTGAAAGAGTCAGAGAAATTCTTCTAATTTACCATATATCTTTTATGGAAAATGTATGGAAAGAACACCATAGTATGAGAAAGAACTAAGGAACTGTTTTATACACACACACACACACACACACACACACACACACACACACACACACACTACACACACACACACACACACACTACACACACACACACACACACACACTACACACACACACACACACACACACTACACACACACACACACACACACACACACTACACACACACACACACACACACTACACACACACACACACACTACACACACACACACACACACACTACACACACACACACACACACACACACACACACACACATACACACACATACACACTGTTGGATGGGTTACCTAAATTGATTCATTAAAATGCTGAATCATTTAAATAGCATGTAAATAAGAAAAATGTGACATTTTCTTTGTAGTAGAAGAAAGATAAAGCTACTGGTAGGTTAGCCTTACATTTCTCACTCTTTAAAGTGACCTTAGCATCATAAGGATGGGAAAATCCAAAATAGTTTCTTTATTTCCATCATTGTCTTAAAAATATTTCCCCATGCCTGTGAAATACAGTTCTCTCTGTCTAAGTGGATTTATTTTGAGATTAAAGATAAGTGAATAAAAAGAGCTCATTGAGTCTGATATAGTTTAGCATAACCTGAATTGATACATTAAGAAAAAAAATGTAGTTTTATGATTTAATTTATATAAGGAAACTACAATTACAGGGAACTTCCTTCACCTATACAGAGTAGCAACTGTCTTGCAACATACATTTTTAGAGTGTTGCAAGAGGAAGATGGTTTGCAAGTTTATTTCTATTGATTATTTACTCCCTTTCAAACCATTGAGTAAGGCATATAATCTCAAATTCTGTTTGTAAAGTGAAACTGATTAGCAAATAAACCAACTAAAAGTCAATATTATGTGAAAAAAATGACCTTTAAAAGTTTCAAACAGAATTACTTACATGGCAGTACAATGAATTTAACCTTTAAAAGAATAGTTACTTTAGACATTACGACTTTATTTTTAAAGAGTTTCAAAATCAGTATGTCAAGAAATTATACTCCATTCATCAATTTATTTTTTACATTGCTGTTATATAGATTTTATAGTTCATTTACCAACCAATAATAAGTTATTTACATACAGTGTTTATACCTCTTTCTAGTTATATGTTGTTTACATTCCAATAAAGTGCTATAGCATTGTGCAATCAGAAGACTGACAAGACTCTGAATATTTTCTAGCCCAAGCCCTGAATGATAATTTTTGGGGTCATAGTTGAGACACCTGGATTTGAATCTTGGTTTCAGTATTCACTTACTATTTGGCCTTGGCAAATTACCACAATTCTCTTGGTCTTGACAAGATCTATAACTATAAAATGTAGGTTATAAATAGATAGGGACATACTTTCATATGGAAACAATATAGTACTCTTCATAGAGGTTTGACTTTATATGAAGGAAAACTTGGTTTAAGTCCTACTTCTGACTTAAAATAGTTCTACTATTATGAACAATTTATATAACCTCTAAGGAGTCTCAGGCAGGTTTGCAAGGCTTTAAGTTACAATTGAATTGGTGATCTTCACTGGTGGTCAAAGTTTCCACTCAGAGATACACATGCTAATAAGAGATCAAGAGCAAATGAAGAAACAAATAATTCTCCCATCACTTATTTCATAGGGTAGGTACTTAAGTAATGTGGTATATCAATGGATTGAAGATGTCATTTACATATGGACATTCACAGCACTAATATTGATAGCAAAATTTCAGCTTCTCAATCTTTGAGATTCTTTCTGGAAATTTTTCATAGAACCTCTAAATTTAGTCAATAAGCATTAATTAAATACCCGCTATATGTTCTAAGTTCTGAAGATCTTTTTTCCTCCAAAGCGACTAATGTAAAATGCCACCAAATAACTAATACTTTTTACTGTATTTACATGAATAGCAAACTCTTGTAAACGGCATGAAGTGGTAAATAAATGAGCTATTATTATTTAGTTAGGCATATATTTGTTTGGAGATGAATGCTTTTTCATATTTTATTCTATTCTAAAAATTATATTCTGTTCTATTTTAAAAATCTGTTTTGAGTATTCATGGTCTTTACCCTTATGGATCTCCTTTTCATCTCCTTCAGGATAAGGCACATCATATCCTACTGCTATATCCTATAATCCAGCAAGGGCATTCACCTAAAGTCTTTCTGTTTTGCCTTACCATTTCCTCTTTCCTCATGCTTTCCTTTTGAAACCCCTTTCCCCATCAAGGCTCAGTTCAAGGATTATCTCCTATGATATTTTTCATTTGATCTACTTAGCATAGATTTTGTATTGGGGACAGTTTTGGGGTATAACAGATTGAATGTCATGACTGAAATTAGGAAGATTCATTTTCTTGAATTGAAATCTAGCCTCAGTTACTCACTAGTTGTGTGATCCTGGGCAAGTCATTTAACACAGCTTGTGTCTATTTCTTCATCTGTAAAATGAGCTAGATAAGGAAATAACAAACCATTTTGATATCTTTGCCAAGAAAACCCCAAATGAGGTTTAAAAATAAGTCAGACCGGACTGAACAAGGAGAAAATTCAACTGACTTTTCTGTGTGTATCTCTAGCAAACTCTATGGTTCTGCAGAAGAGAGATTGTTTCACATAAAATATGAAAGAGCTTCCTGGGAAGCTTCGTCAGAGACAGAACAAGAATCTAGATCCTTTTTATTCTAATTCTAACACTCTACCCTTTACATTATTCTGCCTGTTAGCTTGAATTTTTTGTTGTTGTTTATTATACATAAATTTGTATATAATGTTTGTTATATATGTATATAAAGATAATTACATGTAATGATTTTTTTGTAAATTTTCTAGAGAATAAGATATTCTGTGTAGTTAAAAATAATTCTGTGATACTTGCAATAGATAATTCTTGTTTTACTACTCTTTTTACTTTAGTTTATTCTTTAGGCAATTAGTGAAGGCCATTTTAGCCTTCTTTTAACCTTGTGTGCTCATTTTCAATGCTTAAAGATCCACTTGCTTAAACCAATCTTGAAAGCAAATTAGTGATATGTGGGTGAATGTAGGGAAGGTCTACAGAGACCAAACAAAAATGTACCTTAATGGTTTCTATATACTGTAGAACAAATCAGTTACTTGTTAATGACCAGTTTAGGACACTTCATTGCCCAGGTTCATTATTACCTGATTGGTAATAAATGACAAACAAGCCATTAATGTTGTTATAAACTTTATTAATTAAACAGAAACAGTTGGAAGTTACCTTTCTTCCTAGAGCACCATCAAGTGTGTCAAGGGAACATTAACTTTAGATATTCTGTACTTCATACACTATGGTCTTTTATCATCTAATGGGTGACTTAAAACTAAACATTTAGATAAATTGTAGAAAACGTGCTGGGAATGAAATATTGTGATAATAAAAGGTCAGAAAATAATCAGTAAGATACATATGTGTATCTGGAGGTGTACACATATATACATAAGAATGCAAAAATGAATATTTGATGAATAGTTGTATATATGAAAATCTGAGTTTCAAGTTCTGCCTCTGACATATGCTGTTTATGTGACCCTGAGTAAATCATTAAATCTTTCATTGTTTCAAGAGACTTTCTATAATTTTAAATTGCAGAAAAGGTGTCTACTTTCATCATTAAAGGTGACTTCCTCACTCTGGAATTTCCTTTGGAATGAAATTATCAGCCTACACCATGTCTATATTTAGGGATGTATCTGTATACATGCTTCCATACTCATATATTTACATGTACACCACAGGCACGAAATACATACATGTGTAATATACACACAAACATGCACACACATGTACATATACAAGTACATGTATATGCATGTGTGTATGTTGTGTTTATATATGTATAGGTAGATATAAAGATAAAAAAACACAAAAACATACATGTATCCTAGGTTGGCAGCCAAGGGTATGAACCTTTCAGTCTAGTATTTGTTTTACCATGCGAGCAGAAGAGAAAAAAAAAAAAATCATCAATTACACTTCTACCCTGTCCCTTTTCCCTGATATTTCACCTTTTTTAAGATAACACTGTCAAAGTAAGTGAAAATCTTCCTTAGAATTAACATGTTTTTGTTGAAGGAACTAACTACAGGGAACTTTCAATCATACTTTTATTGAGAGCTGTGAACTTCGCAGAACTACTTAGGGCAAGTAATGATTCCATAGCCCTGGGTTTACTTTGCCTCCCAAATTTATCTTATAAGAAGTCAGAATGGATGGTGAAAGGAGAGAACAAATATAATTCATCTGTAATCTCTAAAATAAAGAACATCATTATTCCCAACATAGAGATGCTCAAGACTAGAAATAATAAAATACTGAGGCTAGATTAAGTGGGGTGTCAAGGGTTTTTAACGATCTATATGGTTTGCATTCAGTAACTGAAGTTCTATCCACTTGGTTGTTTTAAAATTATTTCATTTGGAATGTGGAAATCACTTTTAAGGTTTGTGAACCCACATCAGCTTTTAGATTTACAATGTTTAAGATGCTCAAAAAATCCACATAAGTCACTGTGGAGTACACCTCTGCTGATTTCCCATAAGGAAATAAATTTTTATATGTGTAGCAGAAAAAGGTAGAAAATAAGTTGTTTGTGCTGAAAAATCTGTATGTTGTTCCTGTTTTGTTTTTGTTTTTGTTTTTCATCACAGATCACTAGAGTGATCCCTGACAGACAATTAATGAGATGATTATGACTATTTAAGTAACATGTTGAGGAGAGATTCCCTCTAGATACAGAGATTCTCTAATATCTACTCATTTGAGATGATGTTATGATGATCGTATTAAAACAAAATACTATAGCATTTTTTAAATGAGATTCCATAATTATTTTAGAGTTTGGATGAAATAAACATGTAGGAAAAATCAAGTGTATCGATGTCTATTGTACAGACTATGGGATGCAACTAAATGAATAATTTATAGAATTAAGTCATTAGTGTGTGTATATGTGTATGTGTAAAAATGCATAGATGTATGCACATATATGTGTGAGTATACACATATCTGTCAAACAATATATATTTATTTAATGCTTACTAAGTGCTAGGGACTATGCTAAGCACTGGGAAAATCCAATAAATTTTTAATAAAGCCTCTATCTTCAAATAGCTTCTATTTTAATTTGGGAAACAACACCAAAAAAAAAATCACAAACTATAAAATACATAGAGAAGAGATATGAGATAAACTTAGAAGAGATGGCACTAGCAGATGGGTTTCCCAGAAAAGAATTCCTGAAGGAGGTATCCTTGAATCCAAATTTTGGGGAAATAAAAATTATGGATTCTAAAAAGTGGAGTTAAAGAAGGAGAGCATCCCAGATATAGGACTGAGATAACTGGTCAGTACAAAAACTGAAAGGAGGTGGCAGTATTATAAAGAAAGAATGGTATATAGACTAATCTAGTAATATCACAGAATTTGTGGAGGGCAATAGGATGTAGAAAGTAAGGGCTCAAGTTGTGATGAATTTCAAGTGCCATACAAAAGTCTTTATACTTGATCTCAGGAGTTTGTATCTAGATCTAGGGAGTTATTGGGAGTTTATTGAGTAGAGTGACAATGTGGTCACAACTACCAAGAAGATCACCTTGGTAACTGGAAATTGAAGTAGGGTCTTGAGAAAGGGGGAGAAATTAAAAGGATAACATAATAATCCAGAAGAGATGTGTTTAGGAACTGAACTAGAGTGGTACCTGTGTAGAAGGTGACTGTTGGAGAGATGTTATGAAGGAAAAATTTTGGAAACTGATTATATGTATGGCAGACAACTGAGTGGTGAAGTGAAGAGAATATTTATCATCAAAGCTGCCAGTACTATAATTATATTGTTTAGATTGGTAGCTAAAATAACATAAAAAGTTACTAACTAAATTAAAACAGTTTTGCAAAAACAAAACCAATGCAATCAAGATTAAAAGGGAAATAAGAAAATGGAGGAAATTTTATAAGGTTATTTCAAAAAGGCCTAATTTCTCAAATATATAGAGAATTGAATGAATTTTATAAAATACTGGTCATTCTTCAATTGATAAATGGAAAAAGATATGAACAGATAATTTTCAGAAGAATAAATCAAAGCTATCAATAGTCAAATAAAAATGTCACATCATTACTGATTAGATAACTACAATTTAAAGCAAATCTAAGATACCACTTCACATCTACCAGATAGGCCAATATTGTAATGTTCAGACTAACTTTTTTTATTCCCATACTCTTTAATAATTTTAATAGAAATGGGTTTTGGATTTTATCAAATTTTTTTTATGTATCTGTTAAGATAATCATGATTTTTGTTAGTTTGGTTATTGACATAGTCAATTATGTGAATAGTTTTCATAATATTGAACTAGCCCTGCATTCATTGTATAAATCCTACTTGGTCATAGTGTATTATCCTGGAGATGGCTTTCTGTATGCTCTTTGCTAATATTTTATTTAAGATTTTTGCATCAATATACATTAAGGAAATTGGTCTACAATTTTCTTTCTCTGTTTTCATCCAATCTGATTTAGATAACCAATCTTATCGGTGTCATAAAAGGAATTTGGTAGAAATCCCGCATTCCCTATTTTTTCAAATAGTTTGCATAATAATGGAGTTAATTGTTCTTCAAATGTTTGCTAGAATTCACATGTAATCCATCTGGCCCTGGAAATTTTTTCTTCTGGAGGAAATTAATAGTTTCTTCTATTTCTTTTTTTCTAAAATGAGACTATTTAAATAATTTATTTCCTCTTCTGTTATTATGGGCAATCTAAATTTTTGTAGATATTCCTTCATTTCATTTAGATTATCAAATTTACTTGCATATAACTGGGAAAAATAAATCTTAATGATTGCTCTAATTTCCTCTTCATTGGTGGAAATTTCTCCCTTTTCATTTTTGAGATTAAAATTTTGGTTTTCTTCTATCCTTTTTCTAATCAAATTAACTAAAAGTTTATCTATTTTTTTTGTGTGTGGCTATTTTCATAAAATCAACTCTTAGGTTTATTTATTAATCCAGTAGTTTTCTTACTTTCAATTTTATCAATCTCCTCTTTTATTTTTGCAATTTCAAATTTGGTGTTTAATTGGGGATTTTTAATTTGTCCTTTTTCTAACTTTTTTAGTTGCAAGCCCAATTCATTGAGGTTGTCTGTTTTATGCAAGTAAGCATCTAAAGATATAAAATTGCCCCTAATTTGGCTGCATCCCACAATTCTGTTGGATGAAATTATTGATTGTGTCTAGGATTTGTTGTTTCACCCACTCATTTTTTAGGATCAGATTATTTAATATTCAATTAATTTTTGTTCTATTTTCTCTTGGCCTTTTATTGCATGTAATTTTTATTGCATTATGATATGAAAGAAAACACCTTTACTATTTCTGCCTTTCTGGATTTTATTTTGAAGGTTTTATGGCCTAATACATGGTCAATTTTTTGCATAGGTTCCATGAACCTCTGAGAAAAAAGGATATTTCTACTTGTCTTTAATTTTTCTCCAAAGATCTATCAAATCTAACTTTTCTAAATTTCTATTGACCTCATTAACTTCTTTCTTATTTATTTTGTGGTTTGATTTATTTGATTTATCTAGTTCTGAGAGAGCAAGGTTGAGATCCCCCACTATTATAGTTTTTCTGTCTATTTCTTCTTGTAGCTCTCTTAACTTCTCTAGGAATTTGGATGCTATATCAATTAGTACATATATGTTTAGTATTGATATTGCTTCATCATTTAAGGTACCTTTTGGAAAGATATAGTTTTCTTCCTTCTCTCTTTGAATTAGATATATTTTTGCTTTGGATTGATTAGAGATCAGAATTGTTACCCCTGCTTTTCTTACTTCACCTGAAGCATAATAGATTCTGCTACAGCCTTTTACCTTTATTCTGTTATGCATCATTCTGTGTTAAAGGTCTTTCTTGTAAAAAATATATTAATTTAGTATTCTGGCTTTTAATACAGTCTGTTATCTAATTCCATTTCATGGGAGAGTTTATCCCATTCACATTTACCATTAAAATGACTAATTCTGTATTTCCCAACACTTTATTTACCTGAAACTATGCTTTTCTTGTTTCTTTCCCTCTTTCTCTTTATTTTGCTTCTGACTACCATCTCCATCAATTAAGCCTCCCCCTTTGTAGCCCCTCTCCTTATTTTTAATACCTTTCTCCTACTTCTTCTGTTTTTTGTTATATTAGTCTCCCCCTTTCCTTTTCCTTTTCCCCTCCACTTCCTTTTAAGATGAGAGAAGTTTTTTTTTCTTTTTTTTTCTGTGAAAACAAATATGCCTGTTATTCTCTTTGAGCCAATCTAATATGAGTAAGATTTGCAGAATGTTCATTCCCCTCTTTCTTTCCTTCAATAATAATGTCTTCTTGGCTTCTTCATGAGATATAATTTCTCTCATTTTATTTCTGTTTTCCTGGTTCCAGTACAATCCCCTTTCTACCTTGTTTCTTTTTTTTATTGTCACAATAAAATCTAATTGTATTGGCACTCTCTAAATAAATCCATAACTTGGGGCGGAGCCAAGATGGCAGAGAAGAAACACATGACTCAGTGAACGTCCTCACTCCCTCACAACCAATTAGATAAATTAAGTCTCAAAATTAGCTCAGGACTGATAGATACCACAAGGACTGGAAGCACGACTTACCAGCTGAAGAGAATCTGGAGTTTCAACAGGAAAGGTCAGTTCTCAGGGGAGGAATAAGAAAGACCAGCACAGACGGTGGGGTAGGGGCACACTGCGCCCATTGCGCTGGGAAGGGCTCTGGGATCAGAGAAGCCACTGAGGTAAAGGAATCTGGCACAGGCTGTTAGCTCTTCTCTGCTAATTATTTAGCAGTTCAGAAGAGAAAGCCAAAATATTTTAAAACTCAGATTAGATTTTCCCCGATCCTGGGGGGTGACTCAGCAGAGAATCGGCACCAGGGGGTGTGGCCTCAGCTACCTCCTGAGAATAGTTAAGAGACTGACAAGTGGGTGGATACGGCCCAAGGCAACACACACTGCCTAGCTTAGCTGGAGGGAGTGGAACTCAGCTCCAGGAAGTCCCAGAGAAGTGGAACCTTTGAACTAGGGACCGCGATTTCTGGCAGACACTTCCAGTTTGAGCGCAGGGGCTTCTCACGTCACCTGCTGCAGACATCCACTCCCCACCCGGACACATAGGCTGGGCTTCCTGCAGTCTTCACTATTCTACGCCCTCGAAGCACAGTAGTGCTAATCACCTCTGAGGCACTTCCAGGGAGGGGGTGGGGAACTCTCTCCCAGAGCTCTATCTTAGCTCCGGCGCAGGGGCCGCTGCATCCATCCGGTCTGGGAGGAAGCTGGTAAAGAAGTAAATAATTTCCTACCCCAGGGACAGACCCCAAAACATTTTTTAAGTATGAGCAAAAAAGCTAGAAAAACTATAGATTCCTTCTATACAGAGAAAGAGCGGGTATCCAACCCCGAGGAAGTTAACAGCAAAGATTCAGAAGATAACAACCTAAAGGGGAACGATTCCTGCCCCCCATCACATAACTCTCTCCTAGAAGAAGCTCTTAAAAAATTGAGGGAGATCGAAGAAAAATGGGGAAAAGAAAGGGAAGTTATGATAGAGAATAACAACGTCCTGAAATTGGAGTTGGAAAAAATAAAGAATTCACAGGAGATGCAGGGAAACAAAATTAGTGAATTAGAAAAGGTTAAAAAAACACAGGAAAGTAGGATTTCTGAATTGGAAAAGATAAAAAAGTCTCAAGAAAATAGAATTTCTGAATTGGAAAAAGAAAATAATTCTCAAAAAAAAAATTAGGGAAATGGAAAAAAATTCAATAGAGCAAAATAATTCATTTAAAAACGAAATTGGGCATTTACAAAAAGAACTAAAAACTGTGAAAGAAGAAAATAACTCCTTAAAAGTCAGGATGGAACAAATAGAAATGAATGATTCACAGAGAACCCAAGAATCAGTCAAACAAAACAAAAAAAATGAGAAGCTGGATAACAACGTCAAATACTTACTGGGAAAATCTATAGACCTGGAAAATAGATCTAGGAGAGATAATCTGCGGATTATTGGACTTCCAGAAAACTATGACCAAAAAAAGAGCCTAGATTCTATTTTACAGGAAATTATCAAAGAGAACTGTCCAGAGATAATAGAAACAGAAGGGAAAGTAGATGTGGAAAGAATTCATCGAACTCCTTCTGAAATAGACCCTAAAAAAAGAACACCACGGAACATTGTGGCTAAGCTGCAGAATTACCACACAAAGGAGAAAATCCTGCAAGCAGCTAGAAAAAAACAATTTAAATACCAAGGTGCCACAATAAGGGTCACCCAAGATCTGGCTGCCTCCACATTAAAAGATAGAAGGGCCTGGAACCTGATATTCCGAAAGGCAAAAGATCAAGGACTGCAACCAAGAATGAACTACCCAGCTAAGTTTAGCATCTTTTTCCATGGAAGAAGATGGTCATTCAATGAAACAGAGGAATTCTATATGTTTCTAAGAAAAAAACCAGACTTAAACAAAAAATTTGATCTACATCCACAAGACTGAAGAGAAACAGAAAAAGGTACACAGAACCCTTGAGAACTGTAACTCTGTTGTGGGTATATAAAAAATACTCAAGGATAATTTGATTTTACTGATATAAAAGAAAAAAAGGGGGGTGTGGTAAAGGGAAGGAGGTCGGTTCAGAAAAAGGGGAAGGAGTGATAAAAAGAGGGAAACTACATCCCAGGAAGAGACATAGAAAATACACCATATCTGAGGGAACTTAGTGAGGGGGAGAATCATTGTGTGAATCTTACTCTCATCAGAAGAGGCTCAAAGAGTAAATAATTAACATATTTGTTTTTGAGAGAATTTTCTCTCACCTCATTAAAAGGGGGGAGAGGAAAAGGGAAAAGGAAAAGGAGAATAAGTGAAGGGACTTGGAGGGAGGGGGGAGGCATCCTAAAAAAAAAAAAAAAAAAAGAGGGAGGGTTGCGCGTCACAAGGGGGTTCTGTAAATTAAATATCAGGGAGGGGGATCAGGGGGGTCAAGGGAAAAAAGCATAATCTGGGGATAATACGATGGCAGGAAATACAGAATTAGTAATTTTAACTGTAAATGTAAATGGGATGAACGATCCCATCAAACGGAGACGGATAGTAGATTGGATCAAAAAGCAGAACCCTACAATATGTTGCCTACAGGAAACACACTTAAAGCAGGGAGATACATACAGAATAAAGGTAAAAGGTTGGAACAGAGCCTATTATGCTTCAGGTAAAGCCAAAAAAGCAGGGGTAGCTATCCTTATCTCAGATCAAGCAAAAGCAGAAGTAGATCTCATTAAAAAAGATAAGGAAGGAAACTATATCCTGCTGAAAGGTAGCATAAATAATGAAGCCATATCAATACTAAACATATATGCACCAAGTGGTATAGCATCTAACTTTCTAAAGGAAAAGTTAAGAGAACTGCAAGAAGAAATAGACAGTAAAACTATAATAGTGGGAGATCTCAACCTTGCACTCTCAGATTTAGACAAATCAAACCACAAAACAAACAAGAAAGAAATTAAAAAAGTAAATAGAATATTAGAAAAACTAGGTATGATAGACCTTTGGAGAAAACTGAATGGCAATAGGAAGGAATATACTTTCTTCTCAGCAGTTCATGGATCCTATACAAAAATTGACCATATACTAGGACATAAAGATCTCAAAATTAAATGTAGGAAGGCAGAAATAATAAATGCCTTCTTCTCAGATCACAATGCAATAAAAGCTACATTCAGTAAAAAGTTAGGGGTAAATAGACCAAAAAGTAATTGGAAACTGAATAATCTCATCTTAAAGAATGACTGGGTGAAAGAGCAAATTATAGAAACAATTAACAATTTCACCCAAGATAATGATAATGATGAGACATCATATCAAAATCTTTGGGATGCAGCTAAAGCGGTAATAAGGGGAAATTTTATATCTTTAGAGGCTTATTTGAAGAAAATTGAGAAAGAGAAGATTAACGAATTGGGCTTACAACTTAAAAGGCTAGAAAAAGACCAAATTATAAACCCCCAACCAAAAATTAAACTCGAAATACAAAAATTAAAAGGAGAAATCAATAAAATTGAAAGTAAAAAAACTATTGAATTAATAAATAAAACCAAGAGTTGGTTTTATGAAAAAGCCAATAAAATAGATAAACCTTTGGTAAATTTGATCAAAAAAAAGAAAGAGGAAAATCAAATTGATAGTCTTACAAATGAAAAGGGGGATCTTTCCACCAATGAAGAGGAAATTAGAGAAATAATAAGGAGTTACTTTGCCCAACTTTATGCCAATAAATTTGATAACTTAAGTGAAATGGATGACTTCCTCCAAAAATATAGGCTCCCTAGATTAACAGAGGAGGAGATAAATTGCTTAAATAGTCCCATTTCAGAAAAAGAAATAGAACAAGCTATTAATCAACTCCCCAGGAAAAAATCCCCAGGGCCAGATGGATTCACATGTGAATTCTACCAAACATTTAAAGAACAATTAGCCCCAATGTTATATAAATTATTTGAAAAAATAGGGGATGAAGGAGTTCTACCAAATTCCTTTTATGATACAGACATGGTACTGATACCTAAACCTGGTAGATCGAAAACTGAGAAAGAAAATTATAGACCAATCTCCTTAATGAATATTGATGCTAAAATCTTAAATAAGATATTAGCAAAAAGACTTCAGAAAATCATCTCCAAGATAATACACTATGATCAAGTAGGATTTATTCCAGGAATGCAGGGCTGGTTTAATATTAGGAAAACTATTAATATAATTGACCATATTAATAATCAAATTAATAAGAACCATATGATCATCTCAATAGATGCAGAAAAAGCATTTGACAAAATCCAACATCCATTCCTACTAAAAACTCTTGAGAGTATAGGAATAAATGGATTATTCCTTAGAATAATCAGGAGTATATATTTAAGACCGTCAGTAAGCATAATATGCAATAGAAATAAACTGCAACCTTTCCCAGTAAGATCAGGAGTGAAACAAGGTTGCCCACTATCACCATTACTATTCAATATAGTACTAGAAACGCTAGCCTCGGCAATAAGAGCCGAGAAAGAGATTCAAGGAATTAGAGTAGGAAATGAGGAAATTAAACTATCACTTTTTGCAGATGACATGATGGTATACTTAGAGAACCCCAAAGACTCTGCTAAAAAGCTACTAGAAATAATTCAAAATTTCAGCAAAGTGGCAGGATACAAAATAAATCCACATAAATCCTCGGCATTTTTATATATCACTAACAAAATGCAACAGCAAGAGATACAAAGAGAAATTCCATTCCAAACAAATGTTGAGAGTATAAAATATTTGGGAATCCATCTACCAAAGAAAAGTCAGGAATTATATGAGAAAAATTACAAAACACTTGCCACAAAAATAAAATCAGATTTAAATAATTGGAAAGACATTCAGTGCTCTTGGATAGGCCGAGCGAATATAATAAAGATGACAATACTCCCCAAACTAATCTATTTATTTAGTGCTATACCAATCAGACTCCCAAGAAACTATTTTAATGACCTAGAAAAAATAACAACAAAATTCATATGGAAGAATAAAAGGTCAAGAATTGCAAGGGAACTAATGAAAAAAAACTCAGAGGAAGGTGGTCTAAGTGTACCTGATCTAAAGCTATATTATATAGCAGCAGTCACCAAAACCATTTGGTATTGGCTAAGAAATAGACCGGTAGATCAGTGGAACAGATTAGATACAAAGGACAAAAAAGGGTACATCTATAGCAATCTAATCTTTGACAAACCCAAAGATTCCAACATTAGGGATAAAAATTCATTATTCGGAAAAAACTGTTGGGAAAACTGGAAATTAGTATGGCAGAAATTAGATATGGATCCACACTTAACACCATATACCAAGATAAGATCAAAATGGGTCCATGATTTAGGCATAAAGAGGGAGATAATAAATAGATTAGAGGAACAGAGGATAATCTTCCTCTCAGACTTGTGGAGGAGGAAGGAATTTATGACCAGAGGAGAACTAGAGATCATTATTGATCACAAAATAGAAGATTTTGATTACATCAAACTAAAAAGTTTCTGTACAAATAATACTAATGCAAACAAGATTAGAAGGGAAGTAACAAATTGGGAAAATATTTTTAAAAACAAAGGTTCTGACAAAGGTCTCATTTCCAAAATATATAGAGAACTGACCATAATTTATAAGAAACCGAACCATTCTCCAATTGATAAATGGTCAAAGGATATGAACAGACAATTCTCAGAGGAAGAAATTGAAACTATATCCACTCACATGAAAGAGTGTTCCAAATCACTACTGATCAGAGAAATGCAAATTAAGACCACTCTGAGATACCACTACACACCTGTCAGATTGGCTAAGATGACAGGAACAAATAATGACAAATGTTGGAGGGGATGTGGGGAAATTGGGACACTAATACATTGCTGGTGGAGTTGTGAAAGAATCCAGCCATTCTGGAGAGCAATCTGGAATTATGCCCAAAAAGTTATCAAACTGTGCATACCCTTTGACCCAGCAGCGCTACTACTGGGATTATATCCCAAAGAAATACTAAAGAGCGGAAAGAGACATATATGTGCCAAAATGTTTGTGGCAGCTCTTTTTGTTGTAGCTAGAAACTGGAAGATGAATGGATGTCCATCAGTTGGAGAATGGTTGGGTAAATTGTGGTATATGAAAGTTATGGAATATTATTGCTGGGTAAGAAATGACCAGCAGGAGGAATACAGAGAGGATTGGAGAGACTTAAATCAACTGATGCTGAGTGAAATGAGCAGAACCAGAAGATCACTGTATACTTCAACAACAATACTGTATGAGGATGTATTCTGATGGAAGTGGAAATCTTCAACATAAAGAAGATCCAACTCACTTCCAGTTGATCAATGATGGACAGAGGTAGATACACCCAGAGAAGAAACACTGGGAGGGGAATGTAAATTGTTAGCACTACAATCTGTCTGCCCAGGTTGCATGTACCTTCGGATTCTAATGTTTATTGTGCAACAAGAAAATGATATTCACACACATGTATTGTACTTAGACTATATTGTAACACATGTAAAATGTATGGTATTGCCTGTCGTCGGGGGGAGGGAATAGAGGGAGGGGGGGTAATTTGGAAAAATGAATACAAGGGATAATATTATAAAATATATATATATATATATATATATATATATATATATATATATATATATATATATATATATATATATATATATAATAAAAAAAAAAGAAACTAGAGAAAGAACAAATCATTGACTCACTATGCAACAACAACAAAAACTAGAAAAATAATAAATTTATAATCCTTAATTGAACACCAAATTGAAAATCCTGAAAATCAAAAGAGAGATGAATAACATTGAAAGCAAGAAAAAACATTGATTTAATAAGTAAAATCAGGAACTTATTTGCATAAATCATCAGTCAATTAGAGTTGCAAAAAAAAAGAAAACCGAATTGTCAATAGCAAAATATAAAAAAAGGTGACTTTACCACCAATATGGAAGAAATTAAAGCACACTATGATTCAGTTTTTGGCAACTTTCATGGAGATCCAACAATTGGATCAGCACAACAGCTCAGTAGATGTTTATTTTGGTAGGCAATCTAATTTTTCTTCCCTCCTACACTTTCCTCCAGAACCTCTCAAACACTGTAGATTTGGCAATACATGTGTCAACCTCATCATCTATGTGTACATCCCTGAAAAGTAAACTGCCACAGTAAGTGAATTTTTCCACAGTATTCAATGATTTCATGTACAGATGATGTGATGTTGGTTTGTGAAGAACTGCACATATACAACCTTAATTAGACTGCTTATCTTCTCAATGTTGGGGGAAGGAAGGAAGAGTAGACAGAATTTGGGACTCAAAAGTATAAACAAAAAAACAAAAAACAACACATATGAAGACAATAAAGGATAATAATTGATTTTACACCTAATTGGGAAATTTTTTGTATGAAAATAAAAATTAAAAAGACAATTATGAATGTTGTTTGACCCAGCAATAACATTACTAAGTTTGTACCTCAAAAAGATTTTTTTTTAAATGGAAAAGGACCTATGTGTACAAAAATATGCATTACAACTCTGTGCTAGCAAAGAATTGAAAGCTGAGCATGTTCCCATCAATGTGGAAATGGCTGAACATGATGTAGTATACATTTGTGATATAATACCATTGTGCTATAAGAAATGAGTAGGATGAATTCAGAAAAACCTGGAAGATTTACATGAACCCTTGTAAATGAAGTTTGAAGAACCTTGAGAACATTATATATCATAACAACAATATTGTATAATGACCAATTATGAATTTCTTATCTTTTCCCAGAAATATAAAAGTTCTGGAGGACCTGTAATGAAAAATACTATCCAATGACAGAGAAAGTACTGCTGAAGTCTGAATTCTTGAAGCAAACATTTTAAAACTTTCTTTTACTTTTACCATGCTTTTTTATACACTTTATGTGGAAATGTGTTTTGCATTATTTCACTTGAATAAGTGATATCACATTTTTCCCTTTCTCAATAAATAAGGAATGGGTGGAGGAAAGAAGAGAATTTGGAAATCTTTTCTTTTAGTGAATGTTCAAAATAAATATATTTTTAAATATTATAAATATAGAGATTTTCTAAATATTCTTAGCAGAAAGTGGTATAGTAGACAGCAAGTACTAGCTGTAGAATTTTGAAAACCGGGATTAATATCCCCCTTCACCACATTCTGGCTTTTGTGATTCTAAGCAAGCTAATTAAATACTCAGCACTGGAGGAAACCAAGACCAGCAATGTTTCTTTTCTTCTTCATTTTTAAAAATCAAAGTGTGCTTAAGAAACATAGTAAAATCTGAGGGATCCTTTTGGGAATATTGTTTATATATCTATCTATAAACACACCCACAAATAAATATATGTGTGTACATATATGATGTACAATCAATGGACCAAACAAGTATCTACATTTTGAAGTAATGATAATTCAAAACTATTTTGAAATATTTGTAATATATATATATATAAAATATGAAAAAAAATCTGTGAATTATTTTAATGACAAAGTCACAGGCAGAGTAAAGACTATTGTGATTTGTTTTCTACTTGAAGGAAACATAAAATTTTAGCTGGAGATTAGCAAATATACAGATGTATTTTTTTCCTTGTACAAAAATAGATTTACCCTGAAAGCTTTCTATGGTGTCCTAAAGAGTTCAGCTTATGAATTCTTTTATGAATAAAAATTAAATAAAAGTTAAAGTACAATTTCAATATCGATGAGGAAAGGGGATCTTTACATTAGAAATTTATATAATAATGAAATTATACACATCATGATTTGATTGTAAAGTCTATAAAAATCAATCAAACCTGTGATTTCATTAGTATTAGAAACTTCCAGTACACAGATTCTCTCTATCAATGTATATCAGCATTTATTCTGCACCTTATAATCAGTCTTGATGTGAAACATCATCTTTATGATATGTGAAATAAATCATCTTTATTTTAGAGACGACCTCCCACTTTCCCAAAAACAAAACAAAGCTATTTTAGATTTAATACATTTAACCTGAGTTCAAGGACTAGTGCTCTGTTGTGAATAAAGAGATGGCCTTGAAGTCAGAAAGAGTTCACTTCAAGTCCTGTTTCTGAAATAATGAATGGGGAAATAGGGTTGGGTCACTCTTTTAGTATACAAGACAACAATTTTTAGTTACAGATGAGTTATTTATCCTAATCACTGAAGGAAGTTTCTTTAAAGATCACATAGGGTTTCTTCTTCCTCCATCCTTCCAAAGAAGTTCTGACTTTGTATGACTTTTTGTATTACTAAACAGATATGAATTAATTATTTTTAAAAACTGAATTGAAGCAATTACTTTTATATTACCATGTCATCATGCTATCACTGGCATTTGTATGTTTCTTATTCCTTTACAGACAAATCCTAAATAGTTTTTAACGTGGTATGAGAAATATACTATTTCTGCTGATCTATCCTGCCAAAAATAGTTGATACATTTCAGCAAGGGATTGTAACAAATGTCATTCTAGGTTGGTGATTTCACAGTTTCAAATAATTCCCTGTCTCTTTTTCTCCTGCCTTAACTTAAATGACTATTCCTCATGGCTTTAGGTAAACACAGCTCCGAGGAATTAAGTGAATGGAAGGTGTATAGATATTACTGTGATTACCAAGAAAACACCATAGAATTTTAAAAATAGACATATACTTTTTTTAGACTCTATAGAAATCCAGCCAAACAATGAACACAATAAATAGATCAATAAAACAAGACTGGATTAAATTGAATGATAGCATGGGGAAAAAAATCAAGAATAGATGTGCAATAGGAAGGAGTGGGGCTGATGGATGGAAAAGAATGGATAGGAAGATGGTAGTGAGAGGGAGAAAAACAGCTTTCACTTAATGAATAAACTTAAATGTGACTCATTGTGGCCCATCAAATCAGATGTCTCTGCATTGCATATTTCATCAACACTGATGGATCTACATCAATTAAATGAATTGTAAAATAGGTCATTTTGAGTAAACAAAAGTTTCAAGACATGGAAATTGCAATAATCTGGTCAATTTGTCCTTAAAAATGTTATCACTGTAAATATGGAATTAACAGTAGGATGATAACAATATTAATAAAATATTATTATCTCACCATTAAACACTATATAAAAATACATTAAAGTTTACCAAGCGTTTTGCAATTAACTTATTTTATCCTTGGAAATAGGTGCCATTATCATTCCCATCTTAGAGATGAAGGAAGTGGATTAGAGAATAACTGATGTACCCAGGGTCACTCAGCTATTAAGTTTCAGAGGCAGGATTTGAAGCCAGGTCCTCCTGATTTCAGGTCAGGTGTGCTATCCACTGTGTCATATAGCACTTTTCTGTTTTAGTAATGGTTTATAATACTTATAAATAGCCAAGGTATTTTTTCCTCAGCTTTTCTGGCTCCAAATCTCATCACAATGCAAACTGTGAAATTCACATTTCCAGAAGCTTCAAGTGTGAGACACTGTTTTAGGCATCTGCATTTGATCTCTTTTCAAATGAATGAAGACATCTGTAAAGAAAATATTATCCTTCATAGCTGCTAGAGTAACATTCTGTACCTTAGCTTCATGTCAGGCATCAATCAACCCTTAGAGCACTTACATCTTCCAAGAATCTCCAAGGTAACAAAAATCCATCAAGAACAATAGTACCAGTGAATGCCTGGAGGGCAGCCATCTTCTTTTGTACTTCCAAAGCAGAAAATGCAAGTGTGCAAAGAGAAGTCTGCCTTATTCAGCATTGGCAAAATGAGACCAATAAAAGTTTTGTATCTTCATGCTCTATTTGAGATGAGTAAAATGTTCTGGCTTCTAGTTCTTAATAGTTCTAACCAGATGTGTCACTGCTTTGATACCTCACTGCAGGTGACAGACATTTTATCCTGACTACAGATGTTCAGCTTAGAATCTTTGTCCATAAGATATACACCATGTATCTTAACATTCTGGATATTTCATTCTAGACTATGATTTATTTTAGATTTCTGCATAAGAAACATTCAATTAATTTTAATTAATTAGTATTTCAATTCTATTTACAAAGAAAGTACTTACCTGAGAAAAGAAAAAGGAAAGGAAAGCAAATTCTAAATAACTAAAGGAACATATCATTGTATTCCTTAAAATAACAAAACACATAAAACTGTGCAAATTCAACTTTTTTTCCCAAAATAGTCATATCACATTTTGGTGATGAATTAATTTTGAATCTTTGATGGTACTTCTTAAATATTTTATACTTAGAAGGAACCATTACAGAGTTATGCTATCCAACCTCAACTTAATTTTCACTTCACTTTATTTCTGTCTGTCAGGCTCTGTCTCGCTTTGTCTTTTTCACTCTACTTCTCTTTCTCAGACTCTCTCTGTGTCTTTTTGTCTCTGTCTCTCTCTGGATATCTTTGTCTCTATCTGTCTGTGTCTCAGACTCTCTTGTCTCAATCTGTTTCTGTTTCTGTCTCTCTGACTCTCCCTTCCTTCTCCTTCCTTGCCTCTCCTCCCTTCAACTTCCCTCCCCTTCCCTTCCTTCCTTTCCCTTTCCTTGTTATAGACAGAATTACAAGGGACCTCAGAGATCATATAGGCTAACTTCTTAATTTCACAGATAAGAAAGCTAAATCCCACAGTGTCAAAGTGAATTACCCAGGATCAAAAGTAGTAAGCATCGGAGGTAGTTTTTAAACTCAGGTTATCTTACCTCGAAATTTAAAGAGTTTTTGATTAGGAAACTTATTTAAATCACCATTGGCTCTGTAGTTTATGGTCTTGGAAATTAACCTAGAGAACATAGAACAATGGTTTTCAAAATCTGATCTGAAAATCATCTGTGGTTCCTGAGATGCTTTCAGTTTTTTTCTGCAGGGTCAAAACTATTTTCATAAGAATATTTAGATACCATTTGTCCACTAAAATACTTCCTTTTCAATTACCAATCTGTGTGAAGCTATATTTTCTTCATATATTTCAACTAAAACTACAAATTGCAAAAGACTGGATACAGAAGCAGATAAGAGAATATCATTTTCTGTTGGAGTCAGAGATGAAAGAGATCTGCAAATATATGTAAATCAGTTCTACTTTTCTCAATTTTTTGTTCCAGAAAACAATTATAAACATATATTATGTAATAGTTTTATTATTATTTTAAAATGAATTTATAATTCATTTCATGATTTCTATATTTCCAGTGGCTTGCTTACTTGTCATTTCCACTAGTATGTTGCACAGGTCTTCAAATTATGTTTAAATGAGAATTCATCATTTTCCCCCTCTACTTTTAGAAACCATCATTCTTCTAATTGCCCAAGTTAGCAATCTAGGAGTCAACATCTATCCTTCACTCCCATTTACCACCCATATTCATAATTAATCAAGACTTAATATTTTCATCTCTCTAGCATCTTCTACATCAAACCTCTTCTTTATTCACACTACATCTCCCCTAGGCTATCCTCTCATCATGTCTCTCCTAGACTATTGAAATTACTTCCTAATCAATCTCTGCATCCAATCTCTTCCTTCTCCAATCTGCCCCCTACAAAGCTGCCAAAGTGATAATCTTCAACATTCAAGTCAGACTCATCATTCCACGGGAAGCTCAGGGAGGTTCTTTGACCTCTTATTATCTTAAAGATAAATTTCTGTCAACCAGAACTGGCCTCTAACTCAGGACAGTCAGGACTCAAACAGGGCTTTAATTTGGAAGTGAGGAAAACAGTTTGTAAGCAAAGATAAATGTGCTGAAACCCTGCTCCCAGTTGGGGTAGGGGAGAGGTAGTGTGGGGACATTTCAATGTTTACATGTAGTGAGTTGTGGCTCTGATGATGAGGGGTAACAGTAACAATAAAACATTTGATTTATATGCTAGTGTGAGACAATTCTGAGATTTGGCTGGATTTGAGATTATCCAGAATTTCTTCTGGGATTGTTGTTTTGTCAAGCTCAGGGCATAGCTGCTTGCTAGATCTTAGCTCTGGGAAACAGGGTATCTCCAAATATCTTGACTTTTTCTCCTTTTGATCAAAGGGAGGGGATATGAAACAATCCCTATCCTGGCCAATAAAGAAGAGTCAGACATAAGCCAAGATGCCATGAGAGACCAGTTGGTCCAGGATGAGATGTTGCCCAGGGTTTCATTGACACTTGGATGCTTCTGCTTGCTGCTCCTTCTGTAAGTCATTGTAGATTTTCATATCTTCCTATTCTGTCCCAAGTTCTCCACTGATCATAGATCTCACATCTCCATTTCAGACATTCAATAGACTTTAAAGACAACAGGTTCAAAACAATACACATCTTTTCCTTAAACTCTCTCCATTCTCTTAACTTGAGGGGATTATCTAGAGCACAAAGTATTATTGCTTTGCCAAGCTCAGTGCACAGGCTGGTTTCTAGATCTTAGCTCTGGAAAATAGGGAGTCTCCAAAAATTTTGATAATGTCATTCCTCTGCTCAACATTTAAAGTCCTTCACAATTTGGCTCCAGTTTAACTTTCCAGATTGATTATACATCACTGTCATTCACATATTCTGTTCCATTCACACTCAGCTGCTTCTGCTTTCTGTGCCTTCTGTATGTCATTGCACATTCTCACATCTACCTATTCTATCCCAAGTTCTCCACTGACCTAAGATCTCATTTCTCTAACTCCATTTCAGACATCTTGAATTGTACATCTAACAGATATTAAATTCAACAGGTAGAGAATGTAAGATCTTTTTCTTTAAATTCTCTCCATTTCCTAACTTCCCTATTACTATTGCAACATCCTCCATTCAGCTGTCAAAAAAGATTCTTTCAATGGGTAAGCCTGATAATAAAACAAAACGAAACTAAAAAAAATTAAAAACCTAGCAAACAAAGAAACACACAATGGTTCCCTATTGCTTCCAAAATCAAACACAAAATTCTCCATTTGGCATTAAAGCTCTTCACAATCTGTGCTCTTCCTACCTTTCCATTCTTCTGACCCTTTATATATTCTTCAACTCATAAATCTGTTTGTGGTTTCAGGAGCAAGATGCTTCCTCTCTTGATTGTGGACATCTTCTCTGGTTGTTCTCCTTGAGTGGAACAAGCTCACTCCTAATATTGCCTACTTATTTTCCTGGATTCCCTTAAGTTTCAAGTAAAATACCATCTGTTACAGGAAACATTGCACATCCCGTCTTAATTGTACTGCCTTCTCTCTGTTAATTATGTTCTATTTATCCTATATATGACTTCCTTATTTATATTTATTTACCTATTTTCACTTCCATTAGATTGTGCCTTATTTGGGGGCAAAAACTATTTTATTGTTTTTGCCTGCTTTTATATCACTAAAACTTAGCACAATGACTGAAATATGATAGGAGATTAATGAATGTTTGTTAGTTTATTGATTTATTTTTTGTTTCCATGCTTTTGGATAGAATATTTTTGCCTGTTATATTTCCCCTCTTTAACTGTACCTCTTGGAAACTGAACCTGTCCTGAAGATTCAACTTCAATCTCACCTCTTTCCAGAATCATTTCCTGATTACTTACCCAAATCCATTCCCTTTAAAATCTTGTGCATTTACTTTCTGCCTATTTTTCATCATGTTGTGGTACTTTAGCAATGTCCTTAATGAAACAGATTTTATCACTTTATTTTTTATTTCATATGTAAGCACAGTGCAGGGACCTTTTAAGAAGTGCTTACAGAATGTGTTGATTTGTTACTTACAATCAAAGAGGTAGTAAGCATCTCAGCTAATATTGGAACACAGATCTTACATCAAGACAAATCCTCTTTATATACAATATTGGTTATCATTTCAACATATTTCCTTAAATCAAAAATAACTTGATATATTCATGTGCATAGATTCTTTCTGAGGAACTTTTTTAATATTAGGTGAGAGAAGTAGAATTCCCAAAGTGAAATTCCTCTAAGTTTGATATAATGATTTCTTTCTCCTACTAAGAGTAATATATTTTCTGAAAGGAGTTCATGAAAATAATGCCAGGTGCTTTATCTATAAATCTTGAGGAAATTCAGCAATCTGGATTCAAGAAGGGATCTGATTTTAATGGAGCTCTCTTCTTTTCCTCCTCTTTTCCTGTCTAATAAAAGTTCTCAAGATTTCCCATTCTTGATTTAAATAAGATTGTATTTTATTTTTGAAGTATTTCAGTATTTTATGTGTGTGCTTCCCTTGGCTATATAACTTTAACATTAAAATTTTTCTTTTGGATTTAAATAAAGTAAAATAAAAAATACAAAGAAAATATTTCTTTCACTGAATGTGTATTCCTCTAAGTAAACCTCAATCAAGCTAGGAAAGAAGATATTGACATTCTGTGAAAGATTTATTGTTTCATTTTTGTAGATGTTTATTGTGACCCAGTATGCTTTATTGGACAATCAAACCCTTCAAATATTTATTATTGAACAATTAACATCTTAAAAATATAATGTGCAAATACTCAGTTGTTAACACACAGTCCATCACTAAGCCTAATTTCAGTTTTTCAGTTTGTTAGGACATGTCATAGCTTTTTGTTCTAGGTTCTCCTTTTAAAGAAGCTAGAGTGACCTCCACACTAGGATGATCATTGGAAAAAGGCTTCAGTAGTTTCAGTAATATTTGTGCTTGTCTATTTGTCTTCTTTTACTATCATTCATTTGTCCTTCTCTATCTGACTTATTGACAATGTTCACTGTCTTAAGATTTCAGGTTGTGGGGTGGAGAGGAAGGAGGAGGAATAGCCAAAATGGAAGAGGGTAGACAGGTTCTTGTCTGAGCTCTTCCTGCTCAACACCAGATCAAAACTTCTGAACCGGTTTTGAAGTAACAGAACCCAAAAACATTTGGAGGGTAAAAAAATTTCCAGCAAAAGATATTTTGGAAGAATTTCAGGAAAATTCAGTTTCATTTGGGCACAGGGGAAGGCACCCCAGCACAAGCATAGCACCGGAACCCAGGGTAGAATGGCCTTTTATGCCAGGATAATCCACTTAAAATCTCTTAACCAAAATACAGCAGCATTGGCTAGTGAATCAGCAGACTAACTGTGGGACATCCATTGCATCTACAAATTACAAATATTGAGCCATGGAACCCCAGAATAATTTGCCTATGCCTACCCAGCACTGGAAGCAAGCAAGAAGCATGGGCCTCAGGGCAGTGTGAAGCCACTGTTGCCTTAGAGGAAGGTTGGGATAATCTCCCTATTACCTTAAAAGCAGATGACAACCTTTGGAAAATCCATAAAAAAGGCAAAAAAAAAAAAAAAAAAAAAAAGCCAGAATTAGCTAATTAGCTAATCAGATGAAAGAGAAAATATTACAAACAGCCAGGAAGAAAGAATTTAAATATTGAGGAGCCACAATCAGGATTACCCAGTACCTAGCAGTTCCCCTTTAAAGGAGCTTGAATTATAGCCAAATTAAGCATTATCTTTCAGGGAAAGAAATGGACATTCAATGAAAGAGGTGTATTTCAATTATTTTTGATGAAAATACCAGAGCTGAACAGAAAAATTGATTTTAAAATACAGAACACAAGTGAAGCATAAAAAGGTAAAACAGAAAGAAAAATTATTTTTCTTTTAAAGGTTAAAATGTTTACATCTCTATGTGGGAAGATAATAAATTTAACTCCTGAGAACTGTATACTTAGAGGGTACAGGTATAATTTGAACTTGTTGTGATGATATAAATAAGAAACTAGAAGGGAAAAAAGGGATTATACTGGAAGAAATGAAAAGGGACGGTAAGATGGGATAAATTACATCTCATAAAAAGCAAAAAAAAAAAAAAAAACAAAGGATGAAAATTGAGGGAAGGTTGAGCATTGTGTGAGGCTTAATCTCATTGGATTTGGCTCATAGAGAATATAGGTATATTTAGTTTCACAGAGAAACTTATGTCACTCTACAGGGAAGTAGGAGGGGAAAGGAGAAAGGAAAAGGGAAGACATACAGAAGAGAGAACATAAATAGGCAAAAGTATAAGAAAGGGGGAGGAGCTATAAAATAGGAGGGCTGTTTGAGGGAGGTGGTAGTTTCCACAGGTCAAATCACTGGGGAGGAGGAAAGGGAAAAAAAGAAAGAGAAAAATATAACTTAGGGAAAATAAGATAGAAGGAAATACAGAGTTAGTAATTTTTACTGTGAATGTGAATTGGATAAAACAAGTGGATAACAGACTAGATTAAAAGCATGAATCCTACAATATGTTGTTTATAAGAAATACAGTTAATGTAGAGTAATATAGAGTAAAGGTAAAAGGCAAGAGCAGAATCTATTATGCTTCAGTGGAAGTAAACAAAAAAGCAGGAGTAGTGATCCTGATCTCAGATGAAGCAAAAGCAAAAATAGATTTAATTAAGAGAGGTAAGACCCAAACTATTTTGCTGAAGGTTATAACAGCTAATGAATCAATCCTAAACATATATGCCTCAAGAGATATAGCATCCAAATTTCTAAAGGACAAATGAAGAAAGCTGCAAGAAGAAATAGACAGCAAAACTATACTAAAATATACATATACCTCTCAGATTGACTAAGATAACAGGAAAAGATAATGATGAATGTTGGCGGGGATATGAGAAATACATTGTTGGTGGAGTTGTGAACTGATCTGACCATTTTGGAGAACAATATGGAACTATGCCCAAAGAGCTAAAAACTTTGAATGCCCTTTGATCCCAGTGTTTCTTCTGGGCAAAGAAATCATAAAAAAGGGGAAAAGGACCTACATGTACAAAGATGTCTATAGTAGCCTTTTTTTTTTTTTTTTTTTTTTTTTTTTGTAGAAGCAAGGAACTGGAAATTGAATAGATCTGTTGAAAAATGGATGAATAAGTTATGGTATATGAATATTATGAAATATTATTGTTCTATAAGAAATGATCATCAGGATGATTTCAAAGAGACCCGGAGAGACTTACATGAACTGATGCAAAATGAAATGAGCAAAACCAAGAGAACACTGTACACAGCAACATATATATGTGTGTGTGTGTGTGTGTGTGTGTGTGTGTGTGTGTGTGTGTGTGTGTGTATAGGATTACTTGCCATCTAGGGAAAGGGATGGGAGGAAAGGAGGACAAAAATCTTTTGGAGTAAAAGTTTTTGCAAGGTGAACATTGAAAACTGTCTATCCATATCTTTTGAAAATTAAAAAAAAACAAAAACTTTTTAAAAAACAAAACAAAACAATAGATCTCAGATCAGATTTACCTCTTTTTTGACTTTTTTTTTCCTTTGGACATTTGCTTATTTCCTAACTAGAATGCTCTCTTATTTCTAGTGTTTCTTATATCATTAAAAAAATCTTTCTTATGCTTTCATTATAATTTAGTTTATAACATAGCTATTTTTGTTCAAATCCCAATTCACTACTAGATTGTAGGTTTCTGAAGAGCAAGAATGGTGCTTATCATCTTGTAATCTTTGCCTGATCTGTAGTTCCTGATTATTGTCTACTGTGTGAAGTGACTGCTTAATATATATTTGTTCAAATTTTTTAAAGATATCTAGAAGAAAAACATTTTTGACAATGCTAAATTTTTTGAAAGGGATAAATCATATTGGGAAAACATAACTTGGTACCAAGATTAGATATGTGAATTGAGAAAGGAGAATGGATAAGAATAAACATTTTTTCTACAAGGAATCTGGAGATTTGAGAAAAGGGCATGAATTGATGAAACCCAAAGAGCTTCAGAATTAATCATTAGAGAACATGAAAATGGGAAACAATAGCTAAGAGGAATATGCTCAAACACTAAAGAATTAATATATATATATATATATATATATATTTTAGAGAGAGACAATGAATGGAATTTTTGAAGTTCAATTTTGTTTAATTCAAATCCATAGGTTCTTTTGACAGATATGACAGTAGTTTCCTTCTCCAATGCAACATCATTTTACAGATGAGGAACTGAAGAAAATAAGAATTAAGTTATTTGGCCATAGTCACACAAATAGTAAATGTCTGAGGTCAGATTTGAACTCAGACTTTCCTGATTCAGGAACCAGAATTCAGAAACTGTACCATTTATCTGCCCAAATAGAATCCAGATGTTGAAAAAACATGTCAGCCACAGGTGTTCATGGAATGTGTCCTCAGGTTAATGTCACTGCTCATTCTTGCACTAGTGTATGTTGGCACATTTTTCTATAGTGTGTGTGTATGTGTGTGTGTGTGTGTGTGTGTGTGTGTGTGTGTGTGTGTGTGTTTAGGAGATTGTGAAAAAAATTTTGATTACAACTTGAATTGTTGATCCAGCAAGCAGAAAGGAAGAGGTAAAGAACTCTAACACTAAAAGTCAAATTGGACATTGTAGATCTAAGTCAACTTGCAATTTTCCATTTGCAATCTTATGTGTGAAGTGAGATGAAATCATGTAAGTGTAACTAACTTCCATGTAATTTTAAATCTTTAATAATCATAAAATACTCCCACTAAACCAACTGTTTATTTCTTTGTGTGTGACTACTACAGACTAGGGTTCCCTCAGGTAATAAGAGGGTAAAGGCTGCAGTCCTTTGGATACAGATTTTGAACAAAAAAGCCCGAGTTCTGACTTGTAATGATCTCAACAGGGAGAATTGCCAAGTAATTATTCAAAGTGACTGTTTTGTTTTAATGGAAATAAGAATTTTGCAGTAAAGGTGTGTGTCCTTCACTTTATATATGTTTGTTTTCTTAAAGAAATTTTATACCAATAGTATCTATTCTTCCTTCCTACAATCTCCCATCTCCTTGCCCCAGGACCAGCCTTAATTTGTCATCCAAAATTCTTAGATAGATATCACTGATTTTATGTGTAGTTTTTGACATAGCATTCAAAATAGCCAGTGGCCCCAAATACAAAACAACTCATGAATTTGATTTTATTAATCCATTCGAGAATCTACAATTGAGAATCACAATCTGAGAATTGGAAGAGACAATATAAATCATCTATTCTGAGTCAAACATGAATAAAACCTCCTCTAAAATAAGTAGGATAAATAGATGTTCACCTAGGCTGCTTGGATTTGAAATCATCTGTTCTGTAGGAAATCCCTTAAATTTCAGGACAATTCTAGTTTTTAAGGAGGTTATTCTTTTCATTGAACTAAAACCTGACTTTCTGCAGTGGCTATATATTGTCCCTAGCTCAATCTTCCAGGCCATGCAGAACAAATCTAATCATCTTGCCTCATGACAAAGCTTAAGTATCTAAATCTTTTATTTTTCCAGGGTAAACATTCTTATTTCTTTTAAATAAGCCTCATGTGATATGATTCCCAAGCCTTTCATTGTCCTGGTTGTCTGTCTCTGGAAAGATACAATTTGTGAGTAGCCTTCTTAAAAGAGGAGGTCCCTTCTGAGGGAGGCCACTCAGCAAACAGAAATATTCCAGGTCATTTGTTCACTGCCCAGACACCTGCCCCAAGGCAGCCTTTGGATCCACCAATTAAAGGCTAATCAATTCCTGTGAACCATAAAAGAAAATTTTGTTAGTTACAAAGATAGTCAATATAATGTGGATCATATGCCCTAGTGTAAAGAACACTGAATATGGAATTGCATAAGATCTTGGGAAAAAATTCACCTCTAAAATTTAAAGAATTGTTTCCTGATCCATGGTAGGTTTAGTAGATAGAATGTTGTCCTAAGAATTAGAATTAGAAAAACTTGGGATCTAATTTTATCTCTGATTCTTAATTACTACATGAATGAGAGTTTATAGAGGGGGAAAAAAAAAAAAAAAAGAGTTGAAAAGAATGTTTAAGTGGAAAATACTCTTGAAATTGGTGGCTTTGTGGTATGCCATTAGTCTGACCAGAAAAATGAGGATCCATACATAAGATTTATGTATCATGGCAAGATTTGATTAGAAAAGCTATTAAAAAAAAAAATCATCCTTATAGAGATATTATTTATTTATTTTTTATTTCCTTTTTTTCAATGAATTCCAAATTCTCTCTCTCCCTCTAAATAGTTCTTCCCACAAGTACTGAAGAAGGCAAAATAATATGATGTCAATTACACATGTGAAATCCTGTAAGATATATTTTTTGACTGACTATATATTACAAAAAAGCAAGGAAACAATACTTCATTTTGTACTCTGAGTTCATCAGTTCTTTCTCTGGAGGTAGAGAACATTTTTCTTTATGAGTCATTTGACCAAGATGGTGGCATGAAGGAAGTATTTAGCTGGGATCTCATAATATTCCCTTCTAAAAACCTTTAAAATAACAGCTAAAATTGATTTCCTGAGTGACAGAGCAAGCAAAATTTGAGAATGAGGCATTCCTTCAGCTCAAAATTAACATAGAAGATTGTAGAAATGGGGTGGGAGAGATAGTTGGCCTGAGCAAAAGTGGATTAACATCAGTGGTAGGACTAGGTAGTGATAATAGAAGCAGCAACAGCTTCAAGAGATATCAAACCAGAAACAAAGGATCCAGTCAGAAAAAAAAAAAAAAAATATAGGCTATCTCTGGGTTATCACTGGATACGGTACCAGATGCTATTTTCCATTTGCCACTTCTACTGCCTTGACCTCCTTCTGGGTTACCATTCAAGGTCTGAGAAGAACACTTTCACTCAAGAGAGGGTAGACTCCCTGAGGAACCAATGTTTAGAAACTCCATTGTCTATACCCTTTTCTGGATCACAGTTCAAAGGGCAAAGAAGAGCACTTTCAGTCAAAGGAGTAGTAGCCCTTAAAGACAGTATTAATACTGGTGTCAAGGGATCATGGGACTTCCTGTGTAAAGACCAGAGTAGAGAACAAGAAAGCACCTTTCCATAGTCCACATCACCTTGGAAACATTCAAAATTTTTAAACCCCTCATAATTAGTTCTGAAAATAGCAGTTTGAAAATGCCTTAAGCTTGAAAAAGTGCCCTTCCTCCCTCTTTCCTATTACCATACCAAGAGTAAAGGCTAAACATAAAGCTTTGAATCAGAAAAAAAAAAAAAAAAAAAAAAAAAAAAAAAAAGGTGGAAATATTACCAAACAACAGGAAAAGAACCTGACATTAAAATCTATCATGGTGAGGGACAAAAAATCCCAATGTCTGAAGAAGACAGTGAAAACCAGAGCTACAGGCAAAACATTGAAGAAAAAATAAGTAGAATTTTAGAAATGTGAGATATGATAGACCTTTGAAGAAACTGAAAGTATTCACCTTCAGAAAGGAATTTACATTTTTCTCACCTGTACATATCAAGGTATTAGGGCAATGCACAGGACCAAATGGAGAATAGCAGAAATATTAAATATTTTCTTTTCAGACAATAATGCTAAAAAAAAAAAAAAATCAAAACAAAAAACATTGAATGAAGGAACAGGGCAGGACAAATTAAATATTAATTGGAAACAAAATAGTCTAACACTAAAGAATGAATCATAGAAAGAATAAAACATATAAATAATAATTTCATTAAAGATAATGATGAAGCAACATTTCAAAATTTGTGGGATACAATTAAAACAATACTTAGGGGAAATTTCATATCTCTATCATATACAGATCAATAAAAAAAGAAAGAACAGATTAATGAATTTGACATGCACCTATGGAGCAGGGGAGGAAAGTTGAAAAAAAATTAAAAATTCCCAGTTGAACATCAAAATGGAAATTTTAAAAATAAAAGATTAATCAAATTAAACTGATTCAAAAAATGAAAATAGGAATTGGTTAAAAAATAAAATAAACCTTTGGTTAATTTTATTTAAAAGATAAAAGAAAAAAATGCTCATCAAAAAAAGAACAGTGAATTAATTAGCAACAAAGATCAAATGAAAACAATTATCAGGAGTCATTTTGTCTAATTATATACTACAAAAACTGACAATCTAAGTAAATTGGATAAATATTTACCAAAAATGTTGCTTAGATTAAAAGAAGAGAAAATAAAATATTTAAATAACCCAATTTTAGAGCTCTGTAATGAGTTCTCTAAGAAAATCTCCCCAGTGTTAGATAGATTTACAAGTAAATTCTACCAAATATTCAAGAGAAAAAAAGGCAATTTTTTTTATCAAATAAAAGGCTTTTTTTTTTTAATTTGATTTAATTTAATTTCTTTTATTACATAAATGTAATTTTGGTACCTGAACCAGAAACAAAAACAGAGAAAGAAAATTGTAAAAAAAAAATTACCTTAATGAATATTGTTATAAAAATTTTTAAAGAAAATATTAACAAGGAAATTACAGATATCACAAAGATCATACATTTTGATCAGGTGGAATTTACATCAAGTATGAAGCACTGGTGCAATATAGGGAAAGCTATCAGCATAATTCTCATTATCAATGACAAAAAGAACAAAAATCAGAAGATTATATGAATAGATTCAGAAAAAAAACTTTGATAAAATACAATAACCATTTGTATTAAAAACATTAGAAAACATACAAATTAATGAAGTCTTTCTTAAAATGATAAGTGGTATCCATTTAAACCAAAATTTACCAGTATTGATAATGGTGATAAACTTGAAGCATTCCCCTAGTATACGGACTGAATCTATTATCAACATTATTATTCAATATTATACTAAAAATGTTAAGTATAGCAATAAGACAAGAAGAAATTAAATGTAAAAATATAAATAGAAGGATGGACTCCAATTAGAATAACTGAAGACATTATAAAATATTTGGGAGTCTATTGCCAATATCAATTTAGTGATTATATGAACAAAATTATAAAATACTTCCCCAAAATAAAGACAAATCTAACCAATTGCTGAAATATTGTTCATGGAAAAGGTAATAAAAATTATAAAAATTATAATCTCCTTAAATTAATTTTATTATACTATGATATATTAATCAATCTACTGAGGGATTATTTTATAGAGTTAAAAAATGGTAATAAAAATCATCTGGAGGGCAAAAAGTCAAATTGTCAAAAAAATTAATTAGAAGAAGTGTGAGGGAAGGCATCCTAGCAGTAATGAATTTCGAGTTTTATTACACAGTGCAAATTATCAAAACATTTTGGAACGGTTGAAGAAATAGAATAGTTGATCAGTAGAATAAATTAGGAACATACTATATATATTAATAATTATCATAATAACCTAGTGTTTGAAAAACTGAAAGAACTAAGTTTTGGGGTAAGAACTCAACATTTGACAAAAACTGCAGGGAAAACTGGAAAACAATTTGACAGAAACTTAGGCATTGACCAACATATATCAAGATAAGTTCAAAATATAATGATTACATAAACAAATTAGAGAAGCATGGGATAAATTACCTATCAGATATTATGGATAAAAGAAGAGATTGGAGCCTAACAATTAATAGAAAGCATCATGGGAAGCAAAATAGATAATTTTGATCATATTAAGTTGAAAATGTTTTTGTACAAACAAAACTAAAGCAGTCAAAATTAAAAGAAAAGTCGACAATAGAGAAAAATGTACAAGCTTCTCTAACAGCAGCATCACTTTGCAAATATTTAAGGAAATGAGTCTAATTCATAAAAATAAGGGTCATTTACCAGCTGATAAGTGGTCAAAGGGTATGAGCAGTAAGTTTTCAGAAGTTAAAGCTATGATTGAGTACAGATTAGAAAAATGCAGATTAAAACAACTTTGAAATATTACTCATCTTCTGATTGGCTAACATAAAAAGAACCAAATTCCTCTGAAACCAGAAGGGTGGAAATATTTAACTGTAGTAAATTCTCTAAATAAGACTCTACTTAATTAACTTTTGTGAAGAGTGCTTATTTGTTTATCTTAAATGTGATATTTTAGCTAAATAAGCCATTAGTTCACATTTCTTTGTCTCTTTGTCTCTCTCTGTGTCAATCTGTATTTTTTCAGCATTTTTCATGTCTCTTTTACCCAGCTATTAATTTTCTTGTCATAATTTTCTTAAATCATTCACTTATTTTCTCTCTATTACTCTTATTTTTAAAAATTTCTTTTAGAAATTCTTATTGAGCTTGTTTCCAATTAGCATTTTTCATAGAGGCTTTGATTATACCTGTTGTCATATTTTTGTCTTCTGAGTTCCTATCTTGGTCTTTTCTGTCACTATAGCAACTTTTTCTTTCAAGTTTCATTGTTTGCTCATTTTTCCCACCTATTTCTTGATTTTTTGCATTTTATATTAAAGTTTGGGTCTGTTCAACTTGGATTGGGGATGCATCACCACAAATTTCAGGCTTTTTTTTTTGTGATACTTTTTAAAGAGCTAGTTTTAAGACTTTGATGCTTCCAAGATGGAGTGAGCTGGGAGAGGATGACATCATTGTCCTTGTAATCTATGCTCTGTTCTTAAAGGATGATCTCTTTCTCCCTTGAAGTCACAGGCACTGATGCTCCTCTCTTCATTGGAACTATGACCAGACCCCATTCTCATGTGACTGCCTCTGAGAGTTTTTCTCTGTCCTGATGCTGAGACCCAGAATCATATATGAGCACTAGAATAGACAATCAGCATTAGCTACAACAAGTGTCAGTAAAGGGTGCTCTGCAACCTCTTTTTAACCAGTTGTCTGAATCTCTTACCTCTGAGCTAAAAGCTCCTGGAAGCTGCTCCTGTTAATAATGCTGCTGCTGTCTCTGAGGCCCAGTGCTGGTGCTAATACTTTGGGGAATATACCTCAGTATAACAGACCCATCCTGTCACTCCTAGCTTGTCTTATATTGGAAAAATATCTTCCCCTGACTTTTGTTGAGTCTGCTGCTACAAAATTTGATTCAAGTATTTAAAATTTATTTGGATGAGGATTTTAGGAAATTTTATCTGCTGTTTTAATTATACAACATTAAAACTCCATTTATTGATTGATTGATTGATTGATTGATTTTTATTTACAAAATATTTGCATGGATAATTTTTCAACATTGACTCTTGAAAAACCTTCTGTTCCAACTTTTTTCCTCCTTGCCCCCACTCCCTCTCCTAGATTGCAGGTAGTCCAATACATGTTAAATATGTTAAATCCAACACATGTATACATATTTATACAGTCATCTTGCTGCACAAGAAAAACTGGAACAAACCTGAGAAGGAAAACAAAAATGCATGCAAACAATAACAGAAAGAGTGGAAATGCTATATTATGGTCCACATTCACTTCCTATAGTTCTCTCTCTGGGTGTAGCTGATTCTCTTCATTACTGAACAATTAAGATTGGCAAAATACCATTTAAAAACAAAAACAACAACAACAAAAAAACCAGTAAAGTAATCTTAAAAAAAAAAAATCAAAGACTTAAAACATCATTTGTATTTTGCTGGTTTTTCCAGGACAAATTGTCTTGCTTTAGGTCTGTAGTCAGTCTCTTATTTTTTATTGATACAGCAGCCCAAATATTGCCTCACAACTTTTCCTTTCTAAGAAAGGTCCTATCAATGACAAGTGGCTCTAATGATTCTCCAGTTTTACCTGCTTCTCTTAAAAATCATTGGTGGAAAGACAGTTGTTTTCTGTTGCCTCCACTTCTAAACCTATTCTGGTAGGTTTTTTGAGCATTGTAATTGTTTGATGAAGTGAAAAGGGGAGATAATGAAGGTGGGGGAGAGTCTTGTTCATCCATGACTGACTTTGCAAATTTAATGGGCCTGCTCTCATAGCCTTGAATTAGATTTGTAACATGTTATTTGTAAATGCCTAGAGTCCAGGCTCACCTTTCTACAGATCACCATTATCTATCTATATTGCTATAGCTCATTGGGAATTTCAAGTTCATGGCTCAGGGAATAATACAAGGTTAGCATAAGGATAAAACAAAGGCACTATTAAGTTTGTTCATGACCTGAATGTGATTTAAGTGTCAACTTTTCTGAGGCAATCACCAAATGTGATGTACAGTTACAGTAAAAGTAGCCTATCATTCACATCGGGTTTGTGTTCACTACTTCACAAATTGGGGTATCGTATTTATGAGACAGAATGTCAGTCAAGTAAAGAGGGCCAGCATAGGCTGTTACTATAATATTCCTAGACAAATCACTTAACCTATATAGATAGATTATAACTATTTAATCTGTCTAGATAGATTCCTACTTGTAAAGTGATTTGTAAAGTGAGAATTATAATAAATTTACTTAGATTATAGCCACTTAAACTATCTAGATAGATTCCTGTCTGTAAAATGAGAATTATGACTTTAGCATTTCATAGAATTTCTAAGAATTTAAAAGAAGATAATAAGTGTAAAGGTATTTAAATACTTGAAGCCTTTTTAAAAATAAATATCAATAATACAATCAATAATACAATTAACTCTATTTATAAAAATATAAACAGTAATGACTTATTCACAAGATTTCTAGGGAGATCTCTGATGTGATGCATCTAAACACCTTGCAAATATTAAAAATCTAAGTAAATATCAGTTATCATTATCCCCATCATCATTATTGTTCCTATTCTCATTTGACAATGTTGCTTACCTTTACCTTTTTTTCTTGTATAGAAACAATTGAATTGTCAAAAGGAACAATAAATGGAGGCATTCAGTAAGCATCTATCATGTACTGGGCCATGATAAGTTATAGAACTACAAAGAAAAACAAAAGGCAATCAATCCCTGCCCTTGAAGAAGTCACAATCTCATGGGGGTAGAAGAAAATAAAGAAATAATAAGTACACAAACTAATTGTATATGAGGTAAATAGGAGGGAAGGGATTAGAATAAAGAAATATTAGGAAAGGCTTTCAATAGGTGAGATTCTGACTGGACTTGAAGAAAAACAGGGGAGCAAAGAGACAGGCAACAGAAACCATCAACTTAAAATAAAACTTAAAGGGAAAGGGTAGGGATCAGAAAGATTTTCATTTTCATGAACTTGAAGATAGAAATTTGTACTCTTAAAGATGGAAAGACTTCAGTTTAATCTTATGTAGAACCTGAGTACCCTTAATGATAGATGCAAATAAAGTTGTTTTTTTTTAAAGATTTATAAGCATTGACCATCACCTTAGACTTTGAGTCTTTAGATTTCTATTAATATATTTAAGTGGAACAGGAAAAATTAAGTGAGTGTCGCACTGGAACTTAGGACAGAACTGGATTCAAATCTCTGCTAAGATGTGTAGTTATCTCCATGATTGTGAAAATTGCTTAAAATTCTCTGAACTTTAGTTATCTCATCCCTTAGGTAGGTATTGCAATATCTATCCCACTCATCTAACAGGCTTGTGAGAATGGAATAACATAATGCACATAACCTGAGCCCTAAAGTTCATTATTTTGGTACTCGATCTTCATTGGTGGTAAAACTGACTTCCACTGCTAGGAGGGTTGAAGTAGAGAAGATATGAGAGATCCAGTCTTATTAATGAAGTCCTGGGTAACTAGGTGAGGCTAGCAGAGAAAACCTGAAGAACTGATTATAATATTCCTTGAGACAAGCAAGGAAGGGCATGATGGGGGATTCATTCAGGCTTACAGATCTACCCCTGTGGAGGTCTTTCTGAATCCAATCAGAAAGTTAAGTTATCATGTGGAATCTCTGAGACTAAATTTCCCCTACAAATCTGTCCTTGTCTGTGCTATTTTTATTGAATTATTTTGGGTTGGCCAGCTATTATATTCTGTTTCATAGTATTTGCTCTTTCCCTTCTCCTCCATGACTCATAGTGTCTTTTTCTTTATTATAGCTAACTAACTCTTTTAGAGTATTAAATGTCTTTTAGAGAGTATGTCATTGACTGGCATACTCCCAGCTCATGGTGTGCTCTCTTTCTTTTGGCTAGTTGTGAGTTTTATTAAGGAACTTGTCTTTTTCCTTACTAAATGTTAAAACCTCTTTCTTTGCTTACTATATGCTCTCCCAAATCTATTTTGTATTTATGCCTCCCGGTGTCTATTTTACCTCTTCATTTTGTGTATAACATCTTCTCATAAAGAAGAGTACCTTTTGGCAAAGGAAAAGCCATATGAATTGCTACTGAAACCAACATTTGGTGGCATCTATGCCAATCTCATTATCATCAGTCACTTTGGACTCTTCTGAAACATCAAGAAATAACATGAATACTTAATTTAGGGTTTTGAAGGGAGAAAAGACTCTTGGAAAAAAAACTGACTTGAAAAGATCTGGCAGTCTCCAACTTGTCCCAATCTCCATCATGCTATTAGGACTTAAGGGAATTTCCTCTTTAATTGATATCTGGAAATTTCTCTCCTAATTGAAATGAGTTATCTCACTCCCACTGGGAGAGCACCTACATTCTGTATTGTCTGGTATATATTCTTCTATATCTGGATAGATAATTACATTCTATTGTAAGTTCCTTGAAAGCAGAGACAGTCTAATGGTACTTCCATTATTTAGTATAGAACATGGTACATATTAAGTACTTAATAGAACTTTATTGGATTAGATGATAGATATATAGGTAGTCAAGTTTCTTTGATATTTTCTATGAGTTTTCATTGTGAAGCTAGAATTTGTGGGAAGAGAGTCAATGTTTATTATTCCTTGACCTATTAAGAAACAATGATCATGAATTTAATTTGAATTTGAAAAATTTACTCCCTACATTAATAATGTTAAAAGGAGCTGATAAATGTAATTCTAGGCTGGCACCTTTTCCCTATAAGGAAAGTAGAGGATCTAACCACAAACTTCTTGTTTCCCCTCCAGTCAAGAATTAAATTTTCCTTTGGAGAGGAGGGGGAAGAGGAATAAGACATAAGAGATGTGTTTATTTAGACCTCCCTAAAAGTCCCTAAACAATGGCCTCTCCATATTAAATGTGGGGGACAGACTTGTTACATGTAAGTTGAGTTCTCCAAACCTCAAGCTACTAGAAAGCTCAGCTGCTATAGTTGTTGCTATTTTCTTTTAGAAACTATCCCCATCAATAAGGAATAATAGTTAATTGAATAGAAGAAGGCACAAGATTTCTTCTTAAAATAAATTGTAGTTATGTGCTTTTTCATATTTGTAAGCATATGTCTTACCTTGAAAATGAATAACATAATCTTATTGCTTAATTTTAACCAATGAAGTGGATTTTTATTAATAGAGCAAACTAATAAAATTAATCAGTGAAAATTCTACTTTTCTTTTTACTCTCATTTGGCTGTTTTCACTCCAGTTAAATCAAACTCTATCCTTTCCCATAAATGTTGATAAAATGTTCCTTTCTAACATTCTGAATCTAATGTTGTAGTCAAAATCATCAAAGGGTTGGCAGATGGCTCTTGGAATTCAGGCCAACTTGGCATCAAAAGACCTAGCTATTCTCAGTTCTGGCTATGTGTCTTTTAGTTTAAGTAATAATTCCTATGCATGCCCTTGTTCAGTCAGCTGATATATTTCCTCATATTTCCTACACTTTCCGAAGTAAATTTTTCCATCCTACATTGTCAGAGTTCAGCATTAGAAGGCAGGAAGAAGACCAGACTTGTGATAACTGTGGCCCAGATTCAGAACAACTCAATGGGATAGGGTAGGTCTCAGCAGCAAGAAACAAGAGGAAGCCCAGAAAGGCAGGCAGCAAGATGGACCATCAGAAGGATCCAGCAATAAATAAAGTGTGGATATCTCAATAAGCAGGAGAAGGAGGCATGGGGAAATCTATAAATAAAAACAAGGATATAAGGGAAAAATGATATTAATCATGGAGACTGGGGAAGTCTATACAATCTCTTTTGGGGAAATAACTGGAATAATGGGCAGGTAATCAAGACATATACTCAAGAACAGGGAACCAAAGTATCCATTGAAATGACAAGAACTGGGACATAGTACAGAAATCTAAGACAAGAAACTAATTAATGGGGCAAGGGTATAAAGTAACTTAAGTTTATTTGGTCCTTAGTCAATAAAAAAAAAAAAAAAAAAAGAAACTACACTTCTTTATATATCCCCATTCTGTGGTGGGGTTTCAAAGGCTGGCTAAATTTCCATGTTCTCATTTATTAACTAGCTCCAATTTTACTTCCTGTGGAGGTATTGTCTACTCCATATCTATATTCACATAGAACTACACAGGAAATAATATATGGGGCAAAAACAGGGAAAAAAAAGGAAGAAAGCTTAGGGCATTTTCCATGGAGAGAATAATCTCCTTTTGTAACCAGGTTCTCTTCAAACATATTTTCAGCTTATTCTCAATGAAAGGAAGTGGGGAGAAGAATCGTATATTTTTCCTGTATGTTTTCTAGGAGAAAAAAATAGCTAACAATAATCAATTTACCAAAATTTATATTGATGGTTAAATGACTTCACTGATATTTGTATTTCCCCAAATGAGGCAGAATACTTTCCATCCTTGTCCTCTTATCCTGTGTTATTCTTCTCTGTGACTTTTTGTAAGTCCTCCACTTGGGACTCATGCTAATTTCTGGAAGCTGTTCATTATTCTTCCCTCTCACCATATGAATTACCCATCTTGGGTGGTTATACATATTGCTGATAGAATTATTTATGTATCTTTTTCCTTAGCTGATAAAAGGGATGAAATCTGGTCATGACCCACTGCCCACTCTCTGAATTTTTACTTGTTCTATATTACACATATATACACATACACATACATAAATAAACACACATTACTTTTATGAATCCTGGTTAATAGTGGCTTAGCTACTTCCAACATATCTTAGAAAGAAAATACTTCTTTAAATACTCTGTTTCCTTTTTATATAATAGCATATATATATATTTTTTCCTACTGGGTTTATATTCCTTTTATTTATAGCTTTTTATTTACAAGATATATTCATAGGTAATTTTTCAGCATTGACAATTACAAAACCTTTTGTTCCAACTTTTTCTCTCTTTCTCCCCACCCCTTCCCCCAGATGGCAGATTGACCAATACATGTTAAATATTGTAAAGCATAAGTTGTATTAGTTAAATACAATATATGTATACATGTCCAAACAGTTATTTTGCTGTACAAAAAAAAAAATCGGACTTTGAAATAATGTACAATTAGCTTGTGAAGGAAATAAAAAATGCATGTGGACAAAAATAGAGGGAATGGGAATTCTATTGTATTGAGAACAGCATATTTTCAATAAAATTTAACCAAGTCTTCTAAATAGAGATTTTAACTGGTTGAATGATATCTCATATTGTGGATTTAGTGAGACAACTTTCTCTTTATACATCTGCTAGTGAGACCAGCCTAATTGTTGGAGGGTTTTGTTTTTTCTTTCAATTTTTTTTTTCTGCTGTCCTGTAGCATGACCATAATATTATGCAAAAAGCAAGATATAAAGTGCTTTGATCTCCAATGGAACATATTTTTTATTTAGGTTTTTTTTTTTTTATTTTGTTATTGTTGCATCTATAGAATCACTGATGTAGGACTAAAAAAGGAACACAACTAGTCCAATTCTCCCACTTTCATATAGGGAAACTGAAGTCTGGTGATATATAATTTGATAAAGGTCTCAAAATAAAGTGGCATTGTCTGGATTCAAATTTGGATCCTTTTATTTTAAATCTAACACCCTTGTCCCCAAATGCATAATAAATGAAATTAGTTGAATGGAATAGTTAGAAAAACACTGAGGATAAAAAAAGAAAGCAAAGAAGTAGAACATTGTTACTTCTGCACAATAATGCTGAGGGGAGAGCATGAGTTTTCCTTAACATAATTTTATCGTTAGCCACCAGCTATTGTCATAAGATACTTACTATCTTCCATTGGCTTAACATATGTGTCTCAAATAGAAAATTGAATATAATTCTAATTAAAAAAAATAGTATCAGATGGATATCCCCCCCGCCAAAAAAAAAATCCTTAATTGCTTTCTAATTTAATACAGTAGCAAAAGTCAATGCAATAGATTTGTATAGCCTTTTCTATAGAGAAATTCCCAAGTGAAAGCATTGTCCAGCATTCCAGACTATGCCCTGGGCATGTAATTCTTTCTCAAGGAAAAAAGTCCACATGTGCATTGAATAAGTCTCAGAAGTATGCAGTGTATTTTCTGTATAACTCCTATCGAATTTAATGGGAAATATTCAACGTTAGTTCTGAATTTCTTTGGATATATGCCCCATGGTGTCAACTTTATGTCAATAAGAAAGTTAAAAATAAATCCCAGATGCTAAGCGTTAAGAAAACAGGAGAAATCAAGAATAGTTCAGAGGCAACTAAATTTATCTAATCACCTCAAAAAATAGAGTATGAAATAAAGATGAAGAATAATAATAGAAGGATGGATGAACAAATACATTTATTTCAAATACATATGTGTGTATACCTATATTTATATTGATATATAGCTTTAAATTGGAAGAGTCATTACAATCAGATCTTAGTTACTTCAGATTTTTATAGATAATAAATTGAGAACTGGATAAATAAAGCTATTTATCAAAGTCACACATATACATTAGTGATTAGTAATAACTAGTAAAGTAATTGAACTTAGGGCTTCTGATTCAAGGTGTGACATGTGTTGTCTTAAACTCTCTAGAGAGTTGGATTCCATTCTCTCTTTTTTAATTTGTAGTTTAATTATTTTTCATTTGTGTCCAATTCTGCAAGACCACTTTCAGAGTTTTCTTGGCAAAAATTCTGGAGTACTTTATCATTTCCTTTTCTAGATCATTTTATAGATGAGGAAACTGAGGCAAACAATGGAAAGTGACTTGCCTAGGGTCATCTAGCTAGTAAATATCTGAGACCAGATCTGAATACATAAAGAGGAGTCTTGATTCTGCAGGTCTGGTACCCTAGCCACTGTGCTATCTAGCTATGCTAATTTTTAATTATAAGAAGATATTAGTAACTCATTTGCATACATTATCAAGGTGAAGAGACTTCCATAAAAAGTCATTAAAACAGTGATATTGGTAAACAATCCGGGAGTCAGGCAAGATAGTATTTGGAACAGGAAAGGTTCAATTATCTTAAAGTGAAATGACAACAAAATCCCATATAAGGGAAGGTTTTCAAAATGTGGATTATGTTGATTGGATTATAAATACAAATTACATATTGATAGAAGTTAGCTTTCCTATTAGCTTTGTTTAAACCTATATTAGTTATAGGGCAGCATATACTTATCCTGATAAAAAGGGTCTGGATTTTCTTTTCCAATTTCTACAGACTTGTTCAGTAATGGAAAGAGTGCTCTGAGCTCAGTAGTATAAGAAAATCTGAATTTAATTTTCTTCTCTTATGTTTGCTCCCTGTATGATATTGGGGAAATCTTAAATTCTCTGTGCATCTGTATTCTCATCCATAAAGTGAAATGAAAGGACCAATTGATCTCTGAGGTAAATTCTACCTCTAGAGCTATGATCCTTTGAATTATTAATACTAATAGGTATGTAGTTCCCTAAGTTTGCCAATCACTTTATATGTATTATCTCATTTAATGCTCACAATAACCCTATAGAAGAAAAATTATTACTATGTCCATTTTACAGATAAGAAAATTGAAATCAAGTGCCCAGATCCACACAATTAACTGTTTGGGACAGGATTCAAACTCTGGTAGTTCTGATGCCAAGTACCATGTTCTGCCATAAACGAATATGATATGCCTAGGACCAGTTTTTAGTCATGACAGCTTTTAGTACTTTAAAGTGATCAGATAAATGTTTCTAGTCCCCAAACCATTCAACCTGAAGACTGGTTGACACATCAATGCTATATTGATTGGCTCAAAAGACTTAATAGATCTACATAAAGACCCTATCTACTTTAAAGAAGTAACTATTTTAAAAATACTACAAAATAAATATTTCCTTTTGATTTAAAAAACAGTTACAGTTTAAAGTTATTTTTTTCAAAGTAATGGTGAACAAAGGAGTTGTGAATAAATATTGTAGGAGAGTTGTATGTTTGGAAAAATGAATATATCATCTAAAATGAAATACTCTATGTTTATTGAATTTTGTCACTGCCCAGATTATGAAACATGTGTTCTATTTTAAAATGACATCAACAAATGCTTCTCTAGCTTCTCTAACAGCTGCTCTTAAGTGTTTTTTGTTGTGACCACTTAGAACAAAGAAAAGATACTTAATTATTGCATCTCCCTGTTGAAAATACTTAAGGAAACAAGGCTTTTTCTCTTGGTTTCATTCTGGTGCTTCACTGATTAGAAACATTTTAAATAACTAAGACATGGATTACCAGAAGCTAATAAATAGAATGTATTATAATCTGAAGGAAATCACTTCAATTTTCTTATTTGAGGTTGAGTGACCACACTATGTGAGATACCATCTACTATCTTTGTATTGCATCCCAGTCATCTCATGTTATTTTGCCTAAAATAAGAAAGAAAATGCTTTTCCAATTGTCAGTAGACTGTAAGGCAGCTTGTTCTATTAAAGGATGATTTATTTGGAGCCAGGAATATCTGGGTTTAAATCCTATCTTGTACATTTACTAGTTGTTTAACCATGGACATGCTATTTCCAACCTTCCCTGAACCTCAAATAGCTGTAAGATTTATTTAGTAAGGTAGAGATAAGTTAAAAAAAAAAAAAAAGAACAAAAATATATAGGTACCTCGAGTAACTATGATTTATTAGTATTATAGAATTCATGTATGGTTTTAATACAATGGAAAGATTATTAAACCTGGGATTATGATAAATCTGTGTTCAATTTAGATTCAGATCCTTACTACCTGTATGACCTTGGGCAAATTGCTTGATATCTGTATCAGTTTTTTCAACCATAATAATGGTAAAATAAGACCTAACTCTCAGGGTCATTATAAGGATAGAAAGGAGATAAACTTTGTAAAGTTATTTGCAAACTTTAAAGTGTTATATAAATGCTGTCCTTGGGGAGTAAGGATGGAACTAGATTGTAAATGGTTTTAAATGCCCTATATATAAAGAAGGTGACTTTTACCTGTAACCTCTTTTTCAAGTGGGAATCTCCTTGATTGGTTAAAGTAAAACATCCAATTGGTTGAGATCAGTTATACCTATTGGATCTATACATAAAAGTCATTTTATCCTGATGAAGTTGGCCTAGAATGGGCTAGTCCAATGACAGAAAATTTAAATTCTAAAGTTGGGATTCCAGTTCTAATTAAGCATATGGAAAGGAAATATTTTGAGGGAAAGGGCTGAGATTTTCCTTTCTCCGTCTCCAGCTCATATTCTCATTGACCCTCAGTTGGGTGGCTACCTCTTATGTTCAAATGTATCAGTGTTTATCCTTGTTTGTTTCTCTCTCTTCTCTGGGATAAATACAACATTTCTTCAGAGGTGGATACACACTCTCTCTCCTATTTGTCCTTTCTCTTCATTGATAGGGTCAATGAGTATGGGAAGTCAGTAAGAACTTTCTAAAAGTTGATTGATTAGCTTATAATCAAAAAAGAACATATTTGATGGGAGTCTTTGTGTTACAGTATAAGAAAACAAGACTGTGCCTTGAGGATTATCTCTAGAATCCTGAAGGAAGACATTTTCATTACCCCTCTTATGACCCAGCATACCAAGTCTAGGTTGTAGGAGGGAGCCATAGAGGATATCACAGAGGCTCATTGAAGAGTAAATATCAACGCATCATGACTAAACAGGCAAGTTTCTAACATGATACTATGCATTGCTAAAGAGATTGTGTTGGTGATAGTGTAGCTGCTAAATCTACTGATATTTACATATAACTTGAAACAATTTGGTTTCTGCTTAATTCTTAATATTTAATTCAATTTCAATTCGACAAACATCTTAATCATTGAATATATTCTAGGAATTGCAGTAGACTCTGAGAATATAAAAACAAAATTTTAATAATTCTGTCTTTCAAGAACTTGCTTTCTTTAGAGAGATAGACACATATACACACTAGTGAATAGAAAACATATGCAAAATAAATACAAATAATTTCAGGAATAGGAAAAAAAAAAGTATTGGAAGGATTGGGAGACTTGTTGTGTAGCCTGAACCATAAGTGAAACTAGGGAATCTAAAAAGTGGAGCCTAGGAAGGAATTCATTCTAAGATTCAAAGATATAGCCAATGCAAACAAAGATCTAGGAGGAGAAATAGAATATGCTTTACTTTCTAACACTAGGCCCAAGATGTGAGCCAAAGAATATGAGAAAGGGAATAAAGTGAAATTGTAAACAAATTAGGTGAGATCTTAATTGTCAATAGAAGAATAATTAGAAACAAACATGAGTCAATGAAGCAATTTGAGATGGGGATGCTATGGTCAGACTACTGCTTTAAGAATAATCTTTTGGACACTATAAGGATGATGAGTGGAAAAAGGAAGGATTGAAATTGTAGAGAGCAATTAGGAAGCAACAGTCCAGGAAAGGAGTGAGAAACAACCAAGCTAGGGAAGTTCTATGTATCAAAAAGGAATCCTTTTCTCGATAATAATTGAAACATTCTTTAGATGGACAAAAGTGGATGAGTAATACTGTCACACTGTCTGATGCTGCTGAGTTTCTAGAAAATAATAAAACCCAATACTCAATAACAAAAGCCCGCTTAATTTACGGCAACTTGATGTGGTAAATAGAGACCTGACCAATAATTTAGAAAGGTCTTTATTCAAGCCCTGACTCTGGCATATAGTGGACATATGACTTCAGACAAGCCATTTGTTAGTGATCTAAGAAAGGCTATAAGACTATAATTTTCAGATAAGGTACTAAACTGCTTTGGTTGAAGATATTTCCTTCTCAGGGAATTATCAATGCTAATGAAATGACAGGTCCAATTCTTAGTAATACATAAAATACTTTCCATACTTTATCATACTTGACCATCACAACAGCTCTTTGACATAGTAAGGCAAAAATCATCATCCTCATTTTACAAATAAAGAAGTTTTCAGATAGACAATCAGAGATTTTTTAATGATTTATGCCAGTTTACATAATTACTGGGTGCAGAGTCAAGCCTAGGTCTTTAGCTAATGTCTGTATTTATGGGTTTTCTTCAATGGATGTAGTTATTTTTAGATGGTAAACTAGATATTGTTTGTTTGTTGTTGTTTTAACTTACCCTCCTTGTATATGATGACTAACTCCTTCCTATTTAACATGTAGGGCTCTCTAGGTGGTGTCAGGCTTTGAGTCAGAAGACCTAAATTCAAATCTGTCCTCTGCCCCTAGCTATGTGACACTGAGTAAATTATTTAACCCTGTTTTCTTCAGTTTTCTTATCTGTAAAATGAGCTGGGGAAGGAAATGACAAATCATTCCAGTATTGATTTCAAGAAAATGTGGTCACAAAAAGTAAGATGTAACTGAAATGACTGAATATATGTAATATATCCTATAAAATCTATTTTTAGGATAGGGTTATGGAAGAACTAAAGGGTGAGAAAAGAATGCACTAGAACAGACTCCATTAGAGTAGGTTTGTACTCATTCATGAATGAGAGGAAAGTGTATCATTAAAAAAATACCCTTCAGGGACAAAGATAATGAATATAATTGGTTTAATTAATGGGTGCTATGAACTTTTGGTACTATTTATATCATGAAATTATAATTTTCCTCCCAATTGCATATACATGGGAGCAGTCAGCTAAAATAGAAACTCGCTTTCAAAAAGGTTTAATTTGTGTCTTTAACAATTTCTAATTTGGGCATAGAACAATATTAAAATGTATTTTCTATGTTAGTTAGCTACCCATTGTTCCTTCATAATTCATGGAAACTTCTAGCTTTTTAAAACTGACTGTTAGATTATAATTACAAATACTGAAAAGCAAATACAATAGAATAACAAGAAACAAAAACAAACAAAATATTAAAATGATTCCATCTGGAAAATTCTAAGTATTATTCAGGAATCTTGGCATTAATGTGATGCTAGCCAGTAACAGGAATAACCTGGGACGCGTGTATAAATCAATATGAATTGACCTAAATATTATGATCATTGAGAAAAGAATACACACTCACAATAGGTCTATTGGGATATTCCAGAAAATGCAAGCAAAGCAAAGGTTTGACCCAAAATTTCTAGCTTTTTCTTACATGCTGCTCCTTTTTTTTTTCTTCTTTCCAAAGAAGTGTTTTCTGCAGCCATTATTCTTCTCTTAAAGAAGTCAGACAATGTGTTTGTTTGACAGTTTTCCACTATTGACAATAGACAGATGCTCAAAGTCAATGAACCATACCTTGGACCTGTGTTGTAGGTATAGAAAATAGAGAGCAAGAAAGTCAACAAGTATTGAAAATAGCAATTTAAAATTTTTAGCCCCCACCAATCCATTACATTTCAGCAGTACTTTGAAGAAGAAATATTGTGAATGCTGAGGGGATAGGGAAAGTGCATTGACACAGTTGAGAAAAGGAAAATATTATTTGAATCTTAGAAATTAATCTGTATTTTTTCATGATTTCCCAATTTTGTTTGTACCATTTTTTACCTTTAATTTGTTTTTCCTTTAAAACTTATCTTTATTTATTCTTATTATTTCCATTCAAATATTCTCAGGTACCCCCTATCCAAAAACACTTTCCAAAGACATTATTGTCCTCATGAAATATTATTCTATTATTATCTTCCCTTTCTACACACACCAACACAGACACACACATGTTAAAAAGACTAATGTCAACTCTCAGCCTATATTTTTTCAATTGCAATTTAATTTCCATCCCTACATTTCTATTGAAATTACTTAACTCAGGATTACTTAATGATCCTTTTATTACTAAATCCAAAGGCCTTTTTAAAAATTCTCATTTTTTTTTTACCAGTGAATAACTTTTGATAATAGCTATTATCTTCTTCTTAGTGTTTTCCTTCTCTGCTTCCCCTGACAACACATACAATTGGTTTTCCTCCAAACAATTTAATCATTTCTTCTTATTTTCATTAATGTCCCCTTCTTTTTCTTGCTTTTTGAGCAGGAGCATATACCTTTAATTTAACCATCAACATCTCAGGAAACTTGTGTAAAAGTCTCCAGGTTTGGGCTTTACATTCCCTCCTTTTAATGTCTGATCCTGCTCAATTCAAAAAGTCACCAGACTACCTATTTTTGTGCCCAATTCCATCTGAAGTCCCAAAAGAAATTACATTTTTTTTTCATCGTCCTTGACTGCCATCCTTTATTGTGAATATGTTCCTTCAGTAAAACTGCCTTATTTTTTTTTCTTTTTCTTTTCTTTTTTCTTTTTCTCTTTCTTCTTTTTTTTAGTATTCTTGTGTTCTGTTTCCTTTTTCTAAACTTTGGTATCATATGACCTACTAAATTTATTATAAAATAGCAACTTTAAAAATGTAATTGATGATGGGACAGCTAGATGGCACAGTGGATAGAGCACCAGTCCTCAAGTCAGGAAGATCTGAGTTTAAATCTGGCTTCAGAAACTTAACACTTCCAAGCTGTGAGATCCTGGTCAAGTCACAACTCTAATTACCTCAGCAAAAAAGTAAAAAAACAAAACAAAACAAAAACCACAATCGATGCTCATTTTATTTTTATTGAAACAAAGGAGTAATATAGAAAGATGTCTATCATTAAAGAGAATCAGACCCATATCCCATAATACATGAATAACTAAAGTTGTATCACCCATATATAAACATTAATTTGGGAATCAGACTCTTTTTATACAAATTTGGTTGATATCTAAGAGATTAAAAATCATTGACCTTACAGTTTGATTTATCATTAACATAGAAATTATTCAAAAAAAACCCACATGAACTGATTTTTCCTAAAAGTCTAAAAATACTACAAATTCAATTTTATAGATCAGCGCAGATGGTGATTAAAAGTGAGGATAAATTAAATTACTATTAAGACAAAGTACTTACTTTTGTAAAAGTAGAGTGACAGATGTTAGTGACAGATTAAAATTGCATTTTTTTCTTCCAATTTGCTCTATACAACCTTTCAAATAATATACATTTTAAGTTGAAACCAGCATACATATATTAATCCTAATTCAGTTGAAGTCTGAAAATAAAACTGAAAAATTTTTTCCTACAAGTTTTAATTGTTATTCCTCAATTCTCTTGATTTCCTAAGTGGTTGTAGGGTAAATTAAATGGAATAAAATTATGTTAGAAAAGTGGGGAGGGCATACACATACATATCTGTATATATATGATCTTATATGTATGTATATATTTATGTATGTATGTGTATATTAATCCATTGTTATTGTCAATATATTATCAATTATTATCAATCATTATTGATACCAATTATTATCAATATAACTCAATCATGGCTGCTTATGACAAGCAAGCATAAAATATAATTTTGCCTATTGAAAAAGATTGATGATTTTAATTTTTGTTATTTCTTTTTTTAGGCCTTTTATTTTTCAAAACATATGTATAGATAATTTTCAACATTTATCCTTGTAAAACCTTGTGTTCCAATTTTTTTCCCTCCATTCCCCCCTTTCCTAGATGGCAAGTAATCCAATATATGTTAAACATGTGCAATTCTTATATATATATATATGTATATATATATATATATATATATATATATATATATATAGATATAGATAGATTTATGTGCATATACAATATATACATATATGTACACATAATCTCAAAACTAATAGTGTTCTTTTCATAAGAATCCAATGCTTTCATAGTCCATACATACATATATATAATTATATATATATATATATATATATATATATATATATATATATATATTTTTTTTTTTTTTTTTTTTTTTAATGAAAACTGTCTTTTTCTTCATCTTTTCCCATTAGCTTTTGAGTGGTCACCAACTACCATAACCAAATCAAGACAGCTTCCTAGTTTTCTTCAGTTTCTTAGGTAAGTTTTCCAAATTTGACTTTCCAAATGAGGAACATGAAAAGGAATGATGGGAAGTTGGCAGATGAACTAAGTGGACTAACTACCAGGATAGGTCTTCCTATTAAGGTGATTAAGCAGGAATGGACATTTTATAGCTGGCATTGTAATGTGTGTCATTAACTGCCACTGTACAATATCTTGCCTTTTTCACTACTTACTTTTTGAAGAGATTTCTTCATGAAAAACACAATTTCAGCCACTGAATAAAAGCATGCTTCCAAACAATTTTTACACATGAACTCTTTATTAAGAAGCAAACCACCCGATGCTCACTTTGATTCCAAGAAAGAAGCTAGTTCTATGCTCACAGGAATCTCGAGGAGAAAGGGTCCTGATAGTGACAAGTAACTATTATAGAGCTTCTCTAGGTCTGAGATGTGGGGCATCCTCTACATACCTCTGTTGTGAATTGACATTTCCTTTGGGAACAGGGTAGCAGATCTCAAGAATACTATCAACCACTACAGCTTCTATTCCCTGTAATTTGGCTGATTTTCCAGTGGTGACAACCACTATCTTCATAAGCACTAACATTTAAATAGTACTTAAAACTTTGCAAAGTGCTTTTCTCAAACTTCTGTGTCCTTCCTAGGGTCATGTTACTTTTTGGAGAGTGTATGTTCCTACTTTGTACCAGAGATCTGAATAGAAAGGCTTACTCAGAGACAGTGTAGTTCAGTAAAGAGAACATTGGTTCTGGGAATAGAGTAGTTGCATTAAAATATCATAACGGTCACTTGTTATCTTTGCAATCTCAGAGAGTTACTTATCCATTACAAACTTGAATTTCTTCACTGTAAAAGGAATACTTAAGATGAGATGACTTCTAAGAGTTCTTTTTCCAAGGTCCTATGACAATGACAAGTTTTTCCAAGAAAACAACAGAAAATGTTTACAAAAGGGGACAAATAGTGAGAGGAGAATTTTTTTTTTTCTCAAAGTAAAAAAAATAACAATAAAAGAACCTGTGAGGATAAAATGAGACAATACTTAAAATTATTTTATAAACCTTAAAAATCAATTGAAAAACTACCTTTTTGTACATTTATTTTAAAAGGCATAAAGTCTAAAGGAGAATTTAGTCTGTTGACTTTTTTTTGTTGTTGTTGTTTTGTTTGTTTGTTTGTTTTTAATGCATTTGCAGAATGTAAAGTCATGAAGATGATATGGCAAAGATGATAACCCGAAGAAAATGTAGAAAGGTGGGAACAGATGGTGAGGGTGGTATGTTACAAGAGAAAAGAGAGTAAAAAAAAAAGTCAAATGGCTCTATTCAAAAATGAGATGATTCAGACCAATTCCAATGATCTTGTGATGAAGAGAGCCAAGGGAGAGGACTATGGGTCCTGAGTGTGGTTCAGAACACAGAATCTTCACTCTTTTTGTTATTGCTTGCTTGTATTTTATTTTCTTTCTCACTTTATTTTCCTTTTTGATTTGATTTTTTTGTGTGCAGCAAGATAATTATATAAATATATTTGCATATATTGTATGTAACATATTTCTAACATGTTTATCATATACATTGAATTACCATCTAGGGAAGGGGGTGGAAGAAAGAATGAGGAAATTGGGACATAAAGTTTTATAAGGGTTAATATTGAAAAAATTATCCATGCATATGTTTTGGAAAAAAAAAAAAAAAAACCTTTAATTTAAAAAAAAAAAAGAAAAAATGTCAAAAGAGGGTAAAAGGGAAAAAAAAGAGAGAACACTGATGGGTCCAAGAAGCCACAGTGCAAAAGCTAAGAATAGCAGAGTCTGTGCTCCAGGCCAGAGAGAGATTAGAAGAGGAAAACAGGATTTCCCTAGCCCCAGAGCTAGGTAGACCAAGCACATTTGAGAGGTAGTAATGAATATGAATACATTTGACCAGAAGCCAGAGGGTAGATTTGAGCCCAAGATAGGAGTGGACATTCCAGACTAATTAGAAGCAATGAAAAATTGTGCCTAAAAGAGAATCTTTGATATTTTTAAATCTGAGCTGCTTCTTACATCAACCATGAATGTTTTTTAAGTACATAAAACAACACGAAACTGTGACATGAGATACTTCATTTGTACCTGCATCCCTAAACTCCCTCACAGTATGCTACATTTTAGTTGTGCACAAAACTGTTTATATATTCTATATTTCAATGGATAATTAGGGAGGGATCAGGTAATTACAGCTGACATAGTGTGTTTCAAGGTTTGCAAAGGACTTTTGTTGCACATATTATCTTATTTATACCTTACAAATGATCTTCGGAAATTATACATACATTTTAAGCCTCATTTTTCAGAGGAAAAAAACTAGACTTACTCACATGGGAAGTTTGGGAGGTGAGGTTTGAAACTGTCAAATGAAAAAGCGAACAAATGTGGAGAGGAAAATTAGTACCCAGGATGTGTAATTTTATCAAAATGTTCCATCTTTTTTTTTTTTTTTTTTTTTTTTTTACCTTTGAAAAATAGCACCTCTAATTTTTTTTTTAGTTGATTCAAGATGTATAAGAAATACATGCTAATTCACTTTTAATATGTAACAAGAGTCATGGCAGAAAAGAACTAACTTGTTCCTTTTTGTTTTATTCCCTTTTTTTTTTTTTTTTTAACTTTCCATCTGGCTAGAGATAGGAATACATTTTTTTTTTTTTTCCAGAAAGCAATAAGAACTATGACCCTAGAGTAGCAGAGGAGGGGGAAATATAGTAATATAGTCAGTAATACTAGGTATGATCTCTATCAGGTAAGAACTCCCTCTGAGTAATGTTAATAAAAATGTACCTTATAATAACAACTAGGGGAAAATGGGTAAAGAAATATGACAAATTCAGAGAAATATGGACAAATTTAGGATGCACCATGAAGTAAGATGAACCAGGGAAATTAAACATACAGCAAGCTCAATAAAGTAAATGAAAGAAAAACTAAAATAAATCAGAATGGCTAATCTTGATCCCAGAGAATGAATCTTTTTCCTTTTATTGGAGAGGTAGAGGATTATGAGTGAAAACTTTGCATGTGGTCAGACATTAATTCTGTGTTGGTTGAATTTTGTTTATTTTTCTTCATTACTAGAAGACTTGAGGAAGACTTTCTGAATAAGGCTTTAATATTAAAACAAAAAGAAACAATAAACTCAAACAAAAGAAAAACTCACTTGAGACTTTAACATTTAGAAGAAGAGAAACTCTTGGATTGAGGCATGATAACTCCATTTATCACTTCTCCTGCACTATTCCTACTCTATATAACTTTAAATTTAGGCCCTGGGTGAATAGGCACAAAAATAATGAATATTCATGGAAATCTTATTTGGCGAATCAAAATCCTGAAGACTGGCAGAGAGGCTCCTGCTGACACAACATAGCAAGCGCTTTGCGTCTTGTTAGATTAAAGACTAGATTTGTTTCTTGGCCAACATCATGTCATGTTGAGTTATGCAAATTCCATCACAGAAGTACAAACACAATGCAGCAGGAGCATTCCCTGGCATGGATGTCTTGCCTGGTTTTCCCTCTGAAACCAATCTGATGTCTTGCTACAGATGATTTTTCCCTGGAGGCTTAAACCTAATGGTAGTTGAATTTATAATTCTTTTTTAAAAATATATTTAAGTATGCTCCTTTTTAAAATAATGAGAGTAATTTGTATAAAGAGATATAGATTTTAAGTATTCACATTGAGCACAAAAGAACTCTAAATATATCTTGAAAATTCATTAAAATACTTAGATTAATGGGGGAAAATGGTTAAGAATATTGACTACAGGAAGAAAATGGCTAAGCAAAAAGCCTCTGCCACTATCTGAATGTCCAGATATTGAGGAGCTATTAATGACTCTAATGTCCTTATGGAACAATGGAGACAAAAAATAGATGGGACAATGGGAAGAAGTTACAAACATTTTGTTTTCTCTCCTGACTACTTCTGGAATGACACGCCAAGGTAGTATGCAGTCTTCTCCAAGGTCACTTTTCACCTTCCCTATTTATCTTATGTGAACTGATTTGTGTATGTTGTCTCTCTCATTAGAATGCAAGTCTTTTTGAAGAAATGATTTTTTTTCTTTATATCTCCAATATTTAGTAGTGTGCCTGTCATATACTAAATACTTAGTAAATGTTTTTATTGATTGATGATTAAGTTGAATTTTGATAGTATATAAACATTAACAAGAATAAATGAAATGCCTGACATTCTGCATTGCACTGAATGAGGTTTATTTTGTATTTTTCTTTTGTTTCATGTGTTGCCATGGCCAAAGAATTTATCGTTACTTGTCCAGTCAGTACTGGTGAGAAGTTAATCCACATATAGCTGGTCCTCATTTCTGGCACTCTGAAAAAAGACAGTCTATTATAAAAGTTGCATTCAAATCTTTCCCAGCATGGAATAACCTGTCAGAAACATTTGAAACTCTATAGGCAAAGCCTTTGAGAACCCAAATTTACCATCTTAATATAGTGAAGTTTTGGAGTATGAATTGTGGAGGACTCATTTATGCACCTCCTGTTTATTGGCAAAATCTTGATCATGACGTGAGTGATGTTCTTTGATCTTCTTAATTAGTAACAATGAGTAACAGTTGAAATGCTTATATCTTAATTCACACCAATTAGGAATTTAACTGAAATTAAGGAATCTGGTATATCCTTTAAAATCTGTTAACAATCAACCTCTTTCTTACCAAAGGCAATATTATCATTTTCCATAGGTGGAATAGAGTCTATGTAGCCTAAAGGACATAGAAGATGAATTATCTTGGACTGAAAACAAAATTTGTGTTTCACTGTCTACTTAAGTATTTGGCCCAACAATTCCAATAGAAATGTGATGTAATATGGATGACAGTATAGCATTTTCACCTGTAAAGGGCTGAAACTCTGAGTTGATGCACTGAGGTTGGATAAACAAGCACTTAAGGCTAATTACTGATTAGACAATACTCTATTAGCATATGCTTGGAAAATGGCCCTTCCCACTATTCTGTCCTGGTTCAATCTTTTGGTGTATAGAGAATTGTGGGAAGGATTAGGGGTGGAGTAAGACAAGTCAGAGTCACTTTGGCATTATAGAAGGAAAAGGAAGATCAAAGAGATCCTGTGTCCATTCCAATTCACTTCTGCCCCTAAAGACCAAGAATAAAGACCAAGGACTTTTGCTTATCCTGACTCAAAATGATTCTGGGGCATCCAGAGTGCTAACTTGGTCTTCATATTCACTTTTGTTGTTGTTGTTGTTTGCTTCTTTTTTCTTTTTTCTTTTTTTTCATTTTTCCTCTTTGATCTGATTTTTCTTGTGCAACATGATAAATGTGAAAATATCTTTAGAAGATTTGCACATGAGGGGCAGAGCCAAGATGGCGGAGAAGAAACACACGTCTCTGTGAACGTCCTCACTCCCTCACAACCAATTAGATAAATTAAGTCTCAGAATTAGCTCAGGACTGATAGATACCACAAAGACTGGAAGCACGACTTACCAGCTGAAGAGAATCTGGAGTTTCAACAGGAAAGGTCAGTTCCCAGGGGAGGAATAAGAGAGACCAGCACAGACGGTGGGGTAGTGGCACACTGCACCCATTGCGCTGGGAAGGGCTCTGGGATTAGAGAAGCCACTGAGGTAAAGGAATCTGGCACAGGCTGTTAGCTCTTCTCTGCTAATTATTTAGCAGTTCAGAAGAGAAAGCCAAAATATTTTAAAACTCAGATTAGATTTTCACCAGACCCTGGAGGTGACTCAGCAGATCTCGGCACCAGGGAGTGTGGCCTCAGCTACCTCCTGAGAATAGTTAAGAGATTGACAAGTGGGTGGATACGGCCCAAGGCAACACACACTGCCTAGCTTAGCTGGAGGGAGTGGAACTCAGCTCCAGGAAGTCCCAGAGAAGCAGAACCTTTGAACTAGGGACCGCGGTTTCTGGCAGACACTTCCAGTTTGAGCACAGGGGCTTTTCACGTCACCTGCTGCAGACATCCGCTCCCCACCCGGACACATAGGCTGGGCTTTGTGCTGTCTTTACTATTCTACACCCTCGAAGCACAGTAGTGCTAATCACCTCTGAGGCACTTCCAGGGAGGGGGTGGGGAACTCTCTCCCAGAGCTCTCTCTTAGCTCAGGCGCAGGAGCCGCTGCATCCATCCAGTCTGGGAGGAAGCTGGTAAAGAAGTAAATAAATAAATTCCTACCCCAGGGACAGACCCCAAAAGATTTTTTTAAATATGAGCAAAAAAGCTAGAAAAACCATAGATCCTTCTATACAGAGAAAGAGCAGGTATCCAACCCCGAGGAAGTTAACAGCAGAGAGTCAGCAGATAACAACCCAAAGGGGAACGATCCCTGCCCCCCATCACATAACTCTCTCCTAGAAGAAACTCTTAAAAAATTGAGGGAGATTGAAGAAAAATGGGGAAAGGAAAGGGAAGCTATGATAGAGAATAACAACGTCCTGAAATTGGAGTTGGAAAAAATAAAGAATTCACAGGAGATGCAGGGAAACAAAATTTATGAATTAGAAAAGGTTAAAAAAACACAGGAAAGTAGGATTTCTGAATTGGAAAAGATAAAAAAGTCTCAAGAAAATAGAATTTCTGAATTGGAAAAAGAAAATAATTCTCAAAAAAAAAATTAGGAAAATGGAAAAAAATTCAATAGAGCAAAATAATTCATTTAAAAAAGAAATTGGGCATTTACAAAAAGAACTAAAAACTGTGAAAGAAGAAAATAACTCCTTAAAAGTCAGGATGGAACAAATAGAAATGAATGATTCACAGAGAACCCAAGAATCAGTCAAACAAAACAAAACAAATGAGAAGCTGGAGAACAACGTCAAATACTTACTGGGAAAATCTATAGACCTGGAAAATAGATCTAGGAGAGAAAATCTGCGGATTATTGGACTTCCAGAAAACTATGACCAAAAAAAGAGCCTAGATTCTATTTTACGGGAAATTATCAAAGAGAACTGTCCAGAGATAATAGAAACAGAAGGGAAAGTAGATGTGGAAAGAATTCATCGAACTCCTTCTGAAATAGACCCTAAAAAAAGAACACCACGGAATATAGTGGCTAAGCTGCAGAATTACCACACAAAGGAGAAAATCCTGCAAGCAGCTAGAAAAAAACAATTTAAATACCAAGGTGCCACAATAAGGGTCACCCAAGATCTGGCTGCCTCCACATTAAAAGATAGAAGGGCCTGGAACCTGATATTCCGTAAGGCAAAAGATTAAGGACTGCAACCAAGAATGAACTACCCAGCTAAGTTTAGCATCTTTTTCCATGGAAGAAGATGGTCATTCAATGAAACAGAGGAATTCTATATGTTTCTAAGAAAAAAACAAGACTTAAACAAAAAATTTGATCTATATCCACAAGACTGAAGAGAAACAGAAAAAGGTACACAGAACCCTTGAGAACTGTAACTCTGTTGTGGGTATATAAAAAATACTCAAGGATATTTTGATTTTACTGATATAAAAGAAAAAAAGGGGGGTGTAGTAAAGGGAAGGAGGTCAGTTCAGAAAAAGGGGAAGGAGTGATAAAAAGAGGGAAACTACATCCCAGGAAGAGGCATAGAAAATACACCATATCTGAGGGAACTTAGTGAGGGGGAGAATCATTGTGTGAATCTTACTCTCATCAGGAGAGGCTCAAAGAGTAAATAATTAACATATTTGTTTTTCAGAGAATTTTCTCTCACCTCATTAAAAGGGGGGAGAGGAAAAGGGAAAAGGAAAAGGAGAATAAGTGAAGGGACTTGGAGGAAGGGGGGAGGGATCCTAAAAAAAAAAAAAAAAAAAAAAAAGAGGGAGGGTTGCGCGTCACAAGGGGGGTCTGTAAATTAAATATCGGGGAGGGGGATCAGGGGGGTCAAGGGAAAAAAGCATAATCTGGGGATAATACGATGGCAGGAAATACAGAATTAGTAATTTTAACTGTAAATGTAAATGGGTTGAACGATCCCATCAAACGGAGACGGATAGCAGATTGGATCAAAAAGCAGAACCCTACAATATGTTGCCTACAGGAAACACACTTAAAGCAGGGAGATACATACAGAATAAAGGTAAAAGGTTGGAACAGAGCCTATTATGCTTCAGGTAAAGCCAAAAAAGCAGGGGTAGCTATCCTTATCTCAGATCAAGCAAAAGCAGAAGTAGATCTCATTAAAAAAGATAAGGAAGGAAACTATATCCTGCTGAAAGGTAGCATAAATAATGAAGCCATATCAATACTAAACATATATGCACCAAGTGGTATGGCATCTAACTTTCTAAAGGAAAAGTTAAGAGAACTGCAAGAAGAAATAGACAGTAAAACTATAATAGTGGGAGATCTCAACCTTGCACTCTCAGATTTAGACAAATCAAACCACAAAACAAACAAGAAAGAAATTAAAAAAGTAAATAGAACATTAGAAAAACTAGGTATGATAGACCTTTGGAGAAAACTGAATGGCAATAGAAAGGAATATACTTTCTTCTCAGCAGTTCATGGATCCTATACAAAAATTGACCATATATTAGGACATAAAGATCTCAAAATTAAATGTAGGAAGGCAGAAATAATAAATGCCTTCTTCTCAGATCACAATGCAATAAAAGCTACATTCAGTAAAAAGTTAGGGGTAAATAGACCAAAAAGTAATTGGAAACTGAATAATCTCATCTTAAAGAATGACTAGGTGAAAGAGCAAATTATAGAAACAATTAACAATTTCACCCAATATTATGACAATGATGAGACATCATATCAAAATCTTTGGGATGCAGCTAAAGCAGTAATAAGGGGAAATTTTATATCTTTAGAGGCTTATTTGAAGAAAATCGAGAAAGAGAAAATTAACGAATTGGGCTTACAACTTAAAAGGCTAGAAAAAGACCAAATTATAAACCCCCAACCAAAAATTAAACTCGAAATACAAAAATTAAAAGGAGAAATCAATAGTATTGAAAGTAAAAAAACTATTGAATTAATAAATAAAACCAAGAGTTGGTTTTATGAAAAAGCCAATAAAATTGATAAACCTTTGGTAAATTTGATCAAAAAAAAAAGAAAGAGGAAAATCAAATTGATAGTCTTACAAATGAAAAGGGGGATCTTTCCACCAATGAAGAGGAAATTAGAGAAATAATAAGGAGTTACTTTGCCCAACTTTATGCCAATAAATTTGATAACTTAAGTGAAATGGATGACTTCCTCCAAAAATATAGGCTCCCTAGATTAACAGAGGAGGAGATAAATTGCTTAAATAGTCCCATTTCAGAAAAAGAAATAGAACAAGCTATTAATCAACTCCCCAGGAAAAAATCCCCAGGGCCAGATGGATTCACATGTGAATTCTACCAAACATTTAAATAGCAATTAGCCCCAATGTTATATAAATTATTTGAAAAAATAGGGGATGAAGGAGTCCTACCAAACTCCTTTTATGACACAGACATGGTACTGATACCTAAACCAGGTAGATCGAAAACTGAGAAAGAAAATTATAGACCAATCTCCTTAATGAATATTGATGCTAAAATCTTAAATAAGATATTAGCAAAAAGACTTCAGAAAATCATCTCCAAGATAATACACTATGATCAAGTAGGATTTATTCCAGGAATGCAGGGCTGGTTTAATATTAGGAAAACTATTAATATAATTGACCATATTAATAATCAAATTAATAAGAACCATATGATCATCTCAATAGATGCAGAAAAAGCATTTGACAAAATCCAACATCCATTCCTACTAAAAACTCTTGAGAGTATAGGAATAAATGGATTATTCCTTAGAATAATCAGGAGCATATATTTAAGACCTTCAGTAAGCATAATATGCAATAGAAATAAACTGCAACCTTTCCCAGTAAGATCAGGAGTGAAACAAGGTTGCCCACTATCACCATTACTATTCAATATAGTACTAGAAACGCTAGCCTCGGCAATAAGAGCCGAGAAAGAGATTCAAGGAATTAGAGTACGAAATGAGGAAATTAAACTATCACTTTTTGCAGATGACATGATGGTATACTTAGAGAACCCCAAAGACTCTGCTAAAAAGCTACTAGAAATAATCAAAATTTCAGCAAAGTGGCAGGATACAAAATAAATCCACATAAATCCTCGGCATTTTTATATATCACTAACAAAATGCAACAGCAAGAGATACAAAGAGAAATTCCATTCCAAACAAATGTTGAGAGTATAAAATATTTGGGAATCCATCTACCAAAGAAAAGTCAGGAATTATATGAGAAAAATTACAAAACACTTGCCACAAAAATAAAATCAGATTTAAATAATTGGAAAGACATTCAATGCTCTTGGATAGGCAGAGCGAATATAATAAAGATGACAATACTCCCCAAACTAATCTATTTATTTAGTGCTATACCAATCAGACTCCCAAGAAACTATTTCAATGACCTAGAAAAAATAACAACAAAATTCATATGGAAGAATAAAAGGTCGAGAATTGCAAGGGAACTAGTGAAAAAAAACTCAGAGGAAGGTGGTCTAAGTGTACCTGATCTAAAGCTATATTATATAGCAGCAGTCACCAAAACCATTTGGTATTGGCTAAGAAATAGACCGGTAGATCAGTGGAACAGATTAGATACAAAGGACAAAAAAGGGTACATCTATAGCAATCTAATCTTTGACAAACCCAAAGATTCCAACATTAGGGATAAAAATTCATTATTCGGAAAAAACTGTTGGGAAAACTGAAAATTAGTATGGCAGAAATTAGATATGGATCCACACTTAACACCATATACCAAGATAAGATCAAAATGGATCCATGATTTAGGCATAAAGAGGGAGATAATAAATAGATTAGAGGAACAGAGGATAATCTACCTCTCAGACTTGTGGAGGAGGAAGGAATTTATGACCAGAGGAGAACTAGAGATCATTATTGATCACAAAATAGAAGATTTTGATTACATCAAACTAAAAAGTTTCTGTACAAATAATACTAATGCAAACAAGATTAGAAGGGAAGTAACAAATTGGGAAAATATTTTTAAAAACAAAGGTTCTGACAAAGGTCTCATTTCCAAAATATATAGAGAACTGACCATAATTTATAAGAAACCGAACCATTCTCCAATTGATAAATGGTCAAAGGATATGAACAGACAATTCTCAGAGGAAGAAATTGAAACTATATCCACTCACATGAAAGAGTGTTCCAAATCACTACTGATCAGAGAAATGCAAATTAAGACCACTGTGAGATACCACTACACACCTGTCAGATTGGCTAAGATGACAGGAACAAATAATGACAAATGTTGGAGGGGATGTGGGGAAATTGGGACACTAATACATTGCTGGTGGAGTTGTGAAAGAATCCAGCCATTCTGGAGAGCAATCTGGAATTATGCCCAAAAAGTTATCAAACTGTGCATACCCTTTGACCCAGCAGCGCTACTACTGGGATTATATCCCAAAGAAATACTAAAGAGCGGAAAGAGACATATATGTGCCAAAATGTTTGTGGCAGCTCTTTTTGTTGTAGCTAGAAACTGGAAGATGAATGGATGTCCATCAGTTGGAGAATGGTTGGGTAAATTGTGGTATATGAAGGTTATGGAATATTATTGCTCTGTAAGAAATGACCAGCAGGAGGAATACAGAGAGGCCTGGAGAGACTTAAATCAACTGATGCTGAGTGAAATGAGCAGAACCAGAAGATCACTGTACACTTCAACAACAATACTGTATGAGGATGTATTCCGATGGAAGTGGAAATCTTCAACATAAAGAAGATCCAACTCACTTCCAGTTGATCAATGATGGACAGAGGTAGCTACACCCAGAGAAGAAACACTGGGAAGTGAATGCAAATTGTTAGCACTAATATCTGTCTGCCCAGGTTGCATGTACCTTCGGATTCTAATGTTTATTGTGCAACAAGAAAATGATATTCACACACATGTATTGTACCTAGACTATATTGTAACACATGCAAAATGTATGGGATTGCCTGTCATCGGGGGGAGGGAATAGAGGGAGGGGGGGTAATTTGGAAAAATGAATACAAGGGATAATATTATAAAAATATATATATATATATATATATATATAATAAAAAAATTAAAAAAAAAAAAAAAAGAAGAAGATTTGCACATGTTTAACCTCCGTTCAGTTATTTGCTATCTAGGAGAGAGGGGAGGTAAGGAGAGAGGGAAAAAAAAAAAATTGGAAGACATTTTTTTTGCAAGGATAAATTTAAAAATTATCTTTGCAGGTATCTCAAAAAATAAAAAGCTATTATTTTTTTTAAAAGAAGAAAAAAAGTAATTTGCCCAATTCAAGTTATCTTCCTATTTGTTTTGACTGCCTACAGACACACAGACAGATCATTCAGTATTTCATTCAGGTTATCTATGCTGCTAGTAACAGAAGGAGAACACACTTTCCATTTTTCAAGCCTTTCTAGCTTCTGATAGTTCTTAGTACATGGAGTATGGATTTGCTCAACTTAACCAGAGTAATGATTCAGAAACTGGATCAAATTTGGGTCACTTTTCCTTGTCAAAATGGATCATTGTGAATAGAAGTATTAGCTGATGAAAACATATCAAGTCATTAAGCATGATGGACATATCTGATCTGCATAGGTATGATAGCAACACCTCAACTATGAAACTTATTGTTCCTATTCCCTTATTTCCAATGTCACTCAGCAACTCTGATTTTACTAATCAGATTGAGGCTTTTTCTGTTTACAATCTTGCCTTTAACTTTTTTTCTATTGACTCATATACTTAACATTCTACATTTTACATAATTTCTGTTGTATTGCATTGGAAAAAATGTCCCCTATTGCTGATTTCAGGTAACCTCCACGGTACAATGAAAAAAAATTGGTCCCTGTGATCAAAGTCCTTAGATTCAATCCTTACCACAAAATTTTACAACCTGTGTGACTTTGGGAAAGTTATTCTATTTCTTCATCTGTGAAATGAGGAAAATTGACTAGATAGGCATTGAGAGCCCTTCTAGCTTGAATTCTATGATCCTGTCTAGGATGATATTCAATTACCTAAATAGCTTCCAAAGTTCTAGAAAAAAACGTTGCAACATAAGTGACATTTGTCTTTGACATGGAACTACTTAAATTTATGCAATAGTCTTGCACCTCCTAATCAGAAGTGCTAAAATGTTATATGGTATCCAATCACTTGTTGCAGCTATCTATGCAATTGGCTGTTTCCTGAGTTTCTTGGGGTCCTAAATTTATTCTTCTTTTCATCCTTTTGACTTCGTATTCTTTTATAAAATTCCCATTCTTTTCTCTATTGATTGATCTTAGCTAGAAGAAAGGCAATTTATTAAACCATTTTTATACTATCAATAATGGATAGGCATTCCTTCCCCAAAGGGATTTATTTCCATTTTTGACCCAAATAAATCTGTCATTGGTGTGAATGAGTTTTGGAAATCTTTTTTGAATAGGGTTATTACCAAACATATTAAGTCAGAAAATCAGAGGTCATCACCCTTAGCAGCCTATTTCTGAAAGTGTGCCAACTTCTGTTATTGATATTACCACAATTTAAAAGTTTGTTATTTGAATTATATCTTTTGGGATGAGCTATAGTATATATAAGCAATATTCTTAAAAGCTCTTTTCCAGGCCTGGCAATATTCTCAAGCAGGTTTGTAGCAATGATAACACATCAACATTATAATGTAATCTCCTCCAAGTACAGGTGGTGAAGTTTATGGTTCTGCTCATCATCTCAATTATGATTAAATAGGTGATCACCATAGAAATGCAAGCCTGGTTATGCCTTCCATACTCTTATGAGATACAATTGTTATCTCTTTACTCATTTATCTCTCTTATTTAGAGGTCTTGAGCTGCTCCTGGACATTTTTATGTCTCCTTTCCATGCTTTTTCTGCCAAATTCAAAACAAAGCTTTCAGGAAAAAAAATAACACTTGTCTTTTCAATAAATATTTTGTGGGTAATTTCTATGTAAAGATATTTTCAATGAAATTACAACCTAAATTCACTGACTAGTCAGGCTACTCAGAAGTTGTTGTTTGTCCATAGGTTTGAGAATTACCTAGGGGGTGTCAAGGATAAAGGGATGGACCTATAGTCAGGAATACTTGAATTCAAATCTCATCTCAGATACTAGATGTGTGATCACATGGAAATCATTTAACCCTGACTCAGTTTCTTCATCAGTAAAATGGGGAAAATATAACATTTATACTGTAAAGATAAAATGAGATTCACAATATATATAAATAACTTTATAAACATTAAAGTGCTATATATATATATACATATCCTCTCTAGCTAGCTAGCTACCAAGTAGTAGTGGTAGTAATAGCAGAAGTATTAGTTGCAACAGCAGTAGTAATAATAATATATCACATGAATGAAAATAAGCAAATGTTATAACCTCAATCTTAAAAATTTCTCTGCTTCCATTTGTTACATGCATTGTTTGATACCATGGTTAAGGCCTCTTTAAAAGGTTATAAAAAGCTTCTTAAGTGCAGGTATAAAATCAAAGATTTACAATGCAAACTAATGTCAAGTGAAGTTAAGTGAAGAAGTAGGTTAAGACAATCTCTTTCCCCTTCTGAAATCATTGGCTCAGATCCACAGTGAAATAATTTAGTTTGCCATTTCCCCATGTGAATAATGGTTCAAATCTGGCCCATTTAATTTTATAAAAATCCCATGCAACATTTGAGCTCCAATGAAACCTCCCATTAAAATGCATACCCTCATTACTATACTTTTAAACTTTTTAAAAGGCAATACTTAAATACATTGACTAAATTGAAAGGCTTAGGGGGAAAAAGTATGGAGTGACTGCTTTAATCAGGTTATTTTAAATCATTGACTTTTATTTAAAAAAAAAAAAAAAAACTGAACTGGGAACTCCAACAACTAAAAAAAAAAAATCTATCAAAGTACCATTTTGCTCTTAGGTAAAATTTTGTCAGCATTTTAAATCATAAACACACATTAATTTTTTAAAATCTAATGTGAATTGTTTTTAAAAATATGATAATATGTCTGTTATGTATGGAAAGAGTATATCATACAGTAAGTATTTATGCAGTTAAGACTGGTGGAATCCAATTTTTCTTCAGGTATAAAGAGTCTTACTCATAGAGGAGAGTTTATTAAATCTTTGTAGGTTAACACAATTTCTTTAAAAAAGATTTTTAACTTTAAAAAAGGTTTTGGTGTCACATATCAAATCACAATTGTCTCTCAAATAGGAAGAATAGGGACATGGGCACTTGAATACTCTTACCCTTTCTTTAAAAACCACTAAGAAAAGCAAATTACTCTTAAGCTATTTATACTCCAGATCCCTAACTTATTCTCTAATTGTTTTATTTCCTTAGTTGACAGATTCTTTTCGGTCTCTGTTTACACATCTATTGCTCTCCCTGTAGACTATTTGGATACTTAGTTCAGAATACATCTCTATCTTGCGGACAAGTCTTTGCAATAACCAGAAAGGTATTACTGCTTAATCAGTGAGAAGCTCAGCCTGATATTATGACAGTCTAGTTTTTGCAAAGCTATTTGGACATTAAAATACTTTATTTGAAATCCAATGATTAGTATCTCTGATGGCATATCTTATTTCAAGTCTTGTGACTGATAGTAATCTAATAAGATGTCATAGAGATAGTGACAAGATCTGAACCAGGTATAGTTCCAGGACAATGGACCAGGTAAATGGGTAAAATGTTTTCCTAGATTTTATTATTATTGTGTCCATACATTCTCACATGACAAATTAGACATTTTATCTGTTGTCCCAAGCTTTATATATGGAAAATCACACTTGTTAACTATCCTGTCATAGAAAATATGAAGTAATGAAAAGAAAAACTGGCTCTGAAGTCAGAATGTACTGAGTTCAAATTAATTTTTTTAAATTTTTACTCTAGGTCAATTCCTTAGAATCTTTTATTTCTCTCCAAGTCTCATGTGACTCCTTAATTATAGGTATTGTGAAATAAGTTTGTAAATCTGCCTAAGTGGAAAGGATTTCCACATCAGCAAAATTAAATCCATAAAAAAGACATATTGACTAAATTAACATGCCTGTATCTATATAATAATTTGTGATTGGATAAATTGATAGAGACAACTCCTATCCAAAGATAAAGATATTTATGGAGATGTGGATATCATTCTAGTGATAGCTCTAGATATGTCGATTCAGTCTTTCCCTCCCACCTTTTGTCTCTGTCTCTCTGTCTTTCTCTCTGTCTCTGTCTCTCTTTATTTTTGTCTATCTGTCTGTCTTTCTCTCTCCCCTCTCTTTCCCCTCCTAAATGTTAAGAAAACTAAGAATTCTGAGAGGAAAAAAAAAAAAAAAAGATGACTAGAAAATATTTTCAGGAATTGAAAAGAGCCAGTGAAAAGTCATAGAGAAGAGAGAGATGGTGGATTGCTCTGTATGAGGAATAGCAAAATGGACAATTTCACAAGATTATAGTTTATTTGGAGTGGAGGGATATGTAATAAGACTAATAAAATAGTTTGGGGAGGCATATTGTGAAGGTGGAGGACTATAAACAACACTTAAAGATTATATTTAATCTTGGAGGAAATAAAGAATTACTGGGAGGTTACACTTTGGGAAATCAGCTTTGTAGTTGTGTGAATGACAGATTAGATTGAAGAGAGGCTCAAAGCAGAGAGGCTCAAAGTCAATTAAGTAGTTCTTTCAATTGCTGAAGAAAGAGGTGTTGATGTTCTTTTTTATTTTTTAATTTTTAATAGTTTTTATTTGCCTGATATATACATGGGTAATTTTACAACATTCACAATTGCCAAACCTTTTGTTCTAATTTTTCCCCTTTCCTCCCCACCCCCACAGATGGCAGGTTGACCGATACATGCTAAATATGTTAAATTATAAATTAAATACAATATATGTATACATGTCCAAACAGTTGTTTTGCTGTACAAAAAGAATCAGACTTTGAAATAGTGAATAATTAGCCTGTGAAGGAAATCAAAAATTCGGGTGGACAAAAATAGAGAGATTGGGAATTCTATGTAGTGGTTCATAGTCATCTCCCAGAGTTCTTCTGCTGGGTGTAGCTGGTTCAGTTCATTACTGCTCTATTGGAACTGATTTGGTTCATCTCATGGTAGAAGAGGGCCACGTCCATCAGAATTGATCATCATACAGTATTGTTGTTGAAGTATATAATGATCTCCTGGTCCTGCTCTTTTCACTCAGCATCAGTTCATGTAAGTCTCTCCAGGCCTTTCTGAAATCATCCTCTTGGTCATTTCTTAAAGAACAATAATATTCCAGAATATTCATATACTACAATTTATTCCAATTGATGGGCATCCACTTAATTTCCAGTTTCTGGCCACTATAAAGAGGGCTGCCACAAACATTCTTACACTGATGTTTGTAATGTGCTGTTGTCTCCAGAAGCTGTGGATCGCTCTCTGGGAGGAGATCTGCTGTGTCAACTCAAATCTCTCGGACAGATTCTTCTTCCTGTAGAGAGCAAACTTCCCTTGCTGCAGAGAGCAGCCTCAAGTCTGGTCCAGAAACAACTCCCTTTTTCCTCCAGAGCTGCCCTCTTTATCCTCCCAGAGAATGGGCATGGGATAATGCAAGGGCTTCTGGGAAGAATTACTTGAACCAATGAACTTGCTCCTCCTAAGCATGTAAGCTCTTCCCCAGGAAAGGCCGGAACTAGAGAATTGTCAAGTACTGACTTAGCACTTAGTAAGAACCTAACAGATGTTATTTTTAAAACATATATATATATATATATATATATATATATATATATATATATATATATATATATATATATATATATATATAATTTGCTTATGATTACATCCGTTTTCTTTTTAATTTTGCAAAGCAATTGGGGTTAAGTGATTCATCTGAGATGAGACAACTGACAGGTGTTGAGTGTCTAAGCCTGGATTTGAATTCATGTTCTCCTGACTCCAAACCCGTCCTCTATCCACTGTGCTATCTAGCTGCCTCCTAAAGAGATGATGATGTACTAACTAAGGATGTAGTTATGTGAGCAGAGAGACGAGAATGGATATGAAAAAGGTTGTCAAAGTAGAAATAATAAGATTTGACAACAGAGTTTTTATGGAAGAAGACAGCATCTTTGGAAGATATCTGTGAGAATACTTTATATTATCATCTTTTCATCAAATCATTAAATTTGCATACAAATTTATATTAAATTTACCATTCCTAAATTTATTAATTTAGGAAACTAAAATGACTCAAATCTCTAAAAATTTATCTACCCTTGATAATTACAGCAACTGTATTCAGGTGATTAGACTTACCTCAAGTGGATTCCAAAAGACCTCTTCAGGAAAACCTTAACTTCAAGAACTGACATGATGCCTCTTTGTCCAGCTGTGGTTTTATGGCCCAAGTCATGTATATCTTTGGGTAACTAAGAGCAACCCAAGAAAATATATATGAAAGTCAGTTGCTTAGTTACAACCATATCCTTTCTCTAATTTCATTTATTTGTTCAAATAACCCTTAGTGATAGAAAGCAAAAGTCATGTCTGTTACATTATGTTAATAGTATTCTAAAAAGGAGCCAACTCCCACACCTGAAGTTGCCAGAAAGAATATTACTAAAAGAGATTATAACCTAGGATAAGGGAGTGTTGAAATAGAACAGAGCCAGGAAATATCTTAATATGAACTTTTTTCTCTCCAGATGTCCTTGTTGCTTATGTAATATATTTAAATAAAGATAATCTATAAAAGAATTATTTTTCTTCTTTGCCTAAATCTAGCAGCAATTATGTCAATCTCTTAGGTGTTTACTCACTGAAGTATAATATTATCAAGATGCCATTTTTAATACTTCATTTTTTTGAGACTAAAGAAAAACCCTACATTGCATTATTTCTAAAGGACTTTTCCAAAATTATGAACATAAAGTTTTCAAAAGAAGAATTACAACCCTCAATAACTATATAATAAAATATTACTTTAAAAGATTAATGATAAGATAAAATTAAAACAACTGAGATATTACTCATGCCATTCAAATTTTTTAAAAAGTAAAAAAAAGAAATAGTAAAATTTGAAGTATTAAAGGAATATAATCACATACCTAAAATGGTGCTATGAATTGGTATGACGATTTTGGGAAAAAAGTAAAATTATGAATAAAATATTTCTAAATATTTAAATTTTTGAGATAACATTAATAAAGATATATCTCAAAAAGGAAAAAAAAAACATATATAAAGTTGATAGAAAGAAAGAAAGAAAGAAAGAAAAAAAGGAAGAAAGAAAGAAAGAAGGAAGGGAAAGAGAGAGAGAAAGAAAGAAAGAAAGAAAGGAAGGAGGAAGGAAGAAAGAAAGAAAGAAAGAAAGAAAGAAAGAAAGAAAAAGAAAGAAAGAAAGAAAGAAAGAAAGAAAGAAAGAAAGAGAAAGAAAGAAAGAAAAAGAAAGAAAGAAAGAAAGAAAGAAAGAAAGAAAGAAAGGAAAGAGAAGGAAGAAAGGAAGGAAGGAAGGAAGGAAGGAAGGAAGGAAGGAAGGAAGGAAGGAAGGAAGGAAGAAGGAAGGAAGGAAGGAAGGAAGGAAGGAAGGAAGGAAGGAAGGAAGGAAGGAAGGAAGGAAGGAAGGAAGGAAGGAAGGAAGGAAGGAAGGAAGGAATGAAGGAAGGAAAAATGGGAGGGGGAGGAAAAAATCATTTAAGGCACTTGCACTTGATACCTCTCAGGGTATTATCAGGATAGTATCAGGACATGGTAACTTATGTAGGCTTTAGATATCCAGAAATGAGTAGGAAAACTATATCAGGGAGGCTGTAGCAATCAAACCTGGCCCTTTATTTTATGTAAAACCTCCCTATCTTGTAGAAATGAGCTGCCACAGGGAAGTGCTGGTCCTATCTCAATATTCCCTTTAAGGACATAGGTGATGGTTCATTAAGTTCTGACTGTCTTGTCCTACTCTTGATCATACCATGCATACAATTGTTGAAGGGAAATTACCTAATGACTACAGGAGTTTCTCACACTCCCCCCAACATTTCTCAACTCTCAGAAAAAACAAAAAACAAAACAAAACAAAAAAAACCTAAAAGGCTTACATCGGTTAATCTTTTCCTTAACATATTTTCAGCAAAACTTTTTAAAATCATATATTTTGTGTTTATATCTTTTATACTTCTTTGTCTCATGATTTACTTTAAACAAATCAAAAATTAAGTGATTAGTTTTTGTACAGTCACTTTAAAACTGAGGATATGAAGAATAAAAAATTGGTCTCATAGTATATTAATTTTCTATTGGAAGAAAATAACATGATCCTAGATAAGTAAATATAAAATATAGAAAATACATAGAAAATAATTTATTAATATGTATATATGCATATGTAGGCATTAACAATTGGATAAAACAGCAAGGGCTTTTAAAGAAATATTGCATAAGCTTAACCATGAAGGAAACTAAGAATTTTGTGAGACAGAGTTGAGGAGGGAGTTTATTTTAGGGAACAAAATTGGTCTGTGCAAAGAAATGAATAGAAAAGACAATTTATTGATTGGCATCTCTCTCTCTCTCTCTCTCTCTCTCTCTCTCTCTCTCTCTCTCTCTCTCTCTCTCTCTCTCTCTCTCTCTCTCTCTCTCCTCCCATTCTTCTTTCTCTCTCTTTCTCATTTGCTACAAATAGGAAAATGTGCATATATAGATGTATACATAAATGCACAGGGTAAGCTTCTTTATGGAACTTTTTGCTTAATTACCATGCCTTTTTTCCCCCATCCAATTCCCATTTTAAAAATCAGCATCTCATTTAAATAAGTCAGATGCATGAACAAAAGAAAAAATAAGTTTTTATTACATACTTAATATGTTCTAAACACTATGCTAAATTCTAGATATTGAAACAAACAACAAACAAAAAAATCTAGACTGCCACCTACATTTTTTTCATTTGTCCTAACAAATCTCTGGTCTAACAGTACACAGAAAAACAGACTCAAGAATAACTCCTAAACCATTAAAGAGCCATTACTTATGGGTTAAAATATATTAAATTATTTGTTGTTGTTGTTGTTGTTATTTTCCTTCTAACTTATCTAGTTTCTATTTTATCAAAACTATTTTTTTTTTAATTTTAGACTTAAGAAATAAAATAATTTCCATAAAATAGTAGAACATAAAAAAATTGCACATGAAACTGCAAATCTATTATGTTCAATTTGCATTTACTTTTAAAATTTAATAAAATTATTATATACCTTTCTTTTCCCCTTCCCTTTCACACACACACACACACACACACACACACACACACACACGCAAAAGCACACATGTAAAACCATATATAGATTCTTTCTCAAAGAAAATATATTCATGGTTTTTAGATGTGAATCTTTTGTGCAATCCACAAATGTCTGACTTCTCTCATTCTTTATATCTGAACTATACTTTCTATTTTTTCCCCTTTCCTTACCACTCACATTTGGAGTCACCAAAATATGTGTTGATTTAATTTGGAAAATAAATTATTCTTTGTAGAATTTCTCTGTCTTTTGCTACATCCTTTGCAAAAGATTCTGGAACTTTTTTTATTAAGTCGTTTCAGTTGTGTCCAATTCTTTATAACCTCATTATGGTGTGTTCTTGGCAAAGATGATAGAGAGATTTGCTATTTCCTACTCCAATTTGTTTTACAGATGAAAAAACTGAGGCAAACAGAGTTACAAGACTTGCCAAGGATCATATAATTAGTAAGTGTCTGAGCCTGGATATGATCTTGAAGATAGATATTCCTGACTCCAGGTCCAGCATTCTATCCATTGAGTCACCAAACTGCCCCTTAGATGTTGGTATTAAAACTATAATTATTCTCATGAAGGTTCAGTCTTTTGTAGTTATTTATTATAAGTGCTACAGTTTGAATGACCAAATAGTCAAATGAATGGACACCCAGATCTAGAATTAGAGTTCAGTTACAGTTAATTTCTGTTAATTGTTGAAGCTTATTTTCTTCAAAGATTAACTGGTGTTCTAGTTGAGATGCATAAGCATCCTTTTCTCCCTTTTGTTGTTTTTATGGAAAAGTTATTTTAAACTTTGACAAGTATAGTACATAGAAAATCCTTTGATTACCTGAGGGTACACTTGCTTGGTTTTATTTATAATTGCAATATCCCAACAGTGATTGCCAAGATAATTCTTAAAAAGCTATTATACTGAAAATGATATAGCCAATTTACCTGATGAATAAAATACAATTTACTTTCAAATTGAAACTTTAAATGGATTGTAGTCATGTTCCTATTCACTGTAGATTGGGTAAATGAAACATAGTATGATTGAGGGCTGGAAAAGGCTTCAGAGATCATCTGGTTCAATCCCCTCATTTTACTGATGTCAGGTCTATCTTTATTCCTTATTAAATAGACAACTAAATATTCTAAAATATATTCATGTTTACAATCCACAGATAAACTAGATCATGGTAGAGAATCATATGAATGAATACCAATTTACTTGGTTGTTTCTAAGAATGTTATATTATTTAAGCTGTTTCACTAACAACATTTAAATGGAAGACAAGACAGTAAAAGAATGGTTAGTTAACAAGGACATATAGAAAGTAGAGAGCAATAAAAGGGACACTTAAATCATTCTCATAATGAAAGGACTTTATTTTTACTGAAAAGCTGAGATAGTCACAGCCTCAGTAGAAAGCAAGTATAAAAGCAAGCAGACAGATGTGTTCAATCTTTATCATGAAATATGGTTGTTCTGCTTATATCACCAGAATGGTCATTTTATCTGTAACAATGTATCATATTCAGACAGTCTGGGAAGGAAGAATAAATGAGCTCTTCTCTAAATATTTATTATTAACTAAGAACTTATTGCCTTATCTTGGACACTTCTGATATATTCAAGATAACCATATGGTTAAGGCATCTATACAGATGTGCTCCAGTGGGAGATGGATATTTATGCTAAATCATCACCTCCACTGTATAATGCATCAGTTGGCTCTCATGGTCTTCAGCCATCTGTGCAAATCTCTCTCAGTGTGACTCATACCAAACACTGACAGTGCCACCGAGATGATGGAGAATCTGCTCAAGAGACAGATATTCTGAATCACAATAATGCCGTAGGAACCATTTCTTTTAATTAATTTAACAGAACAAAACTAATAAATACCAATATGTGCTAGACTTTGCAGATACAAGGATAATCTGATTTTTCTTGAACCTATAAATAGTATCAGAAATAAATATATTAAAAAAATTTAGTTCTTATATTTAATGTATGCTAGAATTAACTTTTGTACTGTGATTTTGAGCTTAATATTCCTTTTCCATCCTTCCCATTTTTGATAAACATACCTGGTAGTTCTTTACTATTTATGACTTTCTTGCCCTTCTTTCCATATGTGGATAGTGTAAAGAGAAGCTAGTAAATTCAATTTGTATTGAAGTCAATACTCTGGAATGGGGGCTTGAGCTGATAACATAAGACGAAAATCACAGGTATTATGGGATACTTAGAACCTTGAACAGAAATGGATCAACAACCTTGAATTTCAAATGGAATTGGAATTGGGAGGGAGATCTTAGAGGTCATCTAAAACACCCTACTTCTTAATACCCACCTTTTGAATTTCCTTACTGAAATAAATCCAAATTTCATTGCCTAAACCAAGCCTTTTCTGATTACTCAACTCATTAAATCTTATTTTTTTCCCTTTTTAAGTGTTTTTTCAGTATTGTAGTATTCTGTATAGAATTGGCATTTACTTATTTTTGTTGTTTCCTTACTATTGTTGTGCTTATTAACCCTTCCCACCCTCCCCTTCATTAGATTTTAAATTCCTTAAAGGCAGGGACTCTCTTTTCAAATTTTGTTTTTCTGGATTCACAATTCTGACACATAGCAAATGTGTTTTTGGAATTACATTTTTTTGAAGGAAATGCTTGTATTCTACAATGAAGGAAGATAGAGCAGGGAACACTCTCTATTCCTCCATTCCTCAATTTACCAGAGCAGAGCTAGAATTCCCTCTTAAATTCCTCCTCCAACACACATGCTCCATAGATAGCTCAGTTCTAAGTACTTTCTGTTATGTTACCAGACAGCAGAATCAAAGGTTCAAAGTCAGCACCTTAATTGAAATAGTAACAGCTGGCACAACAAAGTCAGTTAAGCAAGATTCTGATCTGTCCTAAGATATATTTTCACAGATTCTCCATAATTCATTCAATAAACATCTGTTAAGCATTTACTATGTGCCAAGTACTATGCTAAACTTCTATTAATTTATGTTTCTTTATTTGTCAGTACCAGATAGCTTTACTGATTAGAATTTTATCATATGATTTTAAGATTTTGTACAGCTAGGCCAACTTCCTTCACATTTTAAAAATCAATTTGCTTGCTATTTTTTTTTCACTTAATAGAATTTTATTTTGTCCAATTACATGTAAAGATAGTCTTCAACTTTCATTTTTTATTTAATTTATTAAATTTTAATTTTTTTTTTCAACTTTCTTGGTCCCACCCCTCATTCCTCTATTTTTTCAGACCATCATTACTCTCTTCTTTGGTCATCACTACTCTCTCTCTCTCTCTCTCTCTCTCTCTCTCTCTCTCTCTCTCTCTCTTTTTGTGTTGCCTTTGAGCAAGGGTGATTTTGGCATTTGTATTTATGTTCTCAGATTATGGAAAAATTTGTGGCCCATAATGAGTGGCTAAGAAATTCTTCATTGAGTCTGATTCTCCTCATTTTATAGATGATAAAACTGAGCACAGAAAAAGTCCAGTGATTTGCTCAGAACACCACAGCTAGAAGGTAACTGAGGTGGCATTTGAGGTGTCTGAGGTGGCAGACAATCATCAGATCCATAGGGAAAGTTTTTTGATTTTGGTAGCTATACCTAAAGCATTTAAGCTACTGACAATGCCTTAGAAAACACCAACAAATGCCTTAGTAATTGCTATTTCATGATGAGGCTTTGTCAATGAATTTGGGTTTCATCTTATAAATTATAATTGACTCTATAATATTATAGATAATGAAGTTCATCAAGTTTGAGAATCTAAATAAAATAAAATCATGTATATTTTATTTATTCTGAATATATGAAATTGATAAGGACAAATATACATACATACAAATATATGCCCAACAATATAAAAGTAAGAAGTTCCTTAAAATTAGGAATATGTTAAAAATATATATATACATAGAGGAACTAACCAGTTTAAAGGTAGTCTACTGCATTCTCCAAAGACAGGCTAGCAAGTACATTATTTAGACATTTCCTTGTACTTTTAATTAAGATCTATTAAAATAAATTAAAATCACCTGGAAAAGTTATCTACTTTTTCAGTTGTCATCACTTGCAATTTCAAAAGAAATTAAATCTGTATTTCACTTTTTTTTTCTCATGAGTCATTCCAATTATTTCCCATGTTGATTTTACAAATGATTTTCCTATTGTTTTAGAGACTTCCGAAGTTTTATATATATATATATATATATATATATATATATATATATATATATATATATATATATATATATATATATATATATTTGGTGGGGTAGTATAAGCTAATGATATTTAACTTATAGTGCAAATAATTCCTCTTCTGTTTTAGACAAAACATCAGGCTGAGGGAAAAAGTGATTTAGTAACTCATTTAAATTTGTAATTTTATAATATCAGAATTAATTGAAAATATTAAGACTATGAGTGCATACTATAATGTTTAAGACAAGAGATCCATCTGCAAATTTATGAGAGAGATTTTCAAAATTGTAGTTCTCTCCATTGAGGCAGATTATAGGCAGCTAGCTGTTGCAATGGAGAGACAGCTGGACCTGGAATAAAGAAGATTCAACTTTCTGAGATAAAAACCAGCCTCAGACACTTACTAGCCATATTATGCTGGTCAAGTCACTTACCCCTATTTATCATAAACTCTTACTTGTAAAATGTGCTGGAAAAGAAAATAGTAAAACACCCCAGTATCTTTGTAAGAAATGGGATCCGAATGGTTCACAGAGTCAGACAGAACTAAAGAACAATTGAACATAAAAAAAAAAAAAAAAAAAAAAAAAAAAAAAACAACTTTCTGTCATCTGAAATTTATAAGCTTATAAAGTTTCCTGGGGCCACTGAGTTGTTCTTGGTAGCTTTCAATAACACCAAAAGGCCTATGGAAATCTTCAGCTACTCAAGGAATCATGCCCTAACTTTTAGACATATTTGTTTTTTCATCACTTTACTCCCCTTGAAGGATATGCTTGGGAATCCTCTAAACTTTTTCACAAAAATGTTTGTTGACTTGCTTCCTTGTCCATCTAAAAGCTCATATCATTCTTTTCTTGATGTTGGATTTTTCTTGCACCAAGGACATTCAGCAAGAATATGTTAGAGAAAGGAAATATCATTTTGCCTCCAAGGCTAACCATATATCCACTTTGAATACCATCTTTAAAAATAGACAAAGAAAACCAGAAAGCACATAGAATGTAGTATTTAAGTTTAGTTTGAAAGTATAGTTTGAAAAAATAGTTAACTATTACTGAGGAAATTGAACATATTTATAATAAAATTTATCTATAGAAAATAGCTTCATTAAAAAAAATAATTTTCTTTTGAGAGAGAATAGGAAGAGAGGTATAAATAAATGTCCTCTTAAAAAGACAAGGAGTTATGTTTTTCAACTTTTTCATCACCAACAGAAACAAGATAAATATAATTTAATAAATTTGTAATTCTGATTTTTCTTGGATATCTCTAGAACAAATTATTATCAATTGACCAAGGCTTTCTTCACCAAAGACTTCATATCTTACACTCAAAGCTATACCATGTGTATTTCATTTTCTACATAGAATAGTGCTGAGTGCCTTGCTCATAACTTTGTGTTGTTATAGCCCCAGGGGAAATAAAGAAGGGCTGCTGAAAACTGTCTCTTCTTTTTGGAAGCAGTAATTCTCCATTTGCAAAACAGGGTTCTCTGGGAAGGAGGTGAGAGAGAGAGAGAGAGAGAGAGAGAGAGAGAGAGAGAGAGAGAGAGAGAGAGAGAGAGAGAGAGAGTGTGTGTGTGTGTGTGTGTGTGTGTGTGTTTAATTCGATTGAATTGTCCATTAATGTCTTCATGAAACTTAAGGCAAAGTAAATAATGTGTGCCACTAATAATATCTGTCTGCCTACTAATGACTCTTATAGTACTTCTAGAATAATTTTAGGCATTACTTATTGTGACTTGGAGCATTTAATTAATTCACAACTCTCCATGTAAGATTGCTTGTTATATTTCACAGGAAAGCAATTGTTGTGTCTAACTAGCAATTAAATATTATTTTTATTTACATCCGATATCATGAAAATTTGTAGACTTATTCCTCTTGTCTCTCCATATATTGCAAATTTAGTAAAACTGGATGGGTAAAAAAGATATAGCTGAATGATCAATTTTCATCTGATAATATATAAAGTGAAAGTATTAAAACTTAATGCATCCTTTATTTCCTTCAAAATTTCCCTGCTGAGAGGTTCTTATTGTAATTAAAACTCCCACTGTTTTTTGGTTTAAAGACAAGTAAGCTATGTGTATTCAGTAAAAGGAGTCTAAAAGGAGTTTTTGTTGTTGGGTTTTAATTAATATTTGAGTAGGATCTTCTTCCCAGCATAGACATAATAATAATAATAATAATAATAATAATAATAATAATAATAATAATAATAATAATATAATCTATACACTTAAGAAAGTACCTCCCATTATCTTTGACTGTTATTCTGGTATAAAGATTATTTTTATTTTTATCTGTTCATATCTGACAATTTTAAAATGTCCATAAATTAGTAATTGAGATATTCTAATACACGGACTCTCTCAATTGCAGAGTTGAAGGGACCGCAAGTCATATTGTCCTACTTTTAGCTCAACAAGAATGCTTTTTACAACATAAGTCAAAAACCTTTTAGCACCCCGGTGAACAAGAATTTATTACTTCCTAGATTTTAAATTAAATAGCTCTAATTTTTAATTTTTGTTTGCGTTTAACACCTTTTCCTCCCAATTTCTTAAATACTTTTAACTCTTTGCAACTTCAATCCACTTCTAGATTGGCTCTCTGGGGCCAATCAAATCAATTCTAACTCTTCTACAACAAAACAGATGTACAAATATTTAAAAACAAGCACTGCTACGATTCCTACCACCCACCTCCAAGTTTTTAATAAGTATTGACATCAATTTCATACTGTTAAAGGGCATGTAAAACTATGGTTGATCAGCTGAAATTTTGTCTTTTCATCATCCTTTATGCTTTTGCCTACTAGATAAAGTGAAATGTTTTCACTATTCACTCCTCAAAGCACCAAAAATAGAATTCTTGCAATAATGTTTGTACATAATGAAACACATTTCCCTTTTCATGCCCAATTTCCCTCTGCATTTTAACAGTATATATTTGGAAAACTGCTGTAAAAAGACTATTCTTTCTCCAGATGCCTTCAAAATTCTGCCTTCCAGATAGCCCAAAAAGCCAAAGGTTTTTTTTAGATTAACCAACATGTTCCTATCTAGGAAATGGATAATAAAGAGGCTTCAATATTTTTACTGGGTCTTGAATTTAATAAAGATTTTGTAGAGAAGGTCAAAACATCATGAAATATTTGAGTAATTGTCCATCCTTGACAAGCCATTTCAATTGTAAGCATCCCAGAGGGATCAAATAAGGCAATATACTTAACATCATTATTAAAACTATAAGTATTTGATGAAATCTATCACCACACAAAGGACACAAGGATGGAGATTATTACTCTCTGCCTTTCAGAAAGTTTATTCCAATTGAAATTAATAATTTCAATTGTATATGTGACAATAATCTGTCACAATCAGGCTATTATGTATTATATATATGTGTGTGTGTGTGCATATATACATATATATATATGTATATATATATATATATAATTTCTATTTTTTATTTATTGTTGGTATTGAGTACCTTCATATTTAGTGCTATATGCAAACATAATTTCTATTCATATCACCATTCTTCCAGATCCCCAGGTTCACACCTTCAGAATAATCTTTTATTGATAGATTTTTCTCAGCTCTCACTTTAGTTAGTTCCTGAATCTTGTTGACTATAACTGTACAATATCTCACATATCTCATTTTTTTTCTCCATTTATATTTTTCTTACCACCCTAGTTGAGGACAAAATCACATCTTATTTATACTGTTCTAATAGTCATTTCCTTAATATCCCTTGTTCCAGTCTGTTCTATTTCATATATCTTTCTGGAAATAATCTTTTGTAATTACAAGTCCAAGCATATTATTCACCTGTTCAGTAAATGATTCCCCTCAGTTTCTAAGATACCAAATGGACTCTTCAGCTTTGCATTTAAAAAGCTCTTAACATTATAGCTTGAGTTGTACTTTATATGATTCTCTTAATATGCTCTATGTTCTAATAAAACTATCCTATCTAATGTTCTCTATACTTCACAATCTATCTTTTCTGTGACTCTCAGCAAATGTCTTAACTTCCTTAATTTTATTTTCCTCATTGGTAAAATAAACATAATAATAATAACATTATATTCTACTAAAGTTTTAAGAAGATAAAATAAGATATGTAAGGTACACCAAATTTTTTCAATGCAAGTTACTCCTGCTGCTACTTTTGCAGCTGATGAACTTCTTACATGTTATATGCCTCCAGATGAAATTAAGGGTATTGAGAGGAGGGGATATTTTTCATTATGTCACTGGCTCACTGGTATCTCCAAAGAGTATCTTGCCCATAGTAAGGTTAAAAGTTATAGATCAAAAACTAAAAAGAACCTCAGAGGCCATATGATTCAACCTTATAATTTTATAAATAAGGAAATTGAAGCTGAGTGGTTAACACAAGCACTAATCTTCAAAGGTATGATTGAATCCAAGGTCTCAAATTCTATATTCATTATCTTCATAAAGGAAAAAAGAATGTATCAACTTTTGTAAACAAATGGTTATTGCATTCATAGATGATCACCTCTCACTGTAATATTTTCCAGTGCATGCAAGGATATAAGACTTCATTGATTTAGATAATCACAAAAATGAGTATGATAATCCACCCATACTACTGTTACCCTCATCTTCATCTTCCCATATGGGATTAGATCCAGTATTCTAGCATCTTCTCTCTTTTGGTTTTAATATAACTACCTTAACATCATAAATACTTATAATCAAATGACAATTTATCCACTGTGGTGCATACAGAGCCCATATAATATTACACTTCATAATAAACTCTAGTTTTTTTTTTTTCCTTGACACAATTATGTACTTAATAAATGTTCTTTGCATTGGAATGGGTTTGAATTGAGAAAACAACTCATAGAGGTAGAGTAAGTTGCTTAAGTTCATACAACCAGGGAGCATCAGAAGTGAAGATTTCAGTAAAGGTTTCTTCCTTCCTACTTACATATTGTTTAATTTCCCAAATGTTTGTAGATGGTAGGGTTGGTTCTATTTCAAACAATGACTAATGATCAAAGGTAATTTAATAAAACCATCAGGGAATAAAGAATCAAGAGATGAAAGAAGAAAAGTTGTCTATATATACCTTTATGTCTAAGATCATTATTCTATTTTAATCTCCTGAAAGTCTCTACATTTTTCATTTCTGTTGTCCTATTCAGTCAATACTTGTCAACTTACTTGCTAGTATCATTGGAACAATTCCTTTCTTGACTCACAGCCTTCAAGACTTGAATAACGGAAAATGCTGAATAAATACTGACCTGGAGATGTTCTGATTCATAAACCTATCTTGTTTTGTGGACAAGGATCCAGCCTTAGGGAATTTGCAGAAAAAGTGAGTTAGATGTTTTTACCTAAGGTTATAATAATAAAAGCACAACCACAGGTCTTTTTGGTTTCCAAAATGGATAAGGCTCTTAGCTGCATTAGATAATACAAATTCCTTTAAAACCCGAGACACCATTAGTTGTCTGCTTGTTTTTGATGAAAGACAAAAAAATAAACTTAAAGAGTAAAGCAAAAATAATAACTGATATTATTCCCCCAACCAATCCAATATGGAGAACTGTGAGAGAGCATTTTTGCATGCTCCCTTTGTTTTATCAAAATGGATCAGCAAAAAAAATTTAAAATGATGATTATATAAAAATGAGATTTGATTAAATGAAGAGATCACTTGGTATTTAAACAACTGATCTGTGATGCATTTGTGTAAAAATAAGAACATCCTTGATGTAGTGAGATAATTCTGTGACTGTCTGAAATAGACAGCTCTTTAGTAGGGATTATACCACTCTTTTCATTCTCTCTCCCAGACATCTATCACCAGAACAAAAGAATTATTTTATCTATAGGCAGTAATAAAAATAGTTGGTACTCCTATAACATTTTAAAGCCTACAAAATACTTTGCACACAATAAAAACTATTAAGAATAGGATGAATATTTTTAGCACCATTTTATGGACAAAGAATATTTAACTTTCTATAAGGTTTATCTTAGATGCCAACTCCACGAGAAAACCCTGAGTTTTTCTTAATAATCTCTCATTCTTTTCAAATTATTTCATGTTTAATATCTGTGCTAATTCATACCCTGCATCTAATCAATCACTTATCTAATCAACAAACATTTAAAACATATATATTATATGTCAGAAAATCTTCTAGGAATGGAAAATACAAAGATCAAATGAAAAATCTTCCCTGCTTATAAGAGGCTTATGTTTTTTGTGTGAAGAAAATCATTATATACATACAACACACACACACACATATATATGTATATATAGAAAATACATGTATGTAAATATATATATACACATATTTATGTATATATATATATATATATGTGTGTGTGTGTGTGTGTGTGTAGGGAAGGATGGAGGGAAGGAGAGAGAAATCCATCATTTGGAAATGGGTTAATGGAATGTAATATATGAATATAGCAATATAGTGTTGTGCTATAAGAAATTAGGAAAAGTGTAGCATCAGAGAGACATGGAAGACATGAACATGAAAAAGATAGAACAACTTATATTGTAACATCAATTTTATTTAAAAAAAAATGAACAACCTTGAAAACTTGTATGAATTGAAGAATGAAATTAACAAAGCTGGAACAATTTGTATAATAATAAAAACAATGCTATGCAAACAACTTTGAAAACTATAAGTATTCTTATTAATATAATATCCATCAAGAATTCACAGAGAACTGATGATCAAGTATTATATTCACTTCCTGAGTAGTGATAGATTCTTGGAGAATGAGACTTTTTTTTTTTTTTTGGACACAAATAATGTGGTAATTTTATTTGCCTAACTCCATTTTTGCAAAAAGAATGTTCTTTTTCTTCTACTCTTGTCCTTCCCCTCAAACTTCCCCGCTTCATCCCAAGTTAGATATAATAGCCCTCTGGAGAAAACTGAATGAGAATAAAAAAGAGTAAAGTAGGTGAACCTAGAACCTTCACAAAACCTGGCTATATTTCAGGGGGGAAAAAAAAATCTCATGACAAAATTTAGAAAACAGAATATTAAAATCAGATGAAAGTGCAATAAAGATTATATTTAATGAAAAATTTTAGAAGCCTAGATTGAAAATTAATTGCCAAATAAATTATACCATTTTAAAGAATGAGTGAGTCAAAGAAAAAAGCACAGGAACAATCAATGATTTCATTAAAGAGAATTATAGCAATGAGGCAATATTATAAAATTTGTGGAATGCAGCTAAAAAAGTACTAAAGGGAAAATTTATATTTCTAAATATGTATACATAAAAAAGAGAGTAAGAACAGATAATAAATTGGGCATAAAACTAAAAATCTAGGGATTTAAAATTCCTTATTAAACACCAAAATGTAAATCCTGGAAATCAAAGGAGAGATGAATAAAATAGAAATAAAAAATACCTTCTGCAATTTCATGTCCAATCATCTTTTTTTTTAATTATATAGTTTTAGAAATGATCATTTTATAAGCTTAAAAAAACCTTATCACCTTAATTTTTTTTTAAAAGAAGAAATCCAAATCAGCAGCATCAAAAAAGTAAATGAAAAGGAAGTAAAATAATTGTTAGTAATAATTTTGCCCACTTATATGCCACTAAAACTGATAATCTAAGTGAAATGGATGAATATATGCCATATATATATATATATATGTAAAACTACCCAGATTAATAGAAGAGGAAATAGAAGATTTAAATAACACTATGTTAAAAAAAAAAAAAAGCAAACAAAAAAAACAAATTGTAAATAAAATTCCCAAGAAAACAAACCCTCAGGCCCACATGGATAGAGAAATTAATTCTACCAAACATTCATGAAACAATTGACCCCAAGATTATATAAACTATTGTAAAAAAATATCTTGTAATCTTACCAAATTTTTCTTATGCTACAGATATGGTTTTAAATTGTGGACAAAGAAAAATTAGAGTACATTATTGAATAAAATTGAATAATTTTGATTATATTAAGTCAAAACTTTTTTTGTACAAACAAAATCAATGCAGACAAAATTGGAAAGGAAACAATAAACTGGGAAAAAATTATATTTAAGGGTTCTGATAAGGTCCTCATTTATAAAATATATAGAGAACTGACTCAAATTTGTAAGAATTCAAGCTATTCTCCTACTGATAAATGCTCAAAGGATATGAACAAATACTTTTCATATAAAGAAATTGAAAACAATTTTTAAAAAGTTTTCTCAAGTTCCAGTGGTAGAGCCAGGATGGCAGAGTAAGATCAGGAAGCTACTCAAGCTCTCCCAGTTTTCCTTGGATACTCTGAACAGAATCTGATAGAATGAAATCATTTCTTAGCTCAAGATAGACTGGAAAAAACTCCAAGAAAGGTCATTCTCACTGGGGTGGAAAGGGTGTTCAGCTCTGCTCAGATAGACTTTGGGCAAGCAAGTGAGAGGGTCTTAATCAAAGCAAGTCAGCAATTAAGACCCTCAGTCCTGGGTCAGTGGAGGAGCATATCAGAGGGACAGCTTCCAGTCTTAATTCAAAAGGCAAACTCTGAGAAACCAGGCTGTTTCCTGCACAGAGCAGGCAAAAGTGCTTCTGAATACACAAGAGACCCCTGTCTTCAAAGCCAAAGCTTAGAGCTACACTAGAAATCTTGGGACAGCACCCTCTATACCCCAGGAGCAGAGCTCCACCTTAAAAGTAAAAAAAAAAAAATTGGAGGAGCAGCTAGGTGGTGAAGTGGATAGAGCACCAGCCTTGAATTCAGGAGGACCTGAGTTCAAATCTGGTATCAGACACTTAACCCGTCCTAGCTGTGTGACCCTGGGCAAGTCACCTCAGGGGGAAAAAAATAGGAAATATCAAAAGAAAAGGAAAAAAAAATGAGCAAGCAGAAAAGAATTTTGACCATAGAAAACTAATATGCCAACAAGGCAGACCAAAATACAAACAAGGATAGAATGTCCACAGAAGAAATCTTCAAGATTGAGATAAATTAGTCTCAGGTCTGAAGAGGCTTCTTGGAAATGCTCATATAAGACTTGAAAAGACAAATAAAAGAGGTAGAAGAAAACATGAAAAAAGAAAACATGAAAAGTATGCATGAGAAAATCAACAGTTTGGAAAAGGAAGGAATAAAATTGTCTGAAGAAATCAACTATTTAAACAATAGAATAAGCAAAAAAAAAAAAAAAAAAAAAAAAAAAAAAAGAGATACAAATGTTAAGTGACAAAAATCACACATTAAAAACTAGAAGAGGCCAAATGGAAGCTAAGGAATATGTGAGAAAGCAAGAATCAGTCAAACTAAAAAGAATGAAAAAATGGAAGAAAATGCAAAAAACCTCATTGGAAACATAGCTAACCTGGGAAATAGATGTAGAAATAGCAATTTAAAAATTATTGGCCTACTTGAAAGTCAAGACCAACAAAGTGCCTTAATAGCATTCTAAAAGAAGTCATTAAGGAAAAGTGCTCCAATATTCTACAAACAGAAGGGGGAAATTCTCATTGAAAGAATCTATCAATAACCTCTGAAAAGAGATATCACAAGGGAAATCCCAAAGAACTTTGTTGTGAAACTCCAAAATCATAATCTTAAGGAAAAAATACTATAAGCTGTCAGACAAAAACAATTCAAATATCAAGGAGCAACCATCAGGATTATTCAGGATCTGGCAGCTTCCACAATAAAGGATCAGAGGCCTAGAATACCATATTCCTAAAGGCAAAAGACTTGGGGTTAAAACAAATAATTAACTACCAAAAGAGATTTAGCATCATCTTTCAGGGGAAGAGATAGAGCTTCAATGAAATGAAATTCATTTTTACTGAAAAAAACTAGAATTAAACAAAAAAAAAATTAATCTACAAACACAGGACTCAAGAGAACCATAGAAAGGTAAACAGTGGGAAAAAATATACTTAAAGATTAAACTGTTTACATCCCTAGATGAGAAACCAGTATCTGTAACACTTAAAAACTATATCTGACACTGAGGCATACAAAAGGGGGCATCACATATACTGAGATTGTGCTTTCGAATGGAGTCTGATGTGATTACATCAAAGAAAGAGACATTAAGGGATGGGAAAAGATCTGTAGTGGAAAAAGAGAAAAAGGAATATATAAGGGGTAATTAGTTCACTCCAAGAGGTTCAAAAGACCTATTAATATGGAGGAGAAAAAAGGGAGGGGGATGAGCATTGTCTGAAGCTTGATTTCATCAGTTTTGTCTCTAAAGGGGAATAACTTAATTATTCAGTTAGGAATTGGAATTTATTTAATCCTATAAAGAAGTAGGAGGAAAAAGAATAAAAGAAAAGGGAGGGATAGGACAGAAACACTAGGAAAGAAGGTAAGAAAAGGGGGAAGGATTGATAGGTGATAAAGTGGGGAGAGTGGGTTAAAAAAACTGTTAAAAAGGTGGGAGGGGTGATAGGAGATAAAGTGGATGGGTAAAAATAACAGACTGTGGGCAGAAAGGAGAGAGAGAACAAAAGTATACATAGGGGAGAAAATAAGATGAAGGGAAATACAGAACTGATAATTATAACTGTGGATATGAATGAGATGAACTCTCCCATAAAACAGAAGCAATAGCAAAAGGGATTAAGAAAGAGAATCCTACAATATGTTGTTTACAAGAATCACTTTTAATGAAGAGAGACACATATATGGTAAAGGTAAAAGGCTAGAACAGAATATATTATGCTTTGGCTGGACTGAAAAAAAAAAAAGCAGGAATAGCAATTCTGATCTCAAATAAAGCAAAAGTAAAAATAGATTTTATTAAAAGAGATAAAGAGGGAAAGTACATCTTGATAAAGGATACAATAAATAATGAAATAGTAAGGATACTAAATGTGCATGTACCAAGTAGTAAAGCAGCCAAATTCCTAGAGATTTTAAGCTAGTTTCAGGAAGAAATGGACAGCAAAAACTATTCTAATAGGGAACTTCAACCTTCCCCTCTCAGAATCAAAAAATCTAACCACAAAATAAATCATACAGAAATGAAGGAGGTTAATACAATCCTAGAAAACCTAGATATGACAACCTGCTGGAGAAAACTGAATAGGGACAAAAAGAAATACACTTTTCTTCTTGGCAGTACATGGCATCTACACAAAAATAGACCATGTGACCACGTTTTAGGGCATAAAAACCTCACAATCAAATATAAAAAAGGCAGAAATAGTAAATGCGTCCTTTTCCAGACCACAATGGAAAAAAAAAATTCAATAAAGGGGTAGGGAAAGATAGACTAAAAACTAATTGGAAATTAAATTATCTCATTATAAAGAATGAGTGGGTCAAACAATAAATCACATAAGCAACCCATAATTTCATCCAAGAAAATTACAATAATGAGACAATGTACCAAAACCTATGGGATACATCCAAAACGGTCCTTAGGGGAAATTTCATATCTCAAAGTAGCTACATGAATAAATAGAGAAAGAGAAGATCAATGAATTAGACATACAATTACAAAAACTAAAAAAAAAGAACAAATTAAAACCCCTCAATTAAATACTAAATCAAAAATTTTGAAACTCAAAGGAGGGATTAATAAAATAGAAACTAAAAAACATCTACTGAAGTAATTTACAAAACTAAGAGTTGGTTTTATCAAAACCTAAAAAAATAGACAAATCTTTGGTTAATTTGATCGGAATAAGGAAAACAACAACAAGTCACCAGCATCAAAAATGAAAGGGGTTAACTCACCACCAATGAAAAAGAAATTAAAGCAATAATTAGGAGCTATTTTGCTCAAGTCTATGGCAGCAAGTCTGACAATATAACCAAAATGGATGGATATTTACAAAAATATAAATTGCCTAGGTTTACAGAAGAGGAAATAAAATAGAAAATATAAATAGAAAAAGAAATTGAACAAGTTATTAATGAACTCCCTAAGAAAAAAAGCCCTAGGACTAGATGAATTCTAAAGGAAATTCCACCAAACTTTAAAGAATAATTAATTCCAATATTGTGCAAATTATTTGGAAAAATAGATAAAGAATTCCTTCTATGATACAAATATGCACTGATACCTAATAAAATAATAATAAAGTATATCAGACAAATACCAAAATACCATTCAGATTTTTAAAAAATACATATATGAACATATGTTAAAATACATTGATAAAGCATAGACTGCTTTGACAAAATACATTCTTTGGCACAAAGCAATGTCTTTTAGGATGATTGCTCCATCAACTATTTTCTCTTCCTAATATTATTACAGACTTTCTTTTGCAGAATATTCCATTCATCATGATGCTGCAACTGAAATATCAATTTTACCTGAAACTTCAAATAGGCTCACAATCAACTGTTCAAATTATGAGTAAACACTGCCACCTCTCCTCCTTGCCCTCTTTTCCACTCCCACTCCCCCCAAACAATTTTTTTTTTCTTAGATGAATACCAAATTTAACAGTCATCATTTTGGCATGCCATTTATATTTTAAGAAAAAATACTAATTTCAATATCTTTTAAAATTTTTCTATTATGTGCTAGTTCTTTGAGATTTGAGAGGTAAATATTATTCCCAGATTTTCTGATCAGGTTTTACTTGCTGCAAGGATATGAGTTGATTGATGATTCTAAGTCCTCTGCCAGAGGGATGGTTCCAGGACAGCTTTAGATATTTTAGGAAGCATCCCAGCAACCACCCTCCAATAAACAGACAGCTTCCCACCAGTTGCACTAGAGGACAACCTGGGAGAAATATTGATATTATTGACACCTGTGAGAGACCCATGGTCTCTTCTCCTTAATAGAGATGACCTATGCCATCTTCATACATCTGAAGTTACAGGATATACTGAATAGTATGTATGAGTTGAGTGGTACACTTCACAAAATTATGTGGTTATTAAAATCCTGAGATAATGTGTTTGAACTTCTTCAATGAACAGTTTATTTGCATGGTTTAATGAAAGAAAATATACTCTTCTTTGCCTTTGGTATTTTATAAGGACATAGAAAAAGAAGAAAGAGCTATAACAATCTAAAAACAATATAATGGTGATGAGAATGGTCAAGGGATTTGAGAGCATAACATATATAATATAAATAGAAGGAAATAGGGTAGTGTATCTTGGAGAATAGAAGATTTAGGAAGAGAGGATGACATGATAACTCCCTTCAAATATTTGAAGGGCTGTCTGGAAAAAGGATTAGATTTGTTCTTCCTTTCTTCAGATGATAGAATTAGGAACAATGGGTGAAAGTTGCATTCATATATATAAATTCCCTATAATGAATATATTGAGTCATTCAAAAGTTAAATGAACTGCCTTAGGAAAAAGTGGGTTTTCCTTCGATGTCAGTTGTCAAAAAACATGAAATGACTAATGGTCAAATACACTCTAGAGAGAATTCTTGTTCAGGGACAGGTCTGACTAAAATAGCTTCTGAGGTTCTTTTTAATACTAAACTCCTATAATTCTGAGGTTTTTTTAGGCTGATAACCTACATAAAGAGTTCTAAAAAGCTTTTAATATTTATATGGTGTATCCTTTAAAAGTCTTAGCTTTAGTAACTTAAAACTCCACTAAGAATTTTGGGGTTAACTTATATAGAAAATCATTGTAGTTATGAGTAAAGTTAAGGTGCCAATAGTGGGACATATTCTTCTATGTTTTGATAATCACAGAATTTAGAATTTGAAGGAATTTTACAAGTAATCTACTCCTTTGTAATCTACTCTTTGTGCAAATTAAGAAACTAAAACAGAGAGATGAAGAGACTTGGCCAAGCTCACATAGATATAAATTAATACTACTGGGATTTAAACTAAGCATCTTCTATTCCAAATTCTGCATTGTTGTTATTACATCATACTGTCATATGGGTCCAAGACTCGTCTTTTAACTTTTAATTTAAAAGACTATTGCTTTCAGTTTAAACCTTTAATGAAGGCAATTTAATTCTATTTCAAAGCCAACTTTAAAGTGAATCAAGAAGATTGATTCTACATTAAACTCTTATTTAGCCTCATCATAACATGAGAATAACTTTAGATTCCTAAAGCTTGTAGCAATGTAGAACAGGAAGATATTAACAAGTTGAATGAGCTTCATGTATGAGTCCAATAACTGATGGCCTATATCTTACTTTAAGATCATCCTATTGTTTGTAAGTTCAAAGAAGTTTATCATCAATTTGATCATAAGATTATATCTTTTCCTGGAGTACCAATCCCCCAAGAATACTTTCTACCAAATTGTAAAGGGGTTGTGGTCCTCATGAACGGATTGTATAACCTATTTCTTTATTATTATTTATCATTGAAGCATGGGAGTTTAAGTTAACAGAAATAATAGATGTTTCTTCCTACACTTCAATCTAAGATCTCACTGAGCACTATTGTAAATATAATATAACATGATGATAATTATTTGAGCTTGTATTACTACTGTAAGATCCACCATAATAGGGACCATTTTTTATAGGAAGTTTTCATCACAAGGGTTTAGTTTAGTGCTCTGGACACAGAGGGTATTTAATAAATTTTGAATGAATTAATTAATTTTAAGGTAAGACATCTCTTAGCTATAATTGTCTTTAAATAATTTTACTTTTGTGTTTAGATTGAAATGTGTTTAGTAGAACAAGTGATTACAGATTCATATGGGAATCATGAAATATTTTTAAGTATTTGATTTCAATATAGAGAAACTAATTTGGATCATTATTCATTTTTTGTTAAGAATCAGGAACCACATTTTATTTATTTTATTTCTAACAAGGACACAATACTTGTTCATAGAGACAAAGAAAGATCAAGTATGTTAGGCACAACTTAGTCACTTTCAATAAGTCACAGTTATGAATTGAAAATGCCTTTTATTATTATTATTATTATTATTATTATTATTATTATTATTATTTTGCTTTGGTAAAGCCATAATCACTAAATCCTAAACTGCCCTAGCTTATTAGTGAATAATAATTTATTTGGGAAGACAGAAATTCAGAGTCTTTTCTGACCAAATAGAAAAGTAGCCTTTTAAAGTGAGGGAAAACAGTCAACTCAGCACTTGTCTCTCTAGATAATGAAAAAAAAAATCTTCTTGCTGAACACTTAGTGGATATTTTTTGGTGTGAATTAAAAATATCAAAACTTCTAAAAACAATTGTAAACTGCCTCAAATTCACTGCTGTCTACATTCTAACCTGAAATCCCTGAACTAAAGACAAACAAAAAATTAGATGAAATCTTTTTGCAACTTAATGATTTCAGGATATTTAAATAAGGTTCAACTTTTGTCAGTCTTATAGTTTGGAATAAGACAATAAAAGACTTAGCACTTCCTTAGATTATCTTAATTCCTTTAATGATTTCATATTTAAGAGAGAGATTTAGATTCTATAACTGGGAAGGGGGACATTATTTAGATAAATTTCTAGTTGATTATGAAGTGAATAGGGACAGGTTAGAAAGATACATTGTAAAATTATTCTTCACAACATGAATAGTGAATGATCAGGAATAGAAGGAGACAAGATAAAAACTCTGTTTATTGGAGGATGAGTTATGTAATCTCTTATTCTCTCAATTTCTTCAACTATATACATGGAAAATATTGGACTAAATTATCTCTATAGTCCCTTCTATCTTTAATACTATGGCTATATGCTTTAGTTGGAACCTAGGTCAATCAGAAATTTGATTTGATAGATAGATAGATAGATAGATATAGATATAGACATAATCCTTTAGCAAACTTTGAAAAGGATTAGGTTAAAAAGTGTAGGTTGATCCTAATAAAGAATTTGTATTACACATATCTTAATTTATGCTATTACTTTTTTAAAGCTTTCTCCTTTTGAACTATTTTCACACAAGATTTTAAAATAAATATTAACATGATTTTAAATGGAGACAAAGTCACATCATCACATACTTATTGAAGTATGAGGTGTTTTTGCTCAATTTGCTCTTGTTCAGTAATTTTTTCAATCATATTCAACAATGAGTGACCCCTTTTGGGGTGTTCTTGGCAAAGATACTGAATTGATTTGTCATTTCCTTCTCTAGTTCATCTTATACCTATGGAAATTGAAGAAAACAGGGTTCAGTGACTTACCTGAGTCATGTAGCTATTAAGTTTCTAAGTCCAGATTTGAACTTATGAAGATGTAACTTCTTCACCCCAGACCCAGCATTCTACCAACTGTACCACCTTGCTGTCCATAGGGTTCCTGCTACTGTTGTTAAATTTTATCTTTATAATTGAAAGTCCTTTTTTTTTTTTTTTTTTTTTTTTAAAAGGAAAAAAAATCATCTCATGTGGAAACCATCAGAAACTTCATAAGAATTTGATTATACATTATTGGACAGGAATTAAATGATTAACAACATAAGAGTAATTTTACAATGAACTATTTCTGGGCAATTAGATAATGAATTATTTAGAGCAAATATTGAAACCCACAAAACAAAATGGAATGATAATAGCTTATATTTACTGATCAGAATGTTAATATTTAAGTTATATATTCCTCATCTTTCTAAAGCCTCACAAAAAGTTTTTGATGTAAATATTTATCATAGATGTCATAAGTACAGGTGTCATAATTACTCCCATTTTAAGAGAAAACACTAAGTCTCAGACCCAGAACACCTCTTGTTCTTTGCCACAAACTATAATTTCTCAACTTGATCATCTCCCTTCTGCTTTGCCTGGTATTGGCAACTTCTACCTCCCCACCCCTTTTTTAGCTATGTTGTTTTGCACCACAAGAAAGTAAGTTTTTTGAGGGCAGGAACTATCTCTTTTTCTTGTATTTTTATTACCAAGGCTTTGCCTAGATGGCCAGTATTTAGTAAGTCTTGACAAATGTGTTCTCTCTGTATCTCTTTCTGTCTCTTTCTCTCCTCCCTTCCCCTCCTCCCCCCCTCACCTATTTATCTTAAAAGAAGATATAGAACTATCACTGGGAGAATTTGATCCAGAATATCTCAGAACTTCAAATTCATCATGCTGACTATTGTAACATGCTACTGTTAGCATCATTGATCTTGCTATCTTTACCTTAATGTGTGCTACCTCAGACAAATTGAGACCTGGGAATAACCTTAACTTAAAAAGATTCTGGTTTCTCACTGTATCTAGGGCCATCTCCAGTCATCCTCAACTATATCTAGCCAGTGGATCCAAATAGCTCTGGAGGGAGTGAGGGTGAAGGCACAGCTCTCCTTCACTTATATTTACAAATCAATTTACTTACAATTTCATTTACAAATCAATGTGTCATTTTCTTGATATCACTGGTCTTATCTAGAGTGGAATGTGATGACCACGTTAGCACCCTGGATACCTTAGAATCAGCTGGAATCAGGATAAACAAAAGTCCTTGGTCTTTATTCTTGGTCTGTAGTGCTAGAAGTGAAGGGAATGGACACATAGGATTTCCTGGACCTCACCTCTTCATCTCCCACTCAGAAGTGACTCTGGCTCATCTCATTCCACCCCCTAGTCCCTCCCACAATTCTCTGTATATACCAAACAATTGGGCCAGCACAGGATAGTAAGAAGGACCATTTTCCAAGCATATTCTTATAGAGTATTGTTCAATCAGTAATTACCCTCAAGTGCTCCATTGTCCGACTTCAGTGCATTAACTCAAGAATTTCAGCCCTTTACAGTGAAGGATCAATAACAACAACCTTATCAGGGTAAAGGGTAAAGACCAGAAGGCACTGTATTTAATGATTGATCAGAATAATTTAAACAGTGTATTAACTACAAGACAAAACAAAACAAAACAATAACAAAATGGTGTAGTAAAGATATTGCCTTTATCATCACTTTTTAGAGAAACTTAACCAAAACAAAATTATCACAATAATAAACATGACCAAAACAATTGCCTCAACCACTAAACATTGATAGATTTTTCTGTAGTTGCTCACATCTTCATAATCATACAACTAAAATTACAAAGAATGTAAAAATTTCATTGTGTCTATCACTTATTATTATTTTTTAAGTTATAAAATGGGTACATCCCTAAGCTAAATTTCAGTGATAAATGCTTCCTGAGAGATAATTATGTTCACTGATCCAATGATAGACAAAATTAAGTGAGACTAGTCCTTTGGCAAATCATTTAACTTTTTAGTGCCCTAAGACAAATCTTTAAGAATTTTGGTTACAAACACAGGTGCTTATGGAAGAAGTTCCCCCCATTCAGAGGTCCTTAAACAAGGGCTTCTTAAACTTTTTCCACTCATGACCCAAGAAAATTTTTATGCAACTATATAGTATGTAACTATATAAAATAAGAATACAAATCAAATTTTACTGATAATAAATCATAATTTCATGACCCCTAAATTCAGTTCAGTTACATAACCCCACAGAGGATCATGAACCACAGTTTAAGAAGCTTTGCTTTAGATGATAGATATACTAGTTGATAGATTAATGAAATCATAGGTTTGAAGTAAGAGGAAAAGGAAAAGGAGGAGGAAGGAGGAAAAGGAGAAAGAGGAGAAGAAAAGAAGAAAAATAAAAGGAAAAGAAGTTCATGAAGATCAAGAAGAAAAGAAGACAAAGAAAAGGAGGAGAAGAAAAAGAAAAGGAGAATAAAAACATGAAGAACAAGAAGAAAAAAGAAAAGGAGGAGGAGGAGAAGAAAAAGAGGAGGAAGAGGAAGAAGAAGAGGAGGAAGAGGAAGAAGAAGAGGTAAAAGAAACAAATGAAACATAAAAAGTAAGACTGTTCACCTAAATTTTCATAAGTATCATGGAGGACATCCAACACATAATAAAAAATAGGAGACTGAGGTTTTTAAAAACTTCTTCAATTATTGAGATCTTCAGTAAACCCTTTTTGCAAATATCATTTTACTAATTGCATTGAATACTAAAATACTACAAAGACTCCTTAATGAAATACATATTCATTATAATGGAAAAACAAAGAAAATGACAAAAGACATTTTAAAATATAATATAAAAAACAAAGGGAACCCATTAAGTTAGCACATCAATGTGTAATTCTTGGACAACCCTGCAGATTGGTAATGAGCAGAGTTGAAGTGATCAAGCTACTGTACATTTTCAAAATTATTCAGGTATCCAAAAGTATCTCCAGCAGTAGGATGATCTTAGAGGAATAGAGATAGCTTTATATTAGCTATTATGTTATCTGAGCATAATAGTAGCTGCCCTCCAGAAACCCAAACTGCTAATTTAAATAGAAGTTGGGAAATGCTGCTGTTGTAATTTCTTCTCATTCTCTTTTTTAAAAAAATAATTTTTTTCTACAAGCTAGAACAATTTGCTTTTTGCCTTGCATAGTTTCATTTTCTCCCCATTTCTTTGAAATATATCTCTTAAAAAACAGGCTGCAAAAAAGCTCTTTTTTTAAAAAAATGGAGGAAAAATTATTTTGGCTTTCATTGACTGGTCATTAATACCAGCACAAGCCTCAGTGGTTTATTATTTAGATTTTGAGGCCTTGGATGTAAATAGCAATTATTTTCTTGTTATGTCAAGAAACTCTGAAGACCTTTCCCTCCAGACTGATATTATTGTGCTGAAAAAATGAGCCATTTTTGTCTTATTTCTTCCTAGTCCTTAGTTATTGAATGAGCATGGCTTCAGACAGATTATGGTCTAGAAAAGACTTTAATTTAGGTACCTTGCTGCATTCTGAATCTTCAATAGTTGTTGACCTTTGTCTTAACACTAGATTTCTATGACTCCAGAGGAGAGGTGGATGACTTTGCACAGTTCTGTCCCATACAAATCAAATTCACAATACCCTCACGATGTCATTGATAGTGTTCAAGAACAAATGCCAAATCTTGCTTTTCCAAGAGGAAAGAGTGTTGAATTCTCTGTAACTATAATTGATATGGTATAGTTTCTAGAGAAATATAGCATCCTCCCTTCCCAACTTCAACATTTGGTGGCCAAGTACCGGGAAAGTTTGGCTTCCATTGGCTTGATTCCTTTCTTGCCAAGGTAAGCCTCCATTTTTTCCCCCATGATCATATAGAGGGATACCCCAAGTCACTGGGAAAACACTTTTGTAGGTCATCATGAGCTCCATGCTCAGCAAGTTTCCTTGACTAGTGATGCCCAGACTAGGAAATTTTTGCAATTTTTTGGCAAAGTTCCTAGGAAACTTTTGTCACCTTTTTTTTTTTTTTTTTTTTTTTTTTTTGATTTTCTTTTTTTTATTATATATATATATATATATATATATATATATATATATATATATATATATATATATATATATATATATATATATATATATATATATACATATATATATATATATATATTTTATAATATTATCCCTTGTATTCATTTTTCCAAATTACCCCCCCTCCCTCTATTCCCTCCCCCCGACGACAGGCAATACCATACATTTTACATGTGTTACAATATAGTCTAGGTACAATACATGTGTGCGAATCTTTTGTCACCTTTTGATCTTCTCTGGGATGCCAGAGAAGACAGAAATGGCTTTTGGCAAAATTTTATGGCTTTTGGCAGCGATGGGACAGTCCTCTTTCATATCATTTTTTCTGTTTCTGCATCTTTGTGCAGAATATCTGTGTCATGTTTGTTCTGTGAACTAGATTTTGTTACCTGGAAAGATTTAAAATGCAACAGAAAGGGAAAAAAAAAAAAAAAAAAAAAGTTTTATAATGTAGTTAGAAAGCTGGGAAAATTTCTTTTAAAGTCTTTTTTTTTTTTTTTTTTTTTTTTGCAAACTTCAGCTCTCAACAAATTGGGGGTTTACACATAAAAAAAGTTAGCTAAAAAAATTAAAATAACATCTTTACAAATTCTCAAAAGTTTTGAGAGCCAAACATTTTTGCATATTCTCAAAATTTTGAAAGCAATGATTAAGAAGTTTGGCAATTAGTCATTTTAAAATTGCAAGAAAAATTCCTGAAACATCTCAATTGTAGAGATTGCTAGCAAAATCAACATAGCCCAAGTTTCTCTGTTTTCATCATCATTCATCTCAGAATTGTAGGGAAATTCAAATTCTGCCTCACCTGCAGAAATAGAGGAAGCAAACCCATAGGGATCCCACACAATCTTGCTCAACTACACCCCCAACCCAGCTTGGGGAAATAGGGATGGAGTAAACTTGTATAATGATTGATTCTTTGCATCAAGATTAAACATATGAAACATCTTAAGCACAATCTCTTATGAGTTTTTCTGCTAAATTTTAAAAATAGTCTATCTAACCCTAAGCTGCAATTGGTGGAATTTGCTATTAGAGATAAAATTATTTGAGACTGTAACTGATATTCTTTAGAGTTCTGAATTTGCCCACAATTTCCAGAGAAATGCCATAAATTACTCAGAGAATATCTTCCTGAGTCTAGGTTGTCAACTTATCTGGGCAAAAAGTTGGGAGGATAGCACCTTGACCTCTGCTTAAGGTGGGATCCTTCTGATTCAGTTTCCCAGTTCTGTTTCTTTGCTTTCCACTTGCTTATTATTGTCTGACTAGAAGGTGGAGTTATTACAGTATGATCAGTTGTCAAACAGATCTAACTAAGGATGCCATATCCTGTCATGTATGTGCTCTCAGGTTGAGGCCTGAAAGGTACATTTACCCCTGATCATGGCACCCTTACTTCCCCAGCTTGGAAGAAAGGGGATATACCCTTTCTCCTTCTAGGTGGTTTCAAATACCCTCAGGCCAAGCTTCTAATCACAGAAGCAAGCCAGGTGGAATTTCTTTTTGCCCTATTCAGCACTTTCCAGAGCAACCATGGCCCAATCTTCACTCCTCAAATAACTCAAAAGGTGGCTGAGGCACTTAGGGTTAGCTTACTTTCTTTCTTTATTGTTATTTATGAGAGCTTTGCTCTTAATATTTTTTCTCTAGCTCTCCTGGTGTCACTCTGTCAGTCCCTGCCAGTGGGGAGATAACTCCTTAGTCTTTGTCAGGCTAGGGAACGCTGTGGGCAATGTGGGCATTGAGATTGTTGGGTGTGCCCTCAGCATCCTCAAGGCATCCCACATTTGCAATCCAAGGCATTATTTGCAAAGGCCCCTTTCCCAAATGTCACTGTTGGGGTCCCTTTAAGATTCCTTTCTAATTGCCCAACCCATGACTGACCTTGATTCACAAATCCTGGTCAAAGGCACCCTTTGAATATCTGGGCCCAACCCCCACCATCATCAGCTCAGATCAGGTGAGGGCGGGGAAAGCTCAGCTTTCCCCGCCCTCACCTGATCTGAGCTAACTGAAAAGCCTGCCTTAGAACTTAGGGCTACCACCCACCATCTTTTGGGTATAAGAGAGATGAGCTGAACCGCCATCATTGCAGGAGCCCTCCCAGCCAACACATGGTATCCTTCCAGCCATGTAAGGGTCCCTGCCCGTCCTGTGGCCACCTTCGGCCCTGGCATCTTTCTAACTGAGCTTTACTTCCAAATTCCTACAATAAACCTTTTATTTATCAATCTAGGTTTTTGGGCCTATAAATTCATTTTACAGGGGACACCACGCCTCTTGGGATTATCTATGCGCTGAGAAATGGGGGTCCTCCTTTCCTTTCCCTCATTATCACCAATCCCCACCCTAGATGCTACCTGTTTGTATGAGCTAACTCCTCAAGGGGAATAATTTTAACCTGACTATCCCTTGTTTTCTTGCCAGAAAGAATCTTTTACCAACATAATAATTGTAGGATATCTATTCCAAAATTATTCAGGCAAACTTGCTCTTAATGCTTTTAAACCACCTTCCTTTAAGCTTCTTCATATCCTCTTGAGAACTAACATTCCCAAATCCCAAAGTGATAACTTCTCTATGGTCTACACCAAGCTATTCACTTGAAAAAAAAAAAAAATCTCTCCAATCCCTTATGAAACCTCTTTTCACTGGTCACAAGTGAGGAGAAACAATTAAACAGATCTGTCAAATATGGCCAGTTTGTGAAAAGGCTGCCAAACCCATTATCCTGAAGCCTGTCTGGAAGAGGGGTACATACTTAAGGAAGAACTGGCAGATGGATTTTCCACAGATGTCCCTTCTCAGGGATTTCAAACTGCTTTTTGGATTTTTTTGTCACCTTTACTAATTGGGTAAAACCCTTCCCTTGTAAGACTGAAGGCTCAAGTTTTTGATAAAAGAGGTCAGACCCATTTAAGATTATTCTCTTAACTCTGCATGTCATCCTTTCTACCTAATGCTTAGCACTCTTTAAACAGTTTGCTTACACCCCAGGTCATCAGAGTGCTCCTTTCACTGTATATAATGCCATTGCTTCAGACACTGCCCCCACCCCTTCAAGAAGACAAAAGTGGGGATTTGGGGGAAAACATTCTTTGATATAAAAGCTGTTTGGATGAGAGGTGCTCATGATAGTCTCATCTTCTCCCTCTCCCCCAGCCTTCCTCTGGTGGTATTGTCCCAACTATTTCTGTTGGGGATTTCCAGGCTTATGATGTGTGAGACAAGGTGGGGTGAAGTAAAAGAATTTACTCAATTTCTAAAATAAAAAAAAGTAAAAATTTATTTTAAATCACTGAGAGATCTCAGTGGACAAAAACTCTGAGATGAGATTAGAGTTCTGAGGCGTGGTACAGTCAGAGTACTTAGTTATATGATCAGAGTTAGGTCTTGGAGGCTTTTGAGACAATAGGTTGAATAGGTTTCAGTAAAGTTATAGAAAGTTTAATTGGTAGTAGTTCTAATCTATAGAAAGTTTAAGTGGTGGTATTTAACATTAATTCAGTTCTTTTGAAAGTTAAGTAGGGGTACTTAGCTTCAGTTCAGCTCTTTAGAAAATTTGGTTAGTGTCAGCTGAACTCTATAGAAAGATTAATTAGTGGTACTTAACAGAAGTGGGATTGGTTTCTAGGGTGAGATAGGTTTAAGGTCAAGGTGACTGACTTCTGATTTTCCCAAGTCATTTCCACTTTTAATTATTCTTTTTGCTCATATTGGGCCCTGGCATTTTTAACCTACTTGTAATTTGTTTTCTTCAGGCACCAAGCTATGAACTTCCAACTATTTGTTCACCCTGAATACCATTGGCTAACTGATTCTGATACCCAACACCCGCTGTCTCCTTCTTGCCTCCCCTCCTCAGTCTGGACCTCCACTGGGCAGGGACAGCTCTATGTCCCTTGTCAGCATTAAGCAGCTCCAGATAATTAGATCTCCATCCCTTTGTCCCAAGTGAATTTGGGGCACAAACTGCTTGAGAGGGGAAAATGACATGGTATAGCTTCTAGGAAAATATAATGGTGATTTTGGGGTCCTCTGATGTTTGAGGCTTCTATTCTAACAATAAGTAATCCTAAAACTTCTGGCTCTGCCTCAGGAAACTCCCACACCCACAACAGATTCTGACCACTCTTTAATCAGATAGCTTCTGGCTTCAGGAAACTCCCACACATCAAACTCCGGAGACAACTGAGAATAAAACCACTCCTCAATTCATTGCTGACTGATAATCTGGTCTGTAATAATCTAGTCTGAGAACTAAATTCCTTCCTACCTTTGAGCCATAGAATTAGCATATCAATGCTAAAAAGATGGATAAATGGATCTCCTAGCTTCTGTTTCTCTGCTGAATTTACTTACTTACAATAAACTATGGCCTTTGACTAGGATTCAGGTTCAAGCCTGAAAATTCTTTTGAGACATTTCATGACACTTGTCTGGGACCCCAAACTTTTGGGGTCTCCCTTCTCAATCTCAATATAATAATCTAAAGAGAGTTCTGGAAGGTTCTAGTTAGTAATAAAGTCTTGGAATACTGAACTGATGATGAATGGAACAACTGTTGTCCAAAGAAAAACCTACATAAATTCCAAAAGAATTTAATGCGATTTTTTTTTAACTGAGGCAATTGGGGTTAAGTGACTTATCCAGGGTCACACAGCCAGAAAGTGTAAATGTCTAAGTGCAGATTTGAATTCAGGTCCTCCTGACTTCAGGACTGGTGCTCTATCCACTATACCAACTGGATGCTCCTGGATTTAATGTGATTTAAAAAAAAAAAAAAATCATCTGGGAAGATGTCAGAATAGGTCTGAAAACCTCAAGTTCTTCAGATTTTCCCCACAAAAAAAAAAAAAAATGCCTCAAGGCAAACACAAACTGGCAGATAGGGGTCTTCCTGGGACAACCTGAGAAGACCTGAAAAAAGACCCTATGCAAGGTATTAACTATGTGAAGTGCAAACACCTGCAAGGCTAGCTGGGTTTTCCTGAAGCCTCCACAGGAACCACAGAGACTTTCATCTCTGGGCTAACACATTAGAGGAGGGAGCAGGAAGGCTGAGGAAACATTAGCTGAATAGAAATGCCAGACTCATCTGTGCTGCAGATACAAGGCCCTGAGTGAGCTGGAACCATCATATATGATGAGGTAGGTAGTGGGACAGGAACTCCACTGGCTGGGGGCAATTGTAAGAGTGGGGAGCCCTTCGTTTGGAGTTCCTGGTCGGAGGGGAGAGCTGAAGGAAAGCTTGAGGCAGCTTCCCCAGTCACCCAGGAGTAGAGGTGCTTACACTAATACTTCTCATTCATTTGTTCATTTATTTATTCATTAATCTATTTATTTTTGCTGAGGCAATTGGGTTATAAGGGGTCACTCAGCCAGGAAGTGTTAAGTGTCTGAGGCTAGATTTGAACTCAGGTCTTCTGGACTTCAGGGCTGGTGCTCTATCCACTATACCAACTGGCTGCCCCTAACACTTTTCATTAAAAAACAAAAAAAAAAAAACAAAAAAAAAAAAACTTAAAGAAGAAAAAACACAACCAAAGAAACTTCATATTGGAATATAGAAGAGGATAACAAAGTTTAAAAAAAAAAAAAAAAAAAAGCCTCTTCTACTGCAAAAAGTAGCTTTTGGATACCTGCCTGGAAAGAATTTATAGAACTCAAAAAAGACTTTAAAAATCAAATGATGGCAATTAAGGAAAAAAATTAAAATATTAAATGATAATAATCCAAGAAAAACAAGATGATTTCAATATTTATTTTTGAAAGACTTTGTGTTCCAAATTTTTCTTCTTTTCTTCCTCCCTTGCTCCCCCCTTCCCAAGACATCAAAATCTGATAGAGGTAAAATAAGTGCAATTCTTTTAAACATATTTCCATTTTTGTCATGTTATGCAAGAAAAATCAGGGGAGATCATAAGAAAAACAAACAAACCAAAAAGGTGAAAATATTATATTTCAATCTACATTCAGTGTCTCTAGTTATTTCTCAGGATGTGCATTGCAGTTCCCATCCCAAATCCAATCCCAAGTGGAATTGCCAACCAACTAGAAAAGGAGATCCAGAGACTTTAAGAAGAAAATAATTCTTTGAAAATTATAATTGGAAGTCAGTGAAGCTATAAGAGAAATAAAAAAAAAAAAAAGAAATATAAAGTATGAGAAAGTAGAACAAAATATAAAATTTATAAGAAAGATGGTGCTGTCAGGAGAGCAATTACTGCTTCTAAAAGTGAAGCTTGAGACCACTGAGGAGGCATAATATGCTTGTGAAAAACTCACAATGGCTTTTTCTTTGTCAAAAGGTACCATTATTTATGAGAAAAGGCCTTGTGTAAAATCTAAAAATGATTTTTGCTTTTGGGAAAGGGAAGATTATATAGAGCCTGGGAAAAGAAGAAATTCTAGGGAAGTATGGAGAAGATAAAGCATCTTTAACAAAAAAGTCCTTAAGAGTTATCTGAAGATGCTAAATAGTGTGTGATAGAAGTGGGACAAAGGAAGCTGATAAAGAGTTTCACTTTATGTCTTTGATACTGTGGAAGTTGATTGAGGACTCCTTTCTCTGAAGCAACAGATGTTCAGTATGGGAATTTTGGCTTCTGTTATCCTATACAAACTGGGTAGGCTAGGGAAACTAGCTTCCTCATAACTTTTTAACAATAAACTGGTTTACAAAGTTCCCATCAAAAATATCTTCTAAGTTAATTGTGCTATATGAAGAGAGTAGCTACTTTGTAAAGTATTTGAGTAATTGTTACTCCAATAGTTATTGTGAATTATATCAGTTCATGAGCAAATAATATTTTGTAAGCCTGAGAGGGTTATATAAATACCACAAATATTAGCATTACTCAAATAGGAATACAAATTACTCAAACTCTTGATACTTTGGCAATTGTATTTCAGTTTACAATAGTAACATTCTAGGCCATTTCCTTGATTAAATAACACTTTGAGAATCAGTGCATTATAATAAGAAGACAGGTTCAAAACCCACCCAGGCTATTTATCAGCTGAATTACACTGAGTAAACCACTTACTCTCTCTAAGCTTCATGAAACTCTAATAGTATCAGGCATTTTTTGTCTCACTACTATGGTATTCTTATAAATATTCAAGACCTATTTTTCTCTCTGTTTCTGTCTGTCTGTGTCTCTCTTTGTCTCTCTATGTCCCTCTCTGTCTCTGTCTGTTGTATATCTGTCTGTCTGTCTCTACACATACACATACACTCAAGTTTAATTTGTATTATTAACAATTTCCCAAATCTATATAATCATCCAAAATTAAGCCCTAAAATGTAGTCATAGCTGATTTCAGAGTTGAAATATTCACATTGAAATTTAACAATTATCTTTCAGCACTTAGAATTGACTCCAAAATAATACTGAGATGGTCATACATTGGCAGAAGAGATTATATCTTAGAGTTCACGTCCAATATTCTATCCACTGTCCCACCTAGTTTCCACTTATTTATATAGTGTTTTAACTTTTCTACGGAATTTTGTCCATTTTCATTCCTCACTATACTATATCATAGTTATACTATGTACAAAATACTTCTGTATTTGGCTTTCTATATTTATTAAATTATAATCTCTTGAAAGTAGGACCCATGCCATATCTATTTTTGTATCTTTAGAACCTACTATAATAAAATTTATGGAGGAGATATTTCACAAGTGTTTATTCAGTATTTTAAAAATGGCCATACTTGGAAAATATACAGCCAATGTTTAAATTTCTTGGAAAATAAAAATTCTTGTTTTTGATATGGATAAAACTTTAAACTTGCAAAGTATTTTTTCTTTTTTCTTTTAATCTCTACACTGTTCAATGGCTATTAGAGGTAACACCATTTTACAAAGAAGAAAACTGAAGCTCAATGTTTGGAACCTAATCATAGAGCTGGTGAGAATCAACAAAAAGATTTGAGCCAAAGTATTATTAAAAAGAAATAAACATATCTTTCTCCAACTCCCTGAACCCTCTTAGTTGTTGTTGAATCATTTCAATCACATTAATTCTTCATGGAATTTTCTTGGCAAAGATACTAAAATGCTTTGCCATTTCTTTCTCTAGTTTACTTTACAGATGAGAAAACTGAGGCAAAAAGGGTTAAACAACTTGCCCAGGATCATGCAGCTAGTAAACATCTGAGGTCAGATTTGAACTCAGGAAGATGTCTTCCTGACTCCAACATCACTGCTCTATTCACTGTGTCACCTAACTGCCCCAATTTGCTTTCGCCTGATATTGTGGCTAAATGAATAACATGAAAAAAGTTCCTTCAGTTTAAAGAACTAATATTTTCACTCCTGATCTCTAAATAAAGATATGAGCTACAGCCATGAAACCATTTCATGATTATCAATTAAAGGTACAATCCATGGAATGATTGAAATCAATGCATCTTCAGCAGTGAAAGGTATTCATTGTGTTTGCCCAGCCAATCCTATTGAATCTAAAGACATAATTATTATTATTATTATTTTTTTGTATTATTATAATGGTAGGAGGAGATGATCAGGCTGATACAATCCCAATCAAATGAGTCTGGACTTTGAAAAAACAGCATGGAATCCAAATGTTTAATTAAGTGCACCAGGATGGCTGTCCCAACCTCATCCATGATTACCTTTTTCTATAGTGTCTCAGGAGGACAGAGACAGATATTGGAGCAGTTTGGCTTCATGTATTTCTTTGTTTCTGCATATAGAATTACAATACTGAGTAAATTTAAGCTTGCTCTGCCTTTGATGAAGTTAGGAGCAGGTTTGGGGTTCAGGGAACTAAATGAAGAGGTTTGGCTCCTCGAGATTCCCCTAGATTTTGGTGGAGGGTAGGGAGTTATGGGAACCCCTTTCTGGCATGCAGAGGTCCTTTGTAAAGGAATTTATGAATCTGAAAAGCTAGACTGGCAAAAAGAAGTTTATTATTGGCACTTGAAAGTCAGCCTTTACTATGCATGAATAGAAAGACTGAATTCCTTGGTGGCAAGGACCTGACAGAAAAGTAAAGTTTCTAGCAGACAAATCCT